>NC_080194.1:138958100-139301011 GCF_030028045.1 Hippopotamus amphibius kiboko | reverse complement strand
GCCTGGTGTCGGTTTTAGGGAACCTGGTTTTTTTGGACTCTTCCTCAGATCCCTTTTAGAGGAGGATGGCTGCCAGTTGTGGTGCCGGCTCCCGGCTGAACACGGTTCCATTTTAAGAGCTGAATCCCTGGGCGGCAGTTGTATAAAATCAAGATTGGGCCTAAGGCTTTGTTGTTCTGTTTCGAAGGGTACGTTTTCAGAAGGACTCATGCACGGACAGGGGACTTACGTCTGGGCCGATGGATTGAAATACGAGGTAAAGCATGTGATATGTTACAGTTCTAAACTAATTATGTGATTTAATGGTCAGTTTCCCACAATTAAACATACTAGTTTCATAAAAGTAACTCAGCACATGGGTTAAAAAAAAAAACCACAGAACCAAAGAACAGAGGTGATAAGTAAGTCGTTACTACAGGGGACCCTCTGTAAATTGCCACCAGTTTCCAGTTCCATTTGTATATTCTAGAGGTATTCTTCAGCCTCTCCCACTTTTTTACAAACAAAGATAGTTTATTATACACTCTCTTCTGCACTTTTTTTTTTTTTTGTAGAGATCAAGCTGTATCTGTTTGCCCTGATCTACCTATTTTTACTGGCTGCTTGGGGTCCATGATGTGGGTTTCACTTAACCCCTCTCGCTGGGTTGAGGGGAACATGTGTTTTTAGATTGGTGCCTCCACAGTGTGTGTGGGCCTGCAACGCTGCTCTGAAAATAACAATTGCAGAGCTGCTGATGCGATGGTGTTTTTAAGTCATAATGAAAGTATTTAAAACAGGGGACATAATGCACACATTCAGATAATAACCAGGTGAGGGAGACAGGCGCGTTGGGCCAGGTGGGCAGCCAGGCAGAGTGGACAGTGGGAGATGAGGCTGGGGAAGAGCGAGGGGTGGGAGGGTCCACCTTCACTGTCACGGAGGGGAGAGAATGTCCGAGGCCCAGGGTGGCCAGAGGATTGGGTCCCAACTGCCGTTTCAGGCCAGCCTTTCCCAGGAAATTACCCGCCCCACCCAAAACCCTGGCTGCTGGCCGCGGCCTCTGGTCCGTCACCTCTGGAAGGTCAGGGGGGGCTCATTCTTGCACAGATTCCCCTCCTCATCCCACACACACACGCCAGCCCAGTCAGGAGGGTTCATGAGCGGGATTCAGGCTCTCAGTATTCCCTGGGAGGTCGGCTGGGCCCTCGCCTCCAGGAGTTCACGTTCCTGGAAAAGAACCTGATGCCTCTGGGCTGAGGTGTGCAGGACCGTGTGCTGGCCAACCACCCTGGGCCCAAGCACAGCGGATTCTCTGGAAGGCACCCCCGGGGCAGGTGGTTGGCTGACGTGTCTGCAGAATAGTGGGGTTTCCACCAGCAGTCACTGAGCCTGGCTAATTGTCACCATCTCCTGGGGGAAACTGGAATTCAGTGAATTAGCCTCCTTTGAGATGGGGTCCAGAATCCAAAGTTCCTGAGGCCAGGCTTGGAAGCCACCACCGTCCTACGTTACCTGCTGGCCTGTTGGAGCTTAGCCTGCACACAGGCTTCCCAATAGTTCATTCCACTTCTGCCCGGTGGAGGGACCAGGTGTGGGAGGATGGGATGTGTAGAGACAGGCGGAGGGGGTGGGAGCCGGGAGGGGGGGGTGTATTCAGCCATTTCCACAGGAGGAGAGGTCGGCGTGGTATCCATAACTCCAGCAGCCCACGAGACGAGGGACCTCTCCACTGCCTTCTTTTTGTCACGCTGATGGCCATTGTGCCCCAGGGGGACTTTGTGAAAAACATCCCCATGAACCACGGCGTCTACACGTGGCCAGATGGCAGCACCTACGAAGGAGAAGTGGTCAACGGCATGAGACATGGATTCGGCATGTTCAAGTGCAGCACGCAGCCCGTGTCCTACATCGGCCACTGGTGCCACGGCAAGAGACACGGCAAGGTGGGTGAGGCAGCCACGCGCCCCTGGCTGTGAAGAGGGTGTGCAAACCCGGAGGGCGAGAAGCGGGGGGCTGTGAAAGTGAAGGGTGTGTTCACTGTTTACGGAGGTGAAATTCACATCGTGTGAAATTGACCGTTTTAGAGTGATCACTTTAGTGGCATTTAGTGCATTCACCATCACCTCCTTCTAGTCTCAAGACATTTTCATCATCCCCAAAATAAACCCCCCCCCCCGCCCGGCCCTGGGAAACCACCTATCTGCTTTTTGTCTCTTATGGGTTTACCTGTTCTGGACGTTCCCTATAAATGGAATCATACACTATGTGGCCTTTTGTGTCTGGCTTCCTTCACTGAGCATCATGTTTTTGAGGCTCATACACATTGTAGGTAGTTCATTCCTTTTTTCGGCTGAATAATACTCCACTGTACGGTTGGACCACAGTTTGTTTATCCATCCATCCATTGATGGACGTCTGGGCTGTTTCCATCTGTGGGCTACTATGAATAGCGCTGCTGTGACTATGAGAGCAAGGGTTTATTTGAGTACTTGTTTTTAGTTCTTTTGGGTATATACCTTGGAGTGGAATTGCTGGGTCCTATGGTAACTTGACGTTTAACATTTTGAAGAACCAGCAAACTGTCTTCCGTGGTGGCTGCACCATCTTACACTCTCACCAGCAACGTAGGTTATAGTTACTTTTAAGTGAGGTTGCTGTTTTTGGTACTATTGTTTTGCTTTCGTATAGAATGATAAAATACTGTAGTACAGTTTTTAGAAAATGTCAAAAGAAAAATTCTCTCTTTATAATTATCACTTGACTCAGATTTAGACTGTTGCCTTGTGTTCTGCATTTTGGTTTTTGTTTTGTTTTTTAGCTTAAAGTAGATCAGTTCCTATATTTGGGGGGAGCTGGGGATGGTGACTTCCAGGTGGAGACACCAGGATGGCTGCAAGAAGGAACAGGTTAGCTTGATAAAGAGGAAGAAGTTAGAAAAATCACACACACACACACACACACACACACACACACACACACACACACACACGAACCGGTGAATAAACAAGCAGTTTGAAGCCATTCAGTATACATCCAAATGCTTTGCACGGTGGTTACTCCCACTGCCTTAAAGGAATCATCAAAGAAAAATTATGCCACGTTCACTTACGCTTGGAGGCAGTAAAATAATATGTCAAAATGGATAAAACAAAAATGGTTTTGGTACATAAGAGTGACCTTCAGTTGTAAGGAAGGCACTACTGTTCACTTCAGGTGACAAAAAGTAGGATATCTTCAGCTACTTATTTGAGTGATAATCACTGACTGTAATGAAAGTACCGAATGTAACGGATGTGGTCATTGCATCCCGTGCATGACACTTGTTATTCAGGAGTAAGTGGTTTGTGACGCTGTCTTATTCTCACTTGGTGGGCACTTTACAATATTTTTCATCACAAACCAGAAACATAACAAGGATGATATGTCTTACCTAAGGATGACATTTTCAGCATCACTTAGACTCCTTAAAATCATGCATTTTTAAAATATTTACCTTTCAAAAAGCATTTGTTTTATGAGGCTTAATTTAAAAAAAATGATATCCTTTGTTCTAGGGCTCCATTTACTACAATCAAGAGGGCACCTCTTGGTACGAGGGAGACTGGGTGCACAACATCAAGAAGGGCTGGGGGATACGCTGGTAGGTACCCCCGCTGCCGTGTCTGGGATGCTGGTGAAAAGCGTTTGTGGGCCCAGATAACGTTCACCAGGGCTATTAAAGATAAGGTGCAGAACTTACAGAGCACACATTTTCTGTGTAAGCAGGGTGGAATACTGAAATTAACCCCAAGATAATCTCCACAGGGATGACATATTCTTCAGAAAATTTTGGAAAAAAAAACAAATTAATCATACTGTTTCACTTTATGAGACGTAGAAACTGCCTCTCTTTGTTTTCCATATGAATCATGGGTCTCCATTACTAGTTTTATATTTTCTGAGGAATATTGACATATTGACTTGATTTTAGATTGGGCTCGTGGAGTCAAATATTTTAAGGATTAAGGGCAAAATACTAACTAATCATAATACTATAGGGAATTATTACTTTAAAAATTTATTGACATATATTGATTTGCAATGCTGTGTTAATTCCTACTGTACAGCACAGTGATTCAGTTATACATACATATACATTCCTTTTCATATTCTTTTCCATCATGGTTTATCACAGGATATTGAATATAGTTCCCTGTGCTCTACAGTAGGACCTTGTTTATCCATCCTATATATAATAGTCTGCATCTGCTAATCCCAAACTCCCAATCCATCCCTCCCCCACCCACTCTCTTTCAGGTCTGTTCTCTCTGTCTGTGTCTGTGTTTCATGGCTGAGTTCATTTGTGTCATATTTTAGATTCCACATATAAGTGATATCATATGGTATTCATCTTTCTCTTTCCCTCCCTCCCTCCCTCCCTCCCTCCCTTATTTATTTATTTATTTGGCTGTGTTGGGTCTTTGTTGCTGCACGTGGGCTTTCTCTAGTTGCAGCAAGCGGGGATTACTCTTTGTTGTGGTGCGTGGGCTTCTCATTGCAGTGGCTTCTCGTTGCAGAGCACGGTCTCTAGGCACGTGGGCTTCAGTAGTTGCGATACGTGGGCTCAGTATTTGTGGCTCACGGGCTCTAGAGCATAGGCTCATTAGTTGTGGCACATCGGCTTAGTTGCTCCATGGCGTGGGGGATCTTCCCAGGCCAGAGATAGAACCCATGTCCCCTGCATTAGCAGGCAGATTCATAACCACTGCGCCGCCAGGGAAGTCCCTTGTCTTTCTCTTTCTGACTTACTTCACTTAGTATGATAATCTCTAGGTCCATCCTTGTTGCTGCAAATGGCATTATTTCATTCTTTTTTATGGCTGAGTAATATTCCCTTGTATATATGTACCACATCTTCTTTATCCATTTGTCTGTTGATGGACATTTAGGTTACTTCCATGTCATGGCTATTGAAAATAGTGCAGCAATGAACATTGGGATGCATATATCTGTTTGAATTACAGTTTTATCCAGATATATGCCCAGGAGTGGGATTGCTGGATCATATGGCAACTATTTTTAGTGGTTTTGTTTGTTTGTTTGAGGAATCTCCATACTGTTTTCCACAGTGGCTGCACCAATTTACATTTCCACCAACAGTGTAGGAAGGTTTATAGGGAATTATTTTTAAAAGATTTAAAAACCCTATTCTTATCTACTTTTTGTTGCTTTATTAAGTGATCAGAAGGTTTAATAAAGGGATTCATTCTACACCCTAGGATGATTATTTTTACCAACCACATGCATATCCATTGAATTTAAATACAGGGAAGACTGTATGGGCACGAGGTGGTTTTTCTTCACAGGTGTTCAGGGAGAAAGTTTTAGAAAGTCTTAAAGGTAAGTGTTGTACATGAGATAACTGTTTTTTATTTCTTTTTGTCCTAGTTACAAATCTGGAAATATATACGAAGGTCAGTGGGAGAACAACATGCGCCACGGGGAAGGCAGGATGAGATGGCTGACAAGTAATGAGGAGTACACCGGGCGGTGGGAGAAGGGGGTCCAGGTACCGTGCTCTTGGCTTCAGCAGAATACACCCAGAGGTGGCGCTCTGCTCACCCTCACCCGTGAATCATTTGGTAGGGTACTGCATGGTAATCTGAAATTCAAGCTGTGTTAAATTTAGAAACTCTCAAACTCACATTATGATTACTGGTCTAAATCAACCATTAAAAAATTATTTTATTGAAGTATAGTTGATTTACAGTGTGTTAATTTTGGCCCTACAGTAAAGTGATTCAGTTATACATGTATATATGTTCTTTTTCATATTCTTTTCTGTGATGGTTTATTACAGGTTATTGAATATAGTTCCCTGTGCTACACAGTAGGACCTTCGTGTTTATCCATTCTCTATATTAATAGTTCACATCTGCTAATCCCAAACTTCCAATCCACCCCTCCCCAACCACCCACCCTTGGCAACCGGAAGCCTGTTCTCTGTGTCTGTGAATTTGTTTTTGTTTTGTAGATATGTTCATTTGTGTCATATTTTAGATTCCACACATAAATGATATCGTATGTTATTTGTCTTTCTCTTTCTGATTTACTTCACTTAGTATGGTAATCACTAGGTACATCAATGTTGCTGCAGATGGCATTATTTATTTTTTTATGGCTATATCAGCCTTTTTTTTTTAAGTGCTGTTTTGTTAGTATTTAGTTTTTTCTAAAGGTCTCACAAGCTAGGTTCTTTCATTAGTAAATTCATAAGTCACATGACTCCTGTAAGACCTGAGATTATTATTATTTACACTTTAAAATCTATGCATTTCCCACACAGAAAAGAAAAGCTTTATATGGTTAATTGTATACAGGTTATATAGGTAGGATTTTTTTAGATTCCGTACATATGAGTTAGTGTACAGTATTTGTTTTTCTCTTTCTGGCTTACTTCACTCTATATGACAGATTCGAGGTCTCTCCACCTCACTACATATAGCTCCATCTCATTCCTTTTTATGCCTAGTAATATTCCATTGTATATGTGTGCCACATCTTCTTTATCCATTCATCTGTTGATGGCCATTTAGGTTGCTTCCATGTCCTGGCTATTGTAAATAGTGCTGCAGTGAACATTATGGTACATGTTTCTTTTTGGATTATGGTTTTCTCAGGGTATATGCCCAGGAGTGGGATTACTGGATCATATGCTAGTTCTATTTTTAGTTTTTTAAGGAACCTCCAAACTGTTTTCCATAGTGGCTGTACCAACTTACATTCCCACCAACAGTGCAGGAGAGCTCCCTTTTCTCCACACCCTCTCCAGCATTTATTGTTTCTAGATTTTCTGATGATGGCCATTCTGACTGGTGTGAGGTGATACCTCATTGTGGCTTTGACTTGCATTTCTCTAATGATTAGTGATGTTGAGCATCTTTTCATGTGTTTGTTGGCCATCTGTATGTCTTCTTTGGAGAAATGTCTATTTAGGTCTTCCACCCATTTGTGGATTGGGTTATTTGCTTTTTTGGTGTTAAACTGCATGAGCTGCTTGTATATTTTGGAGATTAATCCTTTGTCCATTACTTCATTGGCAAGTATTTTCTCCCATTCTGAGGGGTGTCTTCTTGTCTTGTTTATGGTTTCTTTCGCTGTGCAAAAGCTTTTAAGTTTCATGAGGTCCCATTTGTTTATTCTTGATTTTATTTCCATTATTCTAGGAGGTGGGTCAAAAAAGGATCCTGCTTTGATGTATGTCATAGAGTGTTCTGCCTATGTTTTCCTCTAGGAGTTTTATAGTGTCTGGCCTTACGTGTAGGTCTTTAATCCATTTTGAGTTTATTTTTGTATATGGTGTTAGGAAGTGTTCTAATTTCATTCTTTTACATGTAGCTGTCCAGTTTTCCCAGCACCACTTATTGAAGAGGCTGCCTTTTCTCCATTGTATATCCTTGCCTCCTTTGTCATAGATTAGTTGACCGTAGTTTATCTCTGGGCTTTCTATCCTGTTCCATTGATCTGTATTTCTGTTTTTGTGCCAGTACCATACTGTCTTGATCACTGTAACCTTGTAGTATAGCCTGAAGTCAGGAAGCCTGATTCCACCAACTCCATCTTTCCTTCTCAAGATTGCTTTGGCTATTCAAGGTCTTTTGCGTTTCCATACAAATCGTAAAATTTTGTGTTCTAGTTCTGTGAAAAATGCCATTGGTAATTTGATGGGGATTGCATTGAATCTGTATATTGCTTTGGGTAGTACAGTCATTTTTCACAATGTTGATTCTTCCAATCCAAGAACATGGTATGTCCCTCCATCTGTTTGTGTCGTTTTGGATTTCTTTCATGAGTGTCTTATAGTTTTCTGAGTACAGGTCTTTTACCTCCACGGTTAGGTTTATTCCTAGGTATGTATTTCTTCTTAAGTAAGCTTTGTAAGTTTGTATTATGTTGAAGGAGTTCATTTCATAGAAATAACTAATATTATCAGCACAAGGTTGTTCATAATATTCCCTTATTATTTTTATATATAGTGATGGTCCCTCTTTCTTTTGATATTAGTAATTTGTGTTTTCTCTCTTTTTCCTTCATCAGTCTTGCTAGAGTTGTATCAATTTCATTAAAATTCTCAAAGAGCCAGTTTTAGTTTTATCTCTCTGATGTTTTTCAGTTTTCAGTGTAACTGATATCTCTTCTTTGTTATTACCTTCCTTCTGCATGCTTTGGGTTTAATTTTCTCTTTTCCTAGAGTTGTATGGATGCTTTATTGATTTGAGACATTTCCTTTTTTCTAATATACTGATTTAATACTACAGTTTTTCCTCTTAGCACTGCTTTATCTGTATCCCACTTATTTTGATGTATTTTTATTTTTTGTTCAGTTGAAAATATTTTCTAATTTTCCCACAATTTCTCTTTGGCCTATAAATTATTTTGAAGTATATTGTTTAATTTTCAGATATTTGGGGATTCTTCCCTGATACTTTTGTGGTTTTTTGTTTGTGTGTTTAATTCCACTGTGGTCAGAGAGCATACTGTCTATAATTGCATTTCTTTTCAGGATGTTGAGGTTTATTTTGGTCTGTCTTGGTGAATGTTATGTGTATTTCTGCTTTTGTTGAGTGGAGTTTTCTATAAATGTCAGATCAAGTCAGTTGATAGTGTTGTTCAGATCTTCTATAGCATTACTCATTTTCTGTCAACTTTTTCTATCCATTTCTGAGAGAAGCGTGTCTAAGTATCCAAGCATAGTTGTGGATTTGCCTATTTCTCCTTTCGGATCTATCAGTCTTTGCTTCATGTATTTTGACAATCTGTTATGTGTATACATGTTTAGGATTGTTATGTCCTCTTGGTGAGTTGACCCTTTTTATAATTTTATAATGTCATTCTTTAACCCTGGTGATTTTTACTCCTCTGAAGTCTACTTTTTCTGATATGCATATGGCCACTCCAACTTTCTTTTCTTCTTTATAATTTTAATAGTGGTAAAATACACATAACATATAATTTAACATCTTAACCATTTTTAAGTGTATATAGTTCAGTGTTAAGCACATTCACACTGTGTGCAGCCATCACCACCATCCATCCACAGAATTCTTTTCATCTTGCAAAACTGAGACTCTGTACCTATTAAACAATAACTGCCCCCTTCCCCTCCCCCCAGCCCCTGGCACCCCCCATTCTACTATCTGTCTCTGTGAATGTGACTACTCTAGGGACTCCACTGAAGTTAAATCATGTAGTATTTGTCCTTTTGTGAGTGGCCTATTTCATTTAGCATAGTGTCTTCAAGGTTCATCCATGCTGTAAGCATGTGTCAGAATTTTCTTCCTTTTTTAAAAATATTATTATTTTTTGGCTGCGTTGGGTCTTTTTTCGTGTGCGCTGGCTTTCTCTAGTTGCAGCAAGCAGGGGCTACTCTTTGTTGTGGTGCACGGGCTTCTCATGTGGTGGCTTCTCTTGTTGCAGAGCATGAAGCTATGGTGCATGGGCTTCCATAGTTGCAGCATGGGGGCCCAGTAGTTGTGGCACTCAGGCTCAGTAGTTGTGGCACACAGGCTTAGTTGCTCCGAGGCATGTGGGATCTTCCTGGACCAGGGGTCGAACACGTCCCCTGCATTGGCAGGTGGATTCTTAACCACTGCGCCACCAGAGAAGTCCCTTGTCTTCCTTTTTAAGGCTGCATCATATTCCTTGTCTGGATGGACCACATTTTGTTTATGCATTTCATTCCTCAACGGACACTTGTGTTGCTTCCACCTTTCGGCTGTTGCAAATAATGCTGCTGTGAACATGAGTATACACATATTTGTTTGATTCCCAGTTTTCATTTCTCTTCAGTGTATACCCAGAATTTACAGAATGGAATATGTATCCAAGCTGGATAACAGTGAGTGAAGTCAGATAGGATTTCAAAAAAAAAAAAATGGTGTATATATAGAAACATTCCATTTTTGAAAAAAATGTGTGTGCATTTATATATGTGTATAGTATCTTGATTTAATATGATTGTATGTGCGTGGGGAAAACGGAGATGAATTTCAAACACAACTAGTGGTTACCTCTGGAAAGTGGGATTGAGGAGGGAATATTTTTATCAATTTGTATGTTAAAAATAAATAAAATTTAAATAATATTAAGCCAGGCACTTTATATACACTATTTTCAATTTTTACATCCAACCTGTGGGGTAGGTGTTATTTCCCTTTTACAGCTGAGACCCAGAGGGCTTGACTAATTATTAGCCTTACATCAAAGGGCTGGTTAGTAAACAGCCGAGCTGATCAGGGATGGAACCTGAGCCCCCTTCAGTGGAAGCACGGGGTCTTAACCACTGGACTGCCAGGGAATCTCGAGTAAATATCTGAGCTGAGACGGAACCCAAGTCTGTGCGACTCCAACGCGCATGCTCTTCGCCGCTTCAAATGAGTCCCTGTATTTGATTCATACCTAATTTTAAATGGATTCAGGTAAAAAGAGGAAACATTCTGAGCATTTGTCATGGAAATCTGCTTCCTTTTCAGAATGGCTTTGGGACACACACGTGGTTTCTAAAGCGAATCCCCTACTCCCAGTATCCTTTGAGAAATGAATACATAGGAGAGTTTGTGAATGGATACCGTCATGGCCATGGGAAGTTCTGCTATGCCAGTGGAGCCATGTATGAGGGAGAATGGGTTTCCAATAAAAAACATGGCATGGTGAGTACAGACCTGTGAAGATTACATTTTAAAGATTACCTAAAGGCATGTCATTCTCTGTGTAGTAAAGTGTATTATCCATTTTGCATAGGATAACTTACTGGTTTCTTAAGATTATATAAATTTTAAAATAATTTCTGACATATCAATTTTCCTTATATTTAGAGGTTATTTAGTGTGTATGTGTGTATGTTAGGGTGGTTTTGGTTGCAAGTAACAGAAAATCTAGCTTAATCTTCCATAAGTGATAAAGAATAATGTGGGCTTCAGGACTGGTTTGATTCAGCAACTCCATGATGTGAGGGTTTCTCCTCCATTCATCCATGTCTCCTACCATATGGGTCAGCTTCATTCTTACGCTGCCCCTCCCTCATGACTGCAAGGTGGCTGCTCTGGTTCCAGGCTTCACATCTACATACTGCAATAAGTAGAAGGAGAGAAGAAACTCTTTTTTGGAGAAGTTTTCCACAAATGTCTTTTGCTTCACTGGGCTGAACTGGATCATTTGTCCACCTCTGAGTCAGACCAACCATTGACCTGTGTTTGACCCATATCAGGAGAGTCCCCGTTCTGTGATAGGCACATCTGCTGGTCATCAGCACATTTAATAAGCCACATTCTGTGACCTAGGGGTGCTTAAAGTTGGGGAGAGGTTGTGGGGCAGATCTGTATCTACAGAGAGAGGCGAGAAGAAGAGGGATCGGGAAGAGGAGAGAGGATCTACATGGTGATGAGAGACTGTAGGAGTCCGATTGTATGTGAACTAAGTGCAGATCTTAACAAGCAAACAGCAGCTTCCAAACCCCTGAAAAACATATTGATGTACATTTACCAATGGTTTTCTAAAAATGCCTTTCCTAAGCTGCAAAAACTTATCTCTCTGCAGGGCCGATTAACTTTCAAGAATGGGCGTGTGTATGAGGGCCCGTTTTCCAATGACCACATAGCGGAGTTTCCAAATCTTGAAGGTGAACTGATCAGCTTCCTGGACACGGCTTCAGAATCTGCCGTCGGGAACCAGTATTGCGGAACCTCCACCAGTGCCGGTAGGGAGTGTCAACCTGTCACCTGGAGGCAAATTAATGTGTAATATTGCATCAAAAATACACCTAATATTTCAGAAAACACGAGTTTCCTGTGAGCAACTGCTTCCTTATAGGTTTTTGAATACTCTTGTGTCACACTTCTGCGCAAAATCATTTTGACATAATGTTGGACCATTTTAACATTGCTTTTCACATTTATCCCATGTATTTGCCCTCATTTGCTAGAAATCATCAGAAAGCTTGATGGCAGTGAAAGTAATTCCTTGTTAGGCTCAAGCATCGAGCTGGATCTCAGTTTGTTGCTGAAAATGTACCCGGAGAGAGACCAATCAGAAGAAAAGAAGCAGGTAAAAACCTCCTGTATTGGACTTCCTAGGTGGCGCAGTGGTAAAGAATCTGCCTGCCAATGCAGGGGACACAGGTTCAAGACCTGCCCTGGGAAGATCCCACATGCCGCAGAGCAACTAAGCCCGTGCGCCACAACTATTGAGCCTGTGCTCTAGAGCCCGTGAACCACAACTACTGAGCCCATGTGCTGCAACTGTTGAAGCCCACGTGCCTAGGGCCTGTGCTCCACAACAAGAGAAGCCACTACAATGAGGAGCCTGTGCACCACAATGAAGATTTAGCCCCCGCTCGCAGCAACTAGAGAAAGCCCATGTGCAGCAACGAAGACCCAATGCAGCCAATAAATAAATTAAAAAAAACGAACAAACCTTCTGTATTGTTGTAAATTTATATTTTAGGCTGAAACATTAGTAGTCTCCACAGTCCTGGGAAGATACAGTTGATGACTGCTGTCATGTACTGAATGTCTTTTTTTTTAATTAATTAATTAATTTTGGCTGTACCATGTGGCATGTGGGATCTCAGTTCCCCGAACAGGGATTGAACCTGGGACCCCGGCAGTGGAAATGTAGAGTCTGTTTAACCACTGGATCGCCAGGGAATTCTGTGGTTTGCTAATATTTTGTTGAGGATTTTTGTGTCTGTGTCCATGAGGGATATTGATCTGTAGACATGAGAATTTTATTGTTGCCGTTGAGATAGGATGAAACAGGATAGCATAGGACAGAGCAGTCTGAAAGTAACTGCACTGTCCAGAAAACAGCATGTCTTTCTTCTCTTATTCAGAAATTGTATTTTATTGACCCGGGGATGGGTGGGGAGAACATAACATTTATTGAGCTCTTCCAGTGGTAAGAAGTAAATGCTATTGCATGTGTTACCTCGTTTAATTTAGAAAACAGGTTTGCTTTTACTTTTGTTCTTATCAGGTAAGATGAACATATGTATGGTTTTCTCTTTTCAGGTAGAATATGCCATCTTAAGAAATATTACAGAATTAAGAAGAATCTATAGCTTTTACAGCAGCCTAGGATGTGATCACTCTCTGGATAACACCTTTCTGATGACAAAGCTTCACTTCTGGAGGTTTCTAAAAGATTGCAAATTTCATCACCATAAAATAACCCTCGCTGATATGGATAGGGTACTAAGTGGTGAGTATTCCAGATCCTTCACATCTGGTTTAAAGAAGAGTATAACATCACGGCACCCTGAGACCAGTTAGGAAGTGTTGAGGGAGTGAGGAAGGCAGATGTGGGAGAGGTATTCCAGAAAGCAGCACACGGTCTTGTTCCCAAGGTGCTTAAAATGTAACTGAGGAGAGAATCTTGTGATTCTTTGCAGGGTCAGCAAAGCGGGCCCGTGGGCCAAATCCAGCCCACCGCGTGTTCTTGTAAACAAAGTTTTATTGGGACACAGCCATGCTTATTTGTTGACGTCTTGTCTGCGGCCTGCAGCACCAGAGCTGAGTGTTTGTGACAGAGGCTCTCTGGCCCACAAAGCCTAAAAAATTTACCATCTGGCCCTTTACAGAGAAGTCTGCCTACCCCTGATCTATAGTAAACTAAACAAAACAAAACAAAACAAAACACAGTGCCAGATCGTCTGGTCAGAAGCAGAGAGAATCAGGGAGGGCTTGGAATAGCCTAGAAGAGGCTTTAGGTAATTGTGGGCTTGGGCTTGATTTCAAGTTAAAAACTTCCTGCAATGAAATTAACAACATTTAAGGTTTTATTCCTTTCAGCTGAATTGTGAGAGGCAGGCTCCAAGGCCTCAAATTACCTACTTGCCTTTAGAACTAATACTTACTTACTTCAAGGTGTCTGAAACACACTTCAAACCCATTTAGAGTTAGCAGCATTGATCCAGTTGTGGCTCAGACCACTTTGAAAAACACCAGGATAAGGTATCTCATAAGTTTCTTGTAAGGTGACCAGACAGAGATCTTGTGTGTGGAACTTACTTTTCAGGTGGATGCTCATAGCCTGTTCAGAGTAGTCGCTAGGAAAACATGTCCTGCATTTTTATTCAGTTCTTTCAATTGTGTACCAGGAGTAGATAACATAGAAGCTTCCAGAAACTACTAGGCAGCCTCTCCAATTTTCTCATTTTAGCCAATAATGACATACCAGTTGAAGAAATTCATTCTCCATTCGCAACAATACTCTTGAGAACATTTTTGAATTATCTCTTGCAGTTGGCTTACCACATTCATCACAAAGAATTCCAGTAAGTACTCGTGCAGACGCTGTGATAGGATGAGGGCGGAGCTAACCGTCAGGATTGTTACATTGTTCTTTTTCTTTGACATTCATTACTATTTTTCATACTCTTGAAATGAAAGATTAGAAACAACTGTCCCACAAATATTAACCACAAAACCGTGAGAAACAAGATTAAAAATTGGAAAATCCTTCCGATGTGGGTCGTGTTTCAATTCTGCAAATAGCCCTCAAGTTTCTATTTCAGAAAGTCACCACCAGCTCTTCCTTAGACCAGAATCTCCTGTCTTTCTCAGAGCAAACCTGACATTGTATCTTTTTTATAAAAACATTTTATTTTGAAATAATCGTGGATTTACAGGACTGTTGCCAAGTTAACACAGAGAATTCCTAAATACCTTTCCTCCAGCTCCCCTAATGATTACATCGTCCAGAACCATGCCACACTGATCAAAACTAAGGAATTAACATCGCTACAACACCATTAACTAAATTACAGATTATATTACGATTTCCTGAGTCTTTCCCTTTTCCGTTCCAAGAGCGAATCCAGGATCCCACCTTGTGTTTAGTCCTCGTAACTCCTCAGTCCCTACAACTGTGATAGTTTCTCTGTCTTTTATGACCTTGACGCTTTGGAAGAATATTGGTCAGTTATTTTGTAAAATGTGCCTCGATTTCGGTTTGCTGATGTTTTCTCATCATCACACTGAGGTTAGGGCTTGGGGGAAGAATACTGTCCTATCAGGGGTGAATGATGTCGATTTGTCTCATTACTGGGGACGTTAACCTTGATCATGTGGTTCAGTGCTGTCAGCCGGGTTTCTCTACTGCAGGCTTACCATTTCTCCCTTTCTATAAGCCAGTTACTAAGTCCACCCCACACTTAAGGAGAGGGGAATTAAGTTCCACCTCCTGGAGGGAGGCGTGATTATGGTACCTCTTTAATCACAGAGACAGAAGCCCATCGCTCTTTCTGTGTTTTACAAAACTGATGAATGAGAACATTCGCCCAAATGCCTGCCATGTAAAAGGTAAATACAAAACCAATAGAATTATATTTACCATAATTTTTTCTAAAGTAGAGCTTTGTGATCCTCTTTTGTTTTTCCATTACATCTTTAGGCCATCTATTCTGTGAGGCCCAGCGGACGCTCTATTCAATGAATTACGTGGATAAGTGCTGGGAGATCTACGCAGTTTACTGCAGACCAAACGCAGCTCCTCCCCATGAGCTGACAATGAACATGAGACACTTCCTCTGGATGTTGAAGGTGACCACTCCTGGCTGATGTTGCTTTATATTTATAGGCGTTTTAATTTAAGAAAGGCAAAATATTCTAGCTATCACAAGCAAGGAACAAAGTGAAGGTCTGGGATAAATTTTCACAGCCACCAGCAGAAGAGAGTAATTCCAGTGGCCTGTGACAGTGGAAGGAAGGGAAATGGGAGCCTCTGCCCAATAGGCTTTCCAGGGAGGGGGAGGGGTATGGTCAGTGGGGCCTCCAGCATCTTTGTTGATGCACACCTTTCCTTTTAAAGGAAGATGGGGGATGGATGTCACTTAAAAAAAAACTACTGTTCATCAAAAAAGTAAAGTTATTAGTTTGATATGCAGTTTATTGTATTTCAATTGTATCTCAATAAAAGTTAAAAAAATTTATAAAAAATTTTTTAAAATTTAAAAAAAAGATTAAAAAAGTTATTAGTTTGGAAAATAGTGAGAACGTCTAATTTATACAATATTCTCATATTCTTGGTAGTTTTTCTTTCATGATACTTTTAATTTATACTTGTGGGAAGATAAAGGATAAAACTAAAATAATCGAATACTAACAGGGGATAGAGTGATTTTTAAAATTTAAGTGTCATATATATGTGAAACTGATTTTATAAATTTAAATGTGTATATACCAAAAAATCAATATCGATAGGAAAATAGTTTTTAAAAGTATATGATTTTTTTTGGATGCAGTATTATACACCTGTTTATTCACTTTTCTTCTTCTCTGTGGTCCCTTATTGAAGAAATGAGGCCATTTGTCCCTGTAGACTGATTGGTCAGATGTCTGGCTGCGTCCTCAGAGTTGATGACACGTGTTCCTTCCCCTCCCCCCCTCATTTCCATTAAAGTGGTCGTTAGTATTAGCTTGATTAGATTCAGGTTTTTTTCCTGACAAAGCTGCAGATGCTTCTGGCTAATTCCTGTTGTGTCCCATCAGAGATGCTCCCTTTTAGTGATGCTGAGATTGACCAGTGGGTCATACGGTGTCAGCAGGACCCTTCCATTACCATGTTCCCTGTAAACCTTTCACTAGTGGTTCGAGCAGCCCTGACGGTCATTGCTAACATCCACTATTTCCTCAAGGGTCCCACAATAGTAATTATCTAATTCTATCATTCCGTCTGCATTTGTTAGCTGTGAATCCTGTTTAAAGAATAACTCTACCTTATTGGCTATTTAATGACTCTGAAATACACAGGAAAGGAAGGATAAGTGCTCAATTTTTCCCTTTATTAATTTTCAGAATGAGTTGATATCCTGACAGTTCTTCAAAAGTGACTAATGAGCTTTTGAAAATATCATTATAACTCTGGATTTATACGTTTGATATGTTTCAACCCACTGCAGTCTTCTTTCCATCCCCACGGTCAAACTGTCCCATATTTGGCCAAGTGAGAATCTCTTCAGCTTGGCGCCTGCTAACTTGAATCCATAGATAATTGTTGTTCATCAGTTTTGAAAATTTTTCCACTATTCTTTAATCATTGGTTCAGAACCTCTGGGACTAGCTAAAATATTTTATACTTTATAATATGATGTCTTATCTCTTTTCTCTATTTTCTCTTTGTGTAGCTTCTTTCAGCATAATTATTTTGAGATTCATCCATCTTGTTGCATGTATAAGTAGTTCTTTGTTGTTGCTGAATAGTATTGCATTTGATGGACATATCATGATGATTTGTTTATCCATCCACCTGTCAAGGGACATTTGGGTTGTTTGTAGCTGTAGAATAAAGATAGTATGAACAGCTGCGTACATCTTTTTCTGTGGACAAGTTTTTCTCTGGGATAAATGCCCCAGATGACAATTATTGAGTTATATAGTATTTGTTTAATTAAAAAAAAAACTGCCAAACTATTTTTCACAGTGGCTGGATCACTTTATAGTCCCACCAGCAATATGTGCCAATATCTCTGTTTTAACTGGTATATTTGGACTATGTACATTTAATGTAATTGGTTTGTTAGGCATAAGTTTGCCATTTAATTTTTTGATTTTTGTTTGTTCTCTGTTTATGTTTTCCTTTTCCTGCATTCCCATGGGTTACTTAAACATTTTTTAGAATTTCATTTTGATTGATCTAATAGTAGTTTTATTTGAATATCTATAAATATATTAGACTTATCACAGCCTAATGGTGTCATCATTTGGCCAATTCAAGTGAAGTATAGAAACCTTACTTCCCTTTACATCTTTTTACCCCCTACCATTTATAATATAATTGATATTTCCTCTACCTACCTTTAGAACCACATCAGATAGTATGATAATTTTTGCTTTAACTGTTAAACATAATTGATAAAACTCAAGAGGAAAAGTACAAAGTATATTGTACTGACCCATATTTTTTGCTTACCATGTTTGTTCTTCCTGAAGTTCCTAGATTCCTTTCATTTCCTTTCTATTTAGAGAATCTCCTCCAGCCTTCCTTTTAAGGTAGGTCTGCTAGCAACAAATTCTTAGTTTGCCTTCATCTGAGAATGACTTGAATTCCCCTTCAGTCCTGAAGGATATTTTCTCTGGCTAGAGGATTCTGAGTCGATAGTCCTCTTTCAGCACTTGAAAAACGCTGTGCCACTTCCTTTTGGCTCCCATAGTTTCTGATGAGAAATCTGCTGTCATGAGAATTTTTTCCACTATAGGAAGGTGTCATTTAACTACCACTTCTTTCAAGATTTTTCTTTTTGTCTTAATTATCAGAATTTTGATGTGTGTCTTAGTGTGCATTTCTTTGGGTTTATCTTGTGTGGGATTCACTCAAATTGTTAGATCTGTAGGTTTATGTTTCTACCAAGTTTAAGAAGTTTTCAGCCATTATTTATTCATGTACTTTTTCAACCCACCCTTCTTTTTCCTTTCCTTCTGTGACTCTGATAACATGAATGTTAGATCTTTTGTTATAGGCCCATGGGTCCTAGAGTCTCTGTTTAATTTTTTCAGTCTATTTTCTCTCTGTTGTTCCGATTGGATAATTTGTTATTCCATTTTGAAGTTCACTGATTCTTCTCTTTCTTTATGCTGTTAAGCCCACCTATTGAGCTTTAAAATTTAATTATTATAGTTTCCAGTTCTAAAATTTCCATTTAGTGCTTTATTTCTTCCATTCATTTGCTGAAACATTTCCCCCATTTGTTTCAAGCATGTTTGTAATGACTCACTTAAGCATTTTAATTAAAATCTTTGTTGGTTAATTCTGTGTTCTCTGTCATCTTGATGTTGGCATATGTTGATTGCCTTTGTTCATTTGGTTTGAGATCTTCCTGGTTCTTGGCATGATGAGTCAGTGGCTTTCCACTGAAATGTGAACATTTGAGTATGTTATGTTATGAGACTCTGATTTATTTAAAACCTGTTTTTGCTGGCTTCTGATGAAGTCCAATTATCTATTTTTTCTTTTGCATTTGTGCTTTTGGTGTTAAGTCTGATTCCATTGTCAAGCCAAGATCATTAAGATTAACCTCTATGTTGTCTTATGAGTTTTATCTCTTACTTTTAGGTCTTTAGATCCATTTTGAATTGATTTTTGTACAATATATGGTATGAGGTAGGGGGTCCAACAGTTCTTTTGTGCGTGGATACCCAGTTGTCCTAGCACCATTTGTTGAAAAGACTGTTCTTCCCTCTATTTATTGGTCTTGGCATTCTTATCAAAAATCAGTTGGCCATAGATGTATGGCTTTATTTCTGGACTCTCAATTGTATTTCATTTATGTCTATGTTTATCCTCTTAGCAGTGCCACACTGTCTTGATTACTGTTGCTTCTCCATCATTTTGATGTAATTTTTTTTCCTTGCTGAAATATCTTGCAATCTACATTTATCCTTGTTCTGAAGTTTCACAGTGGTATAGCTCTGGTATTTGTCTTTTTATGTCTGTTACATTGGAAACCTATGTCCTTCAGTCTTGCAAAAAGCTCTTGAATTGCTGCTTCAGATTTCCTTCCTTCCATTTGCTCTATCCTTTTTCTGCAGCATGAGTGTCAAACCTCCTGGGCCAATTTCATTTTATTTCAGTCTTTTCTCTCTGATCATCCATATCTTTGTCATTTTTTGTTCTCCTTTAGGAGAGATTTCCTGTGTCATCTTTTCCCTTCTGTTTGAATCACATTTCTAATCCTTTGTCCCTTTTTAAAGCATGGATGCAATCTCTCTTTTTCCACTGAAGAACTGAATTTGGGGTGGGAGAGCTAAGTGGAATTTTTTTTCTTGGCATTTTACATTGCCTCTGTTCCTTCCAAATTCTGATCTCCCTTCCCCCACCCCTGTTGGTTTTATTCTCTGGCTTTTATATTAAGTCTTTTCCCATAGTATGTGGTGAGCCTTGGCTGTTCACTCATAGATAAGACTGTGGCACTCTAAGGCTGATTGGAAGCTCTCATGGATGAATGACAGTTGTCAAAGATTAGGTTTCATTGTGGAGTAACCAAGCCAGGAAATGGCCCCACTTCTCCCCTTTCTCTCCTCCCCACCAGCCTACTGTTTTTTTGTTTTTTTGGTTGGTTTTTTTTTTTTTTTTTTGGCTGTGCCTTGTGACATGTGAGATCTTAGTTCCCTGACCAGGGATCAAACCTGTGCCCCCTGCATTGGCAGCGCAGTCTTAACCACTGGACCACTAGGGAAGTCCCTCCACCAGCCTACTGTTGATAGAGCTTTTCTTTTTTTGTTGGATGTTTGATTTTCCAAGGGAGGATTTCTCCTAACTCCTGCCTGGGGGATATGAACTTGGCTTTTCTAGTTCTCAGAATAGAGTCAGTATGGAGGGTCAGTATGGAGGGAGGGCCCTACCAAGATGCACTGTTCCCTATCCTTGTTTTCAGCAGGACTCTGACTGTAGGAGAGCCAAATGTGCTCTAATTCAGTTTCTCCAGCAAGTCCACCTTCTGTTTTCAGTGTAGATGTGCAAAAGGTCTTCACCTAGACTTTCTGCGGGTCTTCCTGTGTCCAGCTCACCTGTGGCATGGCTTTCAGAGATGTCTCTTTCCTGAGTTCCTGGAATGGACTTGCCTCTTGACTCCTGAGCTCTCTGCTCTTGGTTCAGCTAAGCCCACCAGGAGAACTGTGTTGATAGCTTGCATCTGGAGCATCTACTCTCCCATTCTCTCTGTTCTATGTTTATGCCTCTAAGAAAGTCTTCATGGTTGCCTTAGAGGGATTAGGGAAGGAGTAGAGAGGTAAATACCAATGTCAATCCAGAACGCTTCTCAAAATTACCAGTTTTTAAGATACTCATTTCTAGAATATCTCCTTAAAGTGCTGTATTGATATAAATTAACCTTAAAATATATAGCTGTTTGTAATTATTGGCCATTATGGTTTGATTGGTTGTTTCTTTTACAGAGCTTTAAAATAATAAATAAAGAATTAACAGCAAGCAAATTTGTGGAGGTCATAGCAGAGGATAATCCTTTCATGCACGATGGAATTGACAGCAACTTTGAACTTGAGGTTTGTAAAGAGGTGTCACGAATGGTACAGATCCAACTCAGGCTGTTTGTTTTGCCTTGGATCCCACGATTGGATTGGCATTGATGGTGCCAGCACAGCCACCTCTCTGAGTCCACGTCTGACCACTGAGTCACACCTACTTAGTTAGCTCTTCCCTGAATATGCCCACCACACTCCTTCCTTAGAACATGTGTACGTGCTACCTGGCCCCCACCTTTTTTTTTGGCTTATAGAACACACATCTTGTCTGTAGTTTTGAAGGCTGGCAGTCAGAAATCAAAGTGTGGGTGGAATTGGCTCTTTCTGAGGGCTGTGGGGAAGCGGCTGCTCCAGGCCTCTCTCCTGGGCTCGCAGTGGCTGTCCCACCCCCCAGCCCTGTGTCTCTTCACATTGTTTTCTCTCCACGTTTCTCTCTGTGGGTCCAAATTTCCCTCTACTTATAAGGGCAGCCGCCATACTGAACTAGGGCCCACCCTAGTGGCCTCACTTTAGCTCGATTATCTGTAAATCTGAGGATACTGAGGGTTGGGACCCCAGCTCTTTTTTGGGAGGCACAGTTCAAACCGTAACAGTCTTCCCTTTGCAACCCCTCCCCCCATTCATACCCTCCTTATGTACAAAATACGTTCACCCTGCCCCAGCATCTCCAGAGGGCTTAGCCATGCCAGCACCAACTCTCACAGGAGCCTCTTCTCTGGTTGTTCAAGAAAGAAGAAAATACTTCTGAAAGTGACTGTCCTCAATTAGCTAATATAAAATGTTTCCCTCAAATAGAAAAAGGACTTACAAACCTAAGGAGAGAACATACATCCTCACAGATTTTTTTTTATTAAGCTCTTTATTGGAATATAATTGCTTTACATTCTTGTACCAGCTTTTGAGGTACACCAAAGTGAATCAGCTGTATTTATACATATATCCCCATATCCCCTCCCTCCCGCAACTCCCTCCCACTCTCCCTGTCCTGGGCCTCTAAGGCATCACCCATCATCTAGTTGATCTCCCTGTGTTATACAGCAACTTCCCACTAGCTATCTATTTTACAGTTGGTAGTGTATATATGTCTATGCTACTCTCTCACTTCGTCCCAGCTTCCCCTTCTCCTCCCACCCCCCGCAACCCCGTGTCCTCCAGTCCACTCTCTACATCTGCATTCTATTCTTGCCCTGTCACTGGGTTCATCAGTACCATTTTTTTTTTTAGATTCCGTATATATGAGTTAGCATGCAGTATTTTTCTCTTTCTGGCTTACTTCACTCTGTATGACAGATTCGAGGTCTATCCACCTCACTACATATAGCTCCATTTCATTCCTTTTTATGGCTGAGTAATATTCCATTGTATATATATGCCACATCTTTATCCATTCATCTGTTGATGGGCATTTAGGTTGCTTCCATGTCCTGGCTATTGTAAATAGTGCTGCAATGAACATTATGGTACATGTTTCTTTTTGGATTATGGTTTTCTCAGGGTATATGCCCAGGAGTGGGATTACTGGATCATATGGTAGTTCCATTTTTAGTTTTTTAAGGAACCTCCAAACTGTTTTCCATAGTGGCTATACCAACTTACAGTCCCACCAACAGTGCAGGAGAGCTCCCTTTTCCCCACACCCTCTCCAACATTTGTTGTTTCTAGATTTTTTGATGATGGCCATTCTGACCGGAGTGAGGTAATACCTCATTGTGGCTTTGACTTGCATTTCTCTAATGATTAATGATGTTGAGCATCTTTTCATGTGTGTGTTGGCCATCTGTATGTCTTCTTTGGAGAAATGTCTATTTAGGTCTTCCACCCATTTGTGGATTGGGTTATTTGCTTTTTTGGTATTAAGATGCATAAGCTGCTTGTATATTTTGGAGATTAATCCTTTGTTCATTGCTTCGTTGGCAAGTATTTTCTCCCATTCTGAGGGTTGTCTTGTCTTGTTTATGGTTTCTTTCGCTGTGCAAAAGTTTTTAAGTTTCATGAGGTCCCATTTGTTTATTCTCGATTTTATTTCCATTATTCTAGGAGGTGGGTCAAAAAGGATCTTGCTTTGATGTATGTCGTAGAGTGTTTTGCCTGTGGTTTCCTCTAGGAGTTTTATAGTGTCTGGCCTTACATTTAGGTCTTTAATCCATTTTTAGTTTATTTTTGTGTGTGATGTTAGGAAGTGTTCTAATTTCATTCTTTTACATGTAGCTGTCCAATTGTCCCAGCACCCCTTATTGAAGAGGCTTTTTTTCCATTGTATATTCTTGCCTCCTTTGTCAAAGATAAGGTGCCCATATGTGCTTGGGTTTACCTCCTCACAGATCTTTTAAATGCTGTAGTTTTTATTGTAAACAGGTGCCACAACACCCAAGTGTTGAATGAGGTGGAACTTTCTGGAGAACAGAGATAGACACCTGGGAGAACCTCTGGTCCACCTCGAGGTGTTTCAGGATGAATAAGACTCTTTATATTTTCTTATGTTTCAGCTGGTTTTCCTGGAATTCTTTGAAGCTCTGTTAAGCTTCGCACTCATCTCTGTTACTGACCAATCGACTAAATTCTCTTTAAATGTTCCAAATGATGACTTGTCTGGAAACAAAGCTGGAAGCACTTATACAATGATAAATCAGGTAACAATACCTTGGAATTTACAGAGTAAGGAACGGTTTTATTCTGGAATGGTTATACCATCATCAAAACTATGTTGGTGGGCTTTTGTGACCCTTCAGGAAATAACTTAATTTAAGATTTCTTTTCATATTTGGAAAGGAGTGTGTCATCCTTTTTCTAAGTTAGGGAAAATGTATTTTCTGGTCATGACCCGTGATGGTGGAGATACATAATGAGTGTTGGAGCGCCTGCCAACATGCTGGGGGCTCCCCTGGCTGGACCACAGGGCTCACAGCATCTTAGGTGTTTTGTTATGAAATGTCTCATCCCGTGACCTAGTGTTTACAGGAGTGGATCACCCATCCCAGAGCAGAGATGCCAAGGAACAGCTCCTGAGCGCGTGCGGGATGCTGGGTGAGTCCCAGAGGACAGGACCTGCTCATGGGCCTAGACTCTGGGCTTCACACCGAGGCCTCAGGGGAGGAGGGACGTGGTCCACTGACTGAAAGGTCTTGCCACTGGGTCCGTTCGCACGTGGGGGTTTCAGGGTAGTGAGCCAGAAGGGTTTCTGATCGTTGAGTCCTGCATTTGGAGCTACAAGGGCGTGTTGGGGGCCAGTGGAAGTGGAGAACACTCAGGGAGCCCTCTCGTGGTTGGTCATCTAAGGGATGCCTCTGACCGTGAGTCCCGGGACATGCCTGGGACCCTCATGCAGGGAGAGCTTCACGTTCAACTTCAGCAGCTCACAGTCTACCTATCAGCCAGATACGCCCCCTCCAGGCCACCTGGGAGCCCAGTCACAGGCTGTAGGCTGGGTCCAGGGCTCTGCTGTGAAGGGAGTGGAATGTCCACCTTAAACTCATCCTTGACTTCGTGGATGGCAGCACCACGGGCTCCAGTGACCACACGCAAACACGCTGGCCAAGGGGACATCCTCAGAGACCATCCGATCAAGTTCACATCTGGTTTTCAGTCTGGCATCCCATCCATCAAGAGAAACAAGTCCTGCTGTAACCATACAACAGAGAACAAGCCAGCGGTGGAGTAACTCATGACACATGCCAACAGCATGGCAAATTAAAATGATCACGCCGGGTGGAAGGAGCCAGACTAGATGGGTCACATACCGCTGTGATTCCGATGGTATAAAATTCTAGGAGGGGACTTCCTAGGTGGCGCAGTGGTAAAGAATCTGCCTGCCAATGCAGGGGACACGGGTTCGAGCCCTGCCCTGGGAAGATTCCACATGCCACGGAGCAACTAGGCCCGTGTGCCACAACTATTGAGCCTGTGCTCTAGAGCCCGTGAGCCACAACTACTGAGCCCATGTGCTGCAACTATTGAAGCTCACACGCCTAGGGCCCGTGCTCCACAACAAGAGAAGCCACTACAATGAGAAGCCTGTGCACTACAATGAAGAGTGGCCCCCGCTCGCAGCAACTAGAGAAAGCCCGTGTGCAGCAACGAAGACCCAATGCAGCCAATAAATAAATAAATTGATTAAAAAAAAAAATTCTAGGAGGGGCCAGGTGATCTGCAGTGACAGAAAGCAGGTCAGTCGCTGCCCAAGGATGAGGGAAGAGGGATGGTCACCCCTGGGGCCCAGGAAACCTGGGGTGATGGATGCGCCCATGGTCTGAGGTGATGGTTTCACAGGTGTAGACGTGTCAGAACTCACCATCATAGTACATTTTATGTACAGGTAATTGTAAGTCAGTTATACCGCCTTAAGATCGTGTGCACGGGTGTGTCTCCATGGAGACCAGAAATCCTCCACATGTTTGTCGTTGGTTAGAACACCCAGAACCAGAGTCCCAGCGCCATAACAAGCCAGGAGTCTGAGGCGCAGTACGGCAGCACCAAGTCCTCTTCAAGCAAGTTAGGAGTCCTGCTGGACGTGAGCAAGATACGGAAATCAGAGGTTTGTATTACAGCTGGCCATGAACGCTTCCCCGGCAGTGGTACCCACCACTGTTGTGCACCCGCTATGTGGTGAGGGCTCTTCTGGTGCCAGGGGTCTAGCAGGAAAGGAAAGCCCATCCTCTCGTGGGTGTCATGTTCTGGGGAAGAGAGGGACGTGGTGACACGGGAAGGACATGAAGAACAAATGGCAACAGGGTACTTACCAGGTGCCACGCACTTGCCAGGCGTCTGCTCATTTAACGCCCAGGTGACCTGTAGGTGTTTTATCAGCTCCAGGACGGAACTGAGGCACAGAGAGCTCGAGTGCCTTGCCCACCGTCACAGGGCTGGTGAGCAGTGGAGCTGGGGGCTTGCACGCAGGCAGTGCAACTCAGGATTGACCCCCGTTACTGCAGCACTGTACGTCTTTACACTTGGGAGGTGTTGTCCCAGTGATGTGACGGAAAGCGAGGCTAGTGGTGGAGACTGAGTGACAGGGTGGGGGGCAAGGGAAGGTCTTTGGATACAGCGACAGTTGAGCACAGCTGGGTAGTCAGCTGGCAGGAGTCTGTCCTGTGCGGGGCCCTGAGGCAGAGCACATCCCGGGTGTTGGAAAGGAAGCCCGGGGTGGGGGGGGGGGCAGCCCAGAACAGGGGGGTCAGTAGGCTCAATGGCTTTGCTGTTGACAAACCCATAAGGAAGCTCTTGGAATTTTCTGCAGGTATTTTGAGACTGTGGAGTCTGAGAGGGAAAGACAAAGCAGAGATACTTGTAAGGTTGTTTTGGCCTGAACAACTGGAAGGACAGAGCTGCCGTTTATCATGAAAGGGAGGAGATGCGTTCAGGGGGCAAAATTAAGGAGCTGGGTTTGGACATGTCAGACTTAAGGTGCCTGATGAGACATCCAAGCGGTGACAGCAAGTGGCAGCTGGAGACAAAGTCTGGGGTTCAAGGGTGAGATCTACTGGAGACAGAAATGTGGGCGTGAACAGCATGTACATGGTAATGAAAGCCACTAAGAGATTGACTAATAAGTACTTTCCCAACAGATCCAGGGAGCATTTTCTAATCTTTGGTTTCTTGAGGGAAGCCTTTCAACAGATACAATAGATCTGTTATTCATTTCCTTACTACGACAAACCTGCAGGTTAAAAAGTCAAATTTTACGCAGGTTAAAAATAGTCAAAATAGCATAAAGATAATGCCTTCATTAATACTTTTCTAATTATTTATAATGTAGAAAATTAGTTTTAGTCCATAATGATACAGAAGTCATATTTTGCTTTATGATTTCTTCTTTTTTTTTTTCTTTACATAAAAGCCCAAGATCAAGAAGTCTCTAAGTGATGGAAAAACTTCCAAAATGAATTTTAAATCCCCAGGAAAAGGGCTAACCTTTCTTTTATCTCAAAATGGTGAGTATTTTAATTCTAGAACTTTGGTATTGGCAAACTGTTGCTTATAAATGATACAACATAAAAATGGACAGCCATCTTTCAAAATAGAATTAGGCTGGGAAAGCTGCTTCTAAGTCTGCCCCCTGGCTTAACAGAGTTCCCTTTCAAGGCACTAATCTTTTTCTCTGTATTTTTCCCCCCAGTTTTATTGAGATGTAATTGACATACAGTGCTGTATACATTTAAGGCATACAGCATCATGACTTGACTTACACGTATTGTGAAAAGGTGACCACAATATGTTAACATCCATCATCTCATAAATACAAAAAAAAAAAAATTTCTTCTTATGATGAGAACTCTTAGGATTTACTCTCTTAACAACGTGCATAGATCTCATTCTGCAGTGTTAGCTACAGTCATCGTGTTGTGTGTTACATCCCTGGTACTTATTTATCTTATAACTGGAAGTTTGTACCTTTTGACCACCTTCATCCAATCTCCCCCATCTCCCTCCTCTGGTAACCACATATATCTCTTTTTCTATGTTTGCATTTTTTAAAAATAGATTCTACTTATAAGTGAGATCATACAATATTTGTATTTCTGTGACTTATTTCACTTAGCATAATGCCCTCAAGGTCGATCCATATTGTTGTAAGTGGAGGATTTCCTCTTTTTATGGCTGAATACTATTCCGTTGTGTATATACACCTCTTCTTTATTCATTCATCTGTTGAGGGGCACTTAGGTTGTTTCCTGTCTTGGCTGTTGTAAATAGTGCTGCTGTGAACACCAGGGTGCAGCTATCTCTTCGATGTAGTGTTTTCATTCCCTTTGGAAATATTCCCAGAAGTGGAATTGCTGGATCATATGGTAATTGTTTTTATTTTTTGAGGAAACCCATACTGTTTTCCATAGTAGCTGCTCCAATTTACATTCCCACCAACAGTGTACAAGGGTCCCGTTTTCCCACATCCTTAGCAGCAGCTCTTGTCTTGGTTTTTTAATTAATTTTTTGGGGGGTCTTTGTTGCTGTGCATGGGCTTTCTCTAGTTGTGGTGAGTGGGGGCTTCTCTTGCTGTGGAGCATGGGCTCTAGGCACACGGGCTCAGTAGTTGTGGCTCGCGGGCTCTAGAGCACAGGCTCAGTAGTCATGATGCACGGGCTTAGTTGCTCCACGGCATGTGGGATCTTCCTGGACCAGGGATCAAACCTGTATACCCTGCATTGGTAGGCGGATTCCTAACCACTGTGCCACCAGGGAAGTCCCTCTCTTGTCTTTTTGAAGCAAGCCATTCTAACAGGTGTGAGGTGATATCTCACTGTGATGGTTTTTTTTTTTTTTTTTTGGCCTTGTCTCGTGGCTTGTGGGATTTTAGTTCCCCAACTAGGGACTGAGTCCTAACCTCTGGACCACCAGGGAAGCCCCTCTCCTTGTGGTTTTGATTTGCATTTCCCTGATGATTAGTGATGTTGAACACCTTTTCTCGTACCTCGCTGTCCCAAGGTCAGTGCTAAAGCTGGAGTGTGTGGTCCCTCCGTGGCCCACAGATTTGGGCCAGCTTTCTGTGTGTGCTCACTAGTCACGTGCCAAAGCTCACCCTCACCACCACCACCAGGAGTGCACACAGTGAGGCCACAGGGTGGAGGTGTGTGTGGGTGAGGAGCCTGGAGCGCTGGGGGTGCCTGTGGGCCACCTGGTGTCCCTGACCTTCTCCATGGATTTGCCTTCTCTGGACATTTCCTATAAATGGAATCCTATTCTTTTGCATCTGCATCTTTCACTTACAGTTATTTGGGGATTCACTCATGTTGTAGCATGTGTTAGCATTTTGTTCCTTTGTATTGCTGAGCAGTGTTGTGCTGTGTGGATACACCACATTTTATCTACTCATCAGCTGATGAACAGTTGGGTGGTTTCCATTTCCGGCCTCAGGAATAATGCTGCTGTGAACACTGGTGTGCAAGCTGTTGTGGGTATGTTTTCTTTCTTTTTTTTTTGTCAGAAAATTAATTTAATAGTTACAAAACATTTTTTTTCTTTTTTACGAAATCAGTACAAAATAGCAGTTGATTTTTCCATAATTATCAGAATTATTTATACTTGAGGTCTTGGCTAAGTGGCGCTGAAATCAACAAAAGGTCTTGTGGACTGCCGGCTCAGAAATCTTCCTGGGAGGCCCACCGGGCTGACATCTGTCATGCTTAACTCTTATGAGATGACCCGGTCCTTTTTCAAAAAAGTATCTTTGTATTGATTCTTTGGAGGCTTGAAGTGAGCTGGGCAGCGATCACTACCCAGCTTCCAGCTCCCGCCGTTTACCACCCTTCAGCACTCAGTTCTGACTGCATCCATTTCGACTCTGTCTGTTCTCTTCTGAGTTGCCTTAATAACGTTAAATCGTCCGTATTCTTTTCTCTCTCTTCTTGGAGCTGCTGTACTACGGATGAGGTTTGAGCGATACAGTTTTTTATGACTCTGTCCCTGCTGGCATGGGCCGCCATCAGAGACTCATAAAGTTGTTCACAGGTTTGACTGGCATCCGTTTCCCCTGCAGAGGAAGCTGTTGGAACCGTAGTGTTTAACTCATGTACTAGTCTGTCATCAATCATCCTCATCACCTTGAGTAATTCACCCATGACTGAAATCAACTTCTTCATTTCTTTCGTCCATTTGGATTTTTTTTGGGTCATATTAAAAATGACAGCTTTTAATCTGAAAATTGGCAGGAGTGTGATTTGTATACATTATTTAATCATATGATTGTGAATAAGTTCTAGGTACAACTTATTCTTTTTTATTAAATTATAGTTGATTTACAATATTACATTTCAAACATACAATGTAATGATCCAGTATTTTTACAGATTATACTAAATTTAAAATCATTATAAAATATTGGCTATACTCCCTATGCTATATCATTCATTAGTTAAACATTTATTGTGATCAAAGTATCACACGATCATTTTAGAAAAATTAGAAAAAAAGCAAAGAAAATAGAATCATTCATAGTTAACCATTATTAATAAGATGTGCCTTTAGTTTTTTCTATACATATCTGAAAATATTTTTATAAAATTGAGGTATTATATAACATTTAAAAGTTCTACTTTATGAAATTTATACCATGAGCATTTTGCCCTTATCACTTTGAAGACATTTTTTAATAGGTGCATAAATATTCTATTCTGGGAGGTATCACAACTTATGTGACCACTTCCCCCACAATTAACAGTTAGGTGTTTCTAATTATAATAACCATTTAGGCCATTCAGTTTATGTCTGCAGCCTAGATTCTATTCCTATCAGGCTATTAATCTTTAATTAGTAATTTAATGCCCTTTTGTAGAACCCAATCTAGAAGTAAAACAGCTTGTAGAAGGTTCATAATTTTTTTTTTTAGAACTTTTACTGAGATAGAGTTAACATACAATAAACTGCATATATTTAGAGTGTACTATTTAGTATCCCAATCTCCCAATTCATCCCCCCCAACCCTCCCTGCTTTTCCCACTTGGTGTCCATATGTTTGTTCTCTACATCTGTGTCTCTGTTTCTGCCTTGCAAACTGGTTGATTTGTACTGTTTTTCTATAGTCCACATATGTGTTAATATACGATATTTGTTTTTCTCTTTCTGACTCACTTCACTCTGTATGACAGTCTCTAGGTCCATCCATATCTCTACAAATGCCCCAGTTTCATTGCTTTTTACAGCTGAGTAATATTCCATTGCATATATGTACCACATCTTCTTTATCCATTCATCTGTTGATGGCCATTTAGGTTGCTTCCATGTCCTGGCTATTGTAAATAGTGCTGCAATGAACATTGGAGTGCATGTGTCTTTTTGAATTATGGTGTTCTCTGGGTATATGCCCAGCAGTGGGATTGCTGGGTCATATGGTAGTTCTATTCTTAGTTTTGCAAGGAACCTCCATAGTTCTCCATAGTGGCTGTATCAATTTACATTCCCAAAAGCAGTGCAAGAGTGTTCCCTTTTCTCCACACCCTCTCCAGAATTTACTGTTTGTTGATTTTCTGATGATGCCCATTCTAACTGGTGTGAGGTGATACCTCATTGTCGTTTTGATTTGCATTTCTCTAAGAATTAGTGACGTTGAGCAGCTTTTCATGTGCCTCTTGGACATCTGTATGTCTTCTTTGGAGAAATGCCCATTTAGGTCTTCTGCCCATTTTTTGATTGGGTTGTTTGTTTTTTTGATGTTGAGCTGGATAAACTGTTTATATATTTTGGAGATTAATCCTTTGTTGATTCGTTTGCAAATATTTTCTCCCATTCTGAGGGTTGTCTTTTTGTCTTGCTTATACTTTCCTTTGCTGTGCAGAAGCTTTGACATTTCATTAGGTCCCACTTATTTAGTTTTGTTTTTATTTCCATTACTCTAAGGGGTGGATCAAAATAGATCTTGCTGTTATTTACATTAAAGAGTGTTCTTCCTATGTTTTCCTCCAGCAGTTTTATAGTGTCTGGCCTTACATTTAGGTCTTTAATCCATCTGGAGTTTATTTTTGTGTATGGTGTTAAAGAGTGTTCTAAATTCATTCCTTTAGATGTAGCTGTCCAGTTTTCCCAGCACCACTTATTGAAGAGGCTGCCTTTTCTCCATTGTATATACTTGCCTCCTTTGTCATAGATTAGTTGACCGTAGTTTATCTCTGGGCTTTCTGTCCTGTTCCATTGATCTATATTTCTGTTTTTGTGCCAGTACCATACTGTCTTGATCACTGTAGCCTTGTAGTGTAGCCTGAAATCAGGAAGCCTGATTCCACCAACTCTGTCTTTCCTTCTCAAGATTGCTTTGGGTATTTGGGATCTTTTGCGTTTCCATACAAATCGTAAAATTTCTTGTTCTAGTTCTGTGAAAAATGCCATTGGTAATTTGATTGGGATTGCATTGAATCTGTAAATTGCTTTGGGTAGTACAGTCATTTTTCACAATGTTGATTCTTCCAATCCAAGAACGTGGTATGTCCCTCCATCTGTTTGTGTCATTTTGGATTTCTTTCATGAATGTCTTATAGTTTTCTGAGGACAGGTCTTTTATCTCCTTGGTTAGGTTTATTCCTAGGTATTTTATTCTTTTTGTTGCAGTGGTGAATGGGATTGTTTCTTTAATTTCTCTTTCTGATCTTTCCTTGTTAGTGTATAGAAATGCAAGAGATTTCTGTGTGTTAATTTTGTATCCTGCAACTTTACCGAATTCATTGATTAGCTCAAGTAGTTTTCTGGTGGCATCTTTAGGATTTTCTATGTATAGTATCATGTCATCTGCAAACAGTGACAGTTTTACTTCTTCTTTTCCAATTTGGATTCCTTTTATTTCTTTTTCTTCTCTGATTGCTGTGGCAAGGACTTCCAAAACTATGTTGAAAAGTAGTGGCGAGAGTGGACATCCCTGTCTTGTTCCTGATCTTAGAGGGAATGCTTCCAGTTTTTCACCACTGAGAATGTTTGCTGTGGGTTTGTCACATATGGCCTTTATTATGTTGAGGTAGGTTCCCTCTATACCCACCTTCTGGAGAGTTTTTATCATAAATGGTGTTGAATTTTGTCAAAAGCTTTTTCTGCATCTGTTGAGATGATCATGTGGTTTTCATCCTTCAATTTGTTAATTTGGTGTATCACATTGATTGATTTGCATATATTGAAGAATCCTTGCATTCCAGGGATAAACCCCACCTGATCATGGTGTATGATCCTTTTCAAGTGTTGTTGGATTCTGTTGGCTAGTATTTTGTTGGGGATTTTTGCATCTCAATTCATCAGTGATATTGGTCTGTAATTTTCTTTTTTTGTGACATCTTTGTCTGGTTTTGGTATCAGGGTGATGGTGGCCTCATAAAATGAGTTTGGGAGTGTTCCTTCCTCTGCAATGTTTTGGAAGCGTTAGAGAAGGAGGGGTGTTAGCTCTTCTCTAAATGTTTGATAAAACTCACCTGTGAATCCATCTGGTCCTGGACTTTTGTTTGTTGGGAGATTTTTAATCAGTTTCAATTTCATTACTTGTGATTGGTCTGTTCATATTTTCTATGTCTTCCTGATTCAGTCTTGGAAGGTTATCCCTTTCTAAGAATCTGTCCATTTCATCCAGGTTGTCCATTTTGTTGGCATATAGTTGCTTGTAGTAATCTCTTATGGTGCTTTTTATTTCTGCAGTGTCTGTTGTAACTTCTCCTGTTTCCTTTCTAATTTTATTGATTTGAGTCCACTCCCTCTTTTTCTTGATGAGTCTTGCTAGAGGTTTATCGATTTTATTTATCTTCTCAAAGAAGCAGCTTTTAGTTTTATTGATTTTTGCTATTGTTTTCTTTGTTTCTATTTCATTTATTTCTGCTCTGATCTTTATGATTTCTCTGCATCTACTAACTTTGGGTTTTGTTTGCTCTTCTTTCTCTAGCTTCTTTAGGTGTAAGGTTAGATTGTGTATCTGGGATTTTTCTTGTTTCTTGAGGTAGGACTGTATCGCTATAAACTTCCCTCTTAGAACTGCCTTTGCTGCATCCCACAGGTTTTGGATCATTGTGTTTTCATTGTCATTTGTCTCTAGGTATTTTCTGATTTCCTCTTTGATTTCTTCTGTGATCTGTTGGTTACTTAGTAGCATATTGTTTAGCCTCCATGTGTTTTTGTTTTTTACAGTTTTTTTTCCTGTAATTGATTTCTAATCTCATAGTGTTGTGGTCAGAAAAGATGCTTGATACTATTTCAATTTTCTTGAATCTACCAATGCTTGATTTTTATGACCCAAAATGTGATCTATCCCAGAGAATGTTCCATGTGCACTTGAGAAGAATGTGTAGTCTGCTGTTTTTGGATGTAATGTCCTATAGATAGCTATTAAATCAAGCTGGTTTATTGTGTCATTTAAAGCTCATGTTTCCTTATTAATTTTCTGTGTGGATGATCTGTCCATTGGTGTAAGTGGGGTGTTAAAGTCCCCCACTATGACTGTGTTACTGTCGATTTCCTCTTTCATAGTTGTTAGCATTTGCCTTATGTATTGAGGTGCTCCTATATTGGGTGCATATATATTTATAATTGTTATCTCTTCTTCTTGGGTTGATCCCTCGATCTTTATGTAGTGTCCTTTCTTGTCTCTTGTAACATTTTTTATTTTAAAGTCTATTTTATCTGATATGAGTATTGCTACTCCAGCTTTCTTTTGATTTCCATTTGCATGGAATATCTTTTTCTATCCCCTCACTTTCAGTCTGTATATGTGCCTAGGTCTGAAGTGGGTCTCTTGGAGACAGCATATATATGGGTCTTGTTTTTGTATCCATTCAGCCAGTCTGTGTCTTTTGGTTGGGGCATTTAGTCTATTTACATTCAAGGTAATTATTGATATATATGTTCCTATTACCATTTTCTTAATGGTTTTGTTTTTGTTTCTGTAGGTCCTTTTCTTCTCTTATGTTTCCCACTTAGAGAAGTTCCTTTAGCATTTGTTGTAGGGCTGGTTTGGTGGTGCTGGATTCTCTTAGCTGTTGCTTGTCTGTAAAGCTTTTGATTTCTCCATCGAATCTGAATGAGATCCTTGCTGGCTAGAGTATTCTTGGCTGTAGGGTCTTCCCTTTCATCACTTGAAATATATCATGCCACTCCCTTCTGGCTTGTAGAGTTTCTGCTGAGAAATCAGCTGTTAACCTTATGGGAGTTCCCTTGTATGTTATTTGTTGTTTTTCCCTTGTTGCTTTTAATAACATTTCTCTGTCTTTAATTTTTGTCAATTTGACTACTATATGTCTTGGCATGTTTCTCCTTGGGTTTATCCTGCTTGGGACTCTCTGCACTTCCTGGACTTGGGTAGCTATTTCCTTTCCCATGTTAGGGAAGTTTTCAACTATAATCTCTTCCAGTATTTTCTCAGGTCCTTTCTCTCTCTCTTCTCCTTCTGGGACCTCTATAATGTGAATGTTGGTGCATTTAACATTGTCCTAGAGGTCTCTTAGGCTGTCTTCAGTTCTTTTCATTCTTCTTTCTTTATTCTTTTCCACATCAGTGATTATCACTATTCTGTCTTCCAGCTCACTTATTCGCCCTTCTGCCTCAATTAATCTGCTGTTGGTTCCTTCTAGTGTATTTTTCATTTCAGTTACTGTGTAGCATATCTCTGTTTGTTTGTTCTTTATTTCTTCTAGGTCTTTGGTAAACTTTTCTTGCAACTTTTCGATCTTTGCATCCAGTCTTTTTTGAAAGTCTTGGATCATCTTCACCATCATTATTCTGAATTCTTTTTCCGGAAGAGTGCCTATCTCCTCCTCATTTAGTTGTTTTTCTGGTGTTTTATCTTGTCCCTTCATCTGGTACAAAGTCTTTTGCCTTTTCATTTTCTCTTTCTGTGGCTGTGATTTTCAGTTCCACAAGATGAAATACTGCTGATACTGCTTGATTTTGCTGTCTGCCCTCTTGTGGAGGAAGCTATCTAGGAGGCTCATGGGTGCTTCCTGATGGGAGGGACTGATGGTGGGTTGGGCTGGGTGTGCGGCCACTCAGTAAAACTTTAATTTAGTGGGTGGAGCTCAGTGACACTTTAATCTGCTTGTCTGCCAATGGGTGGGGCTGTGTTCACACCTTGTTGGTTGTTTGGCCTGAGGCTACCTAGCACTGGAGGTTACAGGCTCTTTGGTGGGGCTAATGGTGGACTCTGGGAGGGCTCACACCAATGAGCACTTCCCAGAACCCCTGCTGCCAGTGCCCCTGCCTCCTCGGTGAGCCATAGCTGCCCCCCACCTCTGCAGGCAGCCCTCCAACACCAGCAGGTAGGTCTGATTCAGTCTCCTGTGGGGTCACTGCTCCTTCCCCCTGGGTCCTGGTGAGCACATTTTTTTGTGTGCCCTCCAAAAGTGGAGTCTCTGTTTCCCCCAGTCCTGTGGAGGTCCTGCAATCAAATCCAGCTGGCTTTCAAAGTCTGATTCTCTGGGGACTCCTCCTCCTGTTGCTGGACCCCCAGTTTAGGAAGCCTGACATGGGGCTCAGAACCCTCCCTTTAGTGGGTGGACTTCTGCGGTATAACTCTTCTCCAGCTTGTGAGTCACCCATCCAGCATTTATGAGATTTCATTTCAATGTGATTGTGCCCCTCCTACCGTCTCGTTGCGGCTTCTCCTTTGTCTCTGGATGTGGGGTGTTTTTTTTTTTTTTTTTTTTTGATGAGTTCCAGTGTCTTTCTGTCGATGATCGTTCAGCAGTTAGTTGTAATTCCGGTGCTCTTGCAAGAGGGAGTGAGCACATGTCCGCCTACTCTGCCATCTTGATTCCTCTCCTGAACTCCACGAACTCCTCACAGTTCACACCGCCACTGGGTGCCCGTGGGTATATTTTCATTTCTCTTAGTCCTTGTAAAATCATGCACTGGCAGGACTTCCCTGGCAGTCCAGTGGGTAAGACTGCGCTCCCAATGCAGGGGCCCCAGGTTTGATCCCTGGTTGGGGAACTATATCCCACATGCATGCCACAACTAAGCATCCACATGCTGCAACTAAGAGTCCATGTGCCACAACAAAGACCCAGCATAGCGTAAATAAGTAAATAAATAATTTTTTAAAATTCTGGCATTGGCATCAAGGCTCTCCCTATTAGTCTTCCACTCTGGACCCTTCACAGTGGCTCCTGGGATGGAGGGTGATATAGGTCACAGAATCCTACATTTCCAGAGTACCTGTGCCCATACTCCTCTCCCATCCCCGACATCAAACAGTGGGGCAGCCTAAGTATAGACACAGTCAAAAAACAATTGCCATCTTGAAAGATCCCCAGTATTACTGATATTAAAGAACTATCCAAAGCATTATCTTCCTGGAATCAACTATATTAAATACATTCCAAAGTGCATATCTGCTGGCCTTAGTAGACGTGAAGCAACTCCTTACCAAGTCAATAATTTTATCTACCTTCTTATTCAGTTCAGAGTTAAAATCCTTCTTAAAATTTTCTTGGAATTCCCTGGTGGTCCAGTGGTTAGGACTCTGCGCTTTCACTGCCGCGGGTGAGGATTTGATCCCTGATCGGGGAACTAAGATCCTGCAAGCTGCATGGCCCGGCCAAACAAAACAAACTAAAATAAAGTGTTCTTAATGACAACTGCCTTTAAAGACAATGTATGCAAAAGCCAAGAGTTTTTTTTCTTTCTCTGAAACACGGGAACGTTGTAAATTTTCTAAGATTTTAATTTTAGAACACCAAAATATTGAAGCTATTTAGAAAAAAATACAGGTACCAGGAGGCCTGAAGGAAGTGCTGACAAGCAAAGCTGTGGTCGCTGATGCCAGCCTTGTTCCGGGCGGTCTCTGCAGCATCTGCAGTTACCTGAACTCTCACGAGCCCACCAGGAGCACAGCGTCACCCACCTATGGGGGATGGGGACACTCAGCCCGGCACAGGAAGTGACAGAATTGGGGAACAGGGACACAGACCCCACAGTTACTGCAAGATCATATTAATGCTCATTTTAATCAAACTTTCTTGCAGAGAAAAAAGAAAAATCCAAGGATGGGCAAAAGGAAAAATTCAACACGTGGATCAGTAATGTGTACGTCTTTTTCGTGAACACTCTCTTCCAAGCACACAAACATGAAGAAAACCTCAAGAAGAAGATAAAGGAAAACAGGCTACATGATGAAGTGATGGCCCATCAGAGGAAGATGGAAAACGAGGAGCTGGAAGCCAGGTAACTTGGTAAAACCCTGTGGCGCCATCCCTCCCTCCTGGGCTCTCGGTGGTCTTTATTTCCTGTCCTCTGTAGCTTCCAGAAGCTTCTGGACCAAACACTTTCGCTAAAAGCCTACAGCTTCTGAAAGGCGGCAGGTCCTCACGTGGTTCTGTCCTGGTTGTCCAGGGTGGCAGTGACGCCTGTGTCCCCAGGCATCCACAAGGAGGCAGCGTGACGTAGATCCAGACCACCCGGGTTCACATCCCAGCCCCACCACTTACAACGCCTGGGTGACTTTGGGCGAGGTCTGTCCCTGTGGCCTGTTTCCGCACCTGTGAGATGGAGGTGATACCTCATGGGGCTTTGTGAGGACTGTGTGAGCTAGCATTTGTGAGGCATCGAGGGCAACGCCTGATGCGTGGTGAGTACCCGGTGAAGGCCGCACGCTTACCTTTCTAGAACCACTGTCCAGCTCAGTTCCATGCAGACAGGTCAGTCCTGAGTGCAAACGCCTGCCCTCTGTAAAGGACATCTCAAGTCCATTGAGCTGCGGAAGAGAGCATTAGACTTAAGGAAGACGGCTACGACGGTATTTTAAAAGGCTACCCTTACTTGCTAAGTTGCTTCAGAGACAAGCGCTTCACAAGTCACCTTAGATGTGTAAAAACTTTGTCTTGAACTGTCTAGCTCTGGCATCACTTTTTATTTCAGGCAAAGTGATGGCAATTTAGTGCTGTTCACAAAAACTGCTGAGATCCAGGAATGGACTACCTTACACCACATACAGCATAAAAGCCGGTTTTGAAATTTCAAAGAAAAAAAAAAAAAGATACCTTCTTGTGTTTGCTTCTTGTTAGGCTGAACAGCTTGAGAGAGGAAGAGGCCAAAAGACAAGACTATGAGATCGACATCACTGTGATCAAGGAACCGGTGGACGCCCCATCCTCAAATTTCACGCCGAGCCCCCCGAAAGAGGACACAGTGGTGTCCCAGTCCAGCAAATCCATGGCAAGTAAGAAAAAGAAAAAGTAGACATCAGTGGCTTTGTAAACGAGCCACAAGAACAAGCAGGTGTGAAAGGAGTTTAGACCCAGACTGTAACAAATTTCCTACCCAATAAAATTATTTGTGTTTTACTTCTCCTCTAAGTGTTTCTTGAAATACCACTACCTGGGCCCACTGGGTTTCAGGTTTCTTATATGGTTGGATCACCGAAATGCCTGCGTTCTTACAACTGAGCTGAATGAAAATACACATGGGTGGGTATTAAATGAGTGTATTCATTATGTTTTTTTTTTTCAAATCAAAGTATAGCACTGGTGATTAAATTTAGAATCTGATAAAACCAGTCACACCAGTGGGGAGTGGATGAAGTTTAAACATTTCTTTAGGCCTCCCTCCCCCGAGCCTGGCACGCCTCCTTTGCCCCTTGTGTCCATATCCTACCTGTCCTTCACGTGCTGCCTCTTCGATGGCCTCTTCCCCGGTCCTTTCCCATCCATTCCCACAGCATCGTAAACAGCACTGCACAGACAAAAGGCTGAACAACAAAGGAGAGCGAGCCAGGTGTGCAGCTGGCAGTTAAGTGAATACTTTTAAATCTCTGTTAGGAAAATGTCACAGCTAATAGTTGTGTTAAATATAGGAGTAACCACCAAAAGAATAAAAACACAATCTAAAGCTTCCAAACTAGCAAAAAGGAAGGAAACTATCATCCAACATGAAGCCAGAAAAGAAGGAAAACAGAATGGGAATGGAAAACATGAAAGGCGGTAGGGAGAGTACAAATACACCTGTCATCACAGCCTCCCTGGTGGCACAGTGGTTAAGACTCTGTGCTCCCAGTGCAGGGGGCGTGGGTTTGATCCCTGGTCAGGGAACTACATCCTGAATGCCGCAACTTAGGGTCTGCACGCCACAACTGAAAGATCCTGTGTGCCGCAACTAAGACCCAGGCAGCCAAGTAAATAAATACATATTTTTAAAAAAACAAAAACAAATATACCCATCATCACCAAGCAAACAGGTTAACTCACCTCTTTCTCTCCTTCAAAATCCCGGAAATAATTAGATTGGATTTAAAAAAAAAAGTTCACGTCAATGTTACTTTTTACAAGACAAACATCTTAAACAAAACCAAACAGAAAGGATGAAAATAAAGGTATGGAAAAAAGATGTTCCAGGACAGTCTAATCAAGATGACTGGAATAGCAAGCAAGATCAAGACTAGACAGAACAGGGCTTCCCTGGTGGCGCAGTGGTTAAGAATCTGCCTGCCAATGCAGGGGACACGGGTTTGATCCCTGGTCCAGGAAGATCCCACATGCTGCGGAGCAACTAAGTTTGTGTGCCACAACTACTGAGCCTGTGCTTTAGAGCCTGCAAGCCACAACTACTGAAGCCCACATGTCTAGAGCCCATGCTCCACAACAAAGAAGTCACCACAATAAGAAGCCCCTGTTCGCCACATCTAGAGAAAGCCCACACGCAGCAATAAGGACCCAACACAGGCAAAAATAATTTCAAAAAAAGACAAAGCAGAATTTAAAGCAAACATCTGCATGATACAGATAAAAATAAAGATAACAATAGAAGGACCAACAACTGAAAAGATGCATCACTCACGTGCATCCTCACACTAGCCTTGCAAGAGCTGAGAGAATTACAGGGAAGACTACATCCAGGGTGGAAAAAACTGATCAGGACACAGTAAGGATGGAGATAATGTAAGCAATCACACTACAGACCTGGAACTAACACACCACGAGGCAACAGATATGAACACTGACAAAAACACTACTTTTTAGGCTGAAAACTGCAACAATTTTAAAGATTACATCAGAGACCATGATCTGTTTTTGCGGCAATCACTAAGTCAGCAATAAACACACAATAAAGAAAGGCTAAGATCACTGGAAACTAAAACATACCATCTTAAGTAACTCACGGGGTAAGAGGAAATCATAGTGGAGATTGTCAGTTACCGGGTGAGAATGAAAATACTACAGATGGATGAGAAGTCACTTCCCTGCTCCGCCCTAACCCACAGGCTGGGTTCACGGGGCTATGGAGAGCTCCTGTTAGGGCCAGGCTAGTACCAGTTTTTCCAGACCCCACGCCTGGCAACTTTTCACCCCAACTCTGGGATGTCCGGACCACCGTAAGCTCAGTTAAATTCAGCCAGGCTCAATCTCGGTTGTGAGGATGAAGGTAGGGTTGTACCTACCTGGGAGGTCCTTGTGGCTTTATGTTTGGACCACACTGGGGCACTTGCAGTAAGTTCTCTATTGTTTATCTGTGATCTAAAAATCACATTAGGGAATTCTCTGGTGGCGCAGTGGTTGAGACTCCGTGTTCCCAATGCAGGGGGCCCGGGTTCGATCCCTGATCAGGGAACCAGATCCCACCTGCATGCCACAACTAGAAGTTTGCATGCTGCAACTAAGGAGCCCACGAGCTGCAACTAAGACCCAGTGCAACCAAATAAATAATTTTAAAAAATCACTTTAATGCTCAAGATAAAAACCAAGTCCAGCGATTACTTTGGGCAAATACCCCAGAGTTTACCACTTTGGGCCTAGTGACCAGGGAAGAAATCCCAACACTGAGCACCTTTAGCTGCTGGAATATCCCTGAGGATAAGGACAGGCCAGGGACCCACGGCCGGTGTGCTCCACAAACAGGTGACCAGAGAGACTCAATGCAAGTCCAGGATTTTAAAAACTTTAACAATTTATTAGTCTTATTTTCCAGTAAAATATTCACATAATGTCAAAAGAATGGAATGACAGATGTAGCCGACTACCTTTAATTCCACATAAATAGTTAAAGTCTAAAAACCTCAGGGGATCATCAGGCTGAGTAGAAATCTGATTCTTCCAAGCAAGTATTGCTTTACTGTTGTCATTCATCCAGTCAATGATATGACCAGTAACCCGCCACGGTTAACACGGTAAACAAAACGCTTGCTGAGTTGTTTTTAAAAGATGTTTCAGTGAGCCCTTGTCAGTCAATCCAAGAAGAATATGTTATTGAACTGCGTCGCACAAAGCTTCTTGACCTCTTCTGCAAAAACAACAGAAAATGGTGAGTGAGGTAGAGGAGTTCTCACTTAAAAGGTTTCGTAAGATATATCAATACCTTAAATTCCCTGGAGTCAAGTTGGTCATAAATAAAGGTCTGCGTTAATTTTGACCTTAAATCTCTGAAGCTTTGATAAGAAATGTTAATACATCGAGAGAAAAGAAAAAAGGCCTGACACACAGGCGACTTTAACACTATTTAACACTGTTTCCCTGGGCCTGCGACAGCTCAAACCAAGTGTCTATGATACGCACAGGTTGGGGGGGGTTAGGAGCACAGCTTCTAAAATCTTGAGGAATCTGACACAAAAACACAAAAACTCTAGCTGCAACCCTGAACTGTGGATCCAGAGCTCCACAGAGGCGTCATTACTCAGGTCCTGCTTTAAATGAGGCGTGTACTCACTGAAATAGCTTCTAATACACAGACTATTAATACAAGTACCAGCATGAAGAGGAAAAGGTGATACAGCCCAGATGTCCGCAGAGGGAAGAAGCCTCGCACCCGACTGTCCTCGTGGTTGACACGTGGGGGGCACCCCCCCCCCCCCCCCCCCGTCCCACCCGCGGCTGGTTGCTTGGGTCTCCTGCAGAGCAGCCGAGGGGCCCGATGCCGTGAGGGTGACACCGCCTCCCCCCAGGGCAGCGAAGTGCAGGACCAGTCAGGCGGCTGCGTGGTCATGCTGTGCAGGGCCAGACCAGCTGCTGTGCTGGAAGACACAGGAAGCGTGCGCGTGAGCCTTCTGCTCGTGCCCAGGGGTGGCTGTAAACTGCCGCCTGAACCTGGCAGCTCTGCATTAAGATGAGTGTTTTTATGACTGGGAGCACAAATGGACTTCTTTTTTTTTTTGGTCGTGCCACGTGGCTTGTGGGATTTCAATTCCCCAACCAGGGATCGAACCTGGACCACGGTAGTGAAAGCCCAGGGTCCTAACCACTAGGCAACCAGGGAACTCCCAAAATGGACATTTCTGTAAAACAGTATATAAAGCCATGGCATTTTTTTCTTTAGTATTATAGAACATTTTCTTTTGGCCTGTATCAAGTTTCCCAAGATACTGGCAAATTTTTCACACACTTTTTCAAGGAACAAAGTATAGAAAAACATTGAATAGATCAAATGATGGTTTCTTTTAAGCAACAGGGGCATCTGTTGAAAATCTCAACAGTCACGATTTGTCCTATTTAGCACGCTCCTTAGGACACCAAAAAGGTGGTTTTCAAATATGAGTGGTGTTAAAATTCTGCTCGAATACCAAACCCTATTTACCATTTACTTCAATCAGGTTTGCATTTTTTTGATTCAAAATAACATACAGCTCCCGCTGGTCAGACTTTTTGCCAACAACCCAATAATCACTCATTGCTTTCACGATGATCTCTTCATCTTCATCTACTCTGTAAGACAAGAGTTTCAAAATGCAATTGTTTATTTTATATATATAGCTGGATTGTGAAAAACATTCTAAAACAAGAATCAGGAAACTTAAGCCATTTGAAAAGTTGAAGGAGTCCCCTGTGAGAGACCAGCCCCTTCGGGGCTTAATGACGTTTGGAAGTGGTGCCCAGGAAGGCGGTCGAGCCCTCTGAAGGGGCCTGGGGTCACACAGTTTTTGAAGATGATTCCTTTAACGTCTCTTATTAGAAACTGGATACCTAATTGCAGAGGTGGCTAGAATTACCTCGTGAAATCACTGTTGATGTCACCCAGAATCTTCATTAAATCTGGGTGAACAGACGTAAGTGACACACTGGGTGTTTTCCTCATGTGAATTGTACTTTTTTCTGCTAAATTCATATGGTTGAAGTAGATGAACTTAAACTGGGGTTCTTTTTCAGACCTGTGAAAACATGTTGTTAAGATGGTAACATTCTGAAAGAACAACTACCTGACTGTACAACTACACTGTGGAAACTCTACACGCGTAATGGCTAAGGTGGTGTTTTCGATGGCTGGGCCTTCAAATCTAGAACCTCAGTTAAGATGTAATGTTCAGCAGTAACTTATCTGATATCCGTGAGGTATTCAAAATGACTGAATTTCCCAGCAAGCTCAAGCATGTACTTTAAAAAGCCCAGATATTTTAACCATTATGTGATGATTTTTTTTTCAAGTACAATGTTTTATAAATGGCAATTACTCAGTTATTTGCTGACTTAAAAAAAACGAAAAACAAAAAACAAAGTAAATCACTGCAGGCCATTTACCTTCCGGTGGAGGGGTCAGCAAACCGTGGCTCTGGGACCAAACCAGGCCCTGTTTTCCTAAAAAAAGTATCCCTGGGACACCATATGCTTATGTACTGTCTACAGCTGCTCTCACGCGTAGAGGATGGTTGAGTAGTTGGAACAGCCCACAAAGCCTGAAGTCCTTACTATCCGGCCCTTTGCAGAAAAGCGTGCTGACCCCTGTACACCTCATTTATCCCACAACTGCATGTATGTAAACTTCCCCAGAACAGAAGCTTAGCACTGTAAGTAACAAAGCTTTCATCATCCTACCCGGAGACCATGCTAGAACGTGTGCGCCTCAGCTAACGCAGTTAATTGGGATTTATCCTTCCTTATCCTGGATGACAGGGCAATGCTCCTTCGCTGTCTCCTGGGCCAGAGTCTGCGACTCCTCCAGGAGCCACCCTGACAGCTGGGCCACTCGGCTCACAGGGGCTGCCCCTCCGTCACCTGTCACGGAGCCTTAATTCACACTCTGGGGTCTGGGAGAGCCTGGGCAGCCCTGCCGCTGGGGCCAGAAGCCTTCTCTGCTTACTTCAGGGGTAGCAGCCACGCTCTGGAGGGCTGAGGGTGCCGGAAATGTGACCTCCGGGGAAGTGGGTTACTACTGTAATACTTTACATCTAGGCAAAGAAAGAATGTGGACGATTTAGTTTCCAGGAAAATGAAAACAGAATTCTTATAAAACCAGAATTTGTTTTTACTAGGTCCCTAAAACTCAGAAAAGTACAGCTACAAGAAAAACTTTGGAAACATGAAAATTTTAAAAGACATTTGGAAAGAGTTGTAAATTTAGTTATTTGGACAGACTAACTTCTACCACCTTTGTCTAACATTCTCTGTGGCATTCCTCTTTCCCTCATTTATAACATGTACAACACTCTTCTAAGAAGATCAAAATTCTTCTTTTTTACCCCCAGATGGACATTCACATGAAAGATGTTATTTAGGTAGTTAGGAAAAGGGCAAATGTGACCTCTTTCCACTCCACCCACCATGAAGGATGACATAAAAACAAAAATAGAAAAAACAGCTACTTGCAATGTACTGTTAATAACAGAAAACAAGATCTGCTCACATGAAAAATAGCAAGGATACTTTTCACCCTACAAGCTTATTAGTTATCAAACATCTAACAGCCTGTTAGTTCTAAATAAGCAGCAGCCACATTTACCTGGTATTTTTACCAAAGACCTAAAACTTACTCCTTTTAAACACTAAAGCATTTTTTCCCAAACACAAAATCATACAAATTTCTAGCCTTCTTAAAAAAGAATGTACTAAATATGGTTCACTACATCAATATAAAATACACCAGACACAGGAAAACAATACAGAATTCTTCTTGATGACTTCTTATGAGAAGTTTGGAATATAAATACTGTAGCACAAAAATGATGTCCTCAAAGGGGTGGAAGGGTGGAGTCTGTCTTAAGTAGTTACATTCTATGCTTTTTTAGTTTGTCTACTAATATTTTTTTTGTCTACTAATTTTTTTTATAAAAGATCTTCTGTTTTCTGACAACCCTTTCTTCACACCCTTTTGCCCTTTTTCTTCTACTATTGGCTAAAAACCCAAGTAACTAATTGATAAAGAGGTCACGGGGAGGACGACTTCCCTGGTCGTGCAGTGGTTAAGAATCTGTCTGCCATGGTGGGGAATGAATTGGGAGATTGGGATTGCCATATATACATTACTAATTAAAAAAAATATCAAATTGTAAAAAAAAAAAAAAAAAAGAGAGAGAGAGAGAGACAGAATCCGCCTACCCATGCATGGGACACAGGTTTGATCCCTGATCCAGGAAGATCCCACATGCCTTGGAGCAAGTAAGCCCCATTTGCCACAACTACTGAGCCTGCGCTCTAGGGCCTGTGTGCCACAATTACTGAAGACTGTGCACCTAGAGACCGTGCTCCACAACAAGAGAAGCCACCGCACTGAGAAGCCCTCACACCTCAATGAATAGCCCCCGCTCACTAGAGAAAGCCCGCATGCAGCAACAAAGACCCAATGCAGCCAAAAAATAAATTAATTTTAAAAATGTTAAAGGATCCACACATTAATTGGTGCATTGCTGACACCCAGTTTGGGAAGAAAAAAAAAAAAAGGTCACGGGGAGATCTCCAGTGAGTAAACAGCATCAATCTTACTGAGATGCCAGAGACTTAACTGTTTAAGAACCAGGTATGTGAAAACCTTTCCAAATTTCCAAAGCCTGCCTGGAAAGGTTACTCTGAGCTCTTAATGAGGGAAGGAAATGAGCAGATGTTCAGTGGGTACCTAACTGCTCGCAGAGTTTCCCCTGTGGACTTGGACAGCTGGCTGGGAGCAGCGACCAGCTGTGGTTTTCATTTCTTCTGGTCTGTGTTCCAGATAGCTGAAGGTGGCCAGATAGATGATATCTAGATGAATATGGCTACTGGCCATTCCTCACTTATCAGACCAGACTTAAGGCAAAAAAGACCTCCTCCACCCCCTCCACCATGAAACACTGCTGCCCACAGCGGGGCTAATTTTTCCAGGCTCGCTTTCCTCCTGCCCCTCCCCATGTCCAGGCTGGGGTCTGATCATTACCAACCCTCAGTGTTAATGGTTACATGCCTCACTGCTGGCAGGAATCCCAGCGCAGTCAGCCTCCTAGGGTACTTAACACATTTATTCAAGACTGATAAAAAAGGATTATTAAAAAAAATTGCTCACAGGAAAGAGGTTCCTTTCCTAACAACTTCCTACATCTTCCTCCTCCTGTCTACCTTTTCAAATTTAATAAACAGAACGGGCTAGTGAATGGGGATGTACGGAACAAACAGAAATGAAAGTCTCAGATTCAGAAAACTATCAATTTTCTGGTAAGTTATTAAGTTAGAGCCTTCCTGCAAGCCCTTAAAAATTCCAAGTGAGTTAGAGATTTAAACACAGAAAATAAAGCCAGGGACATACCAGAGATAAAAACGGAACATTTTTATAATATTGGGGGTGGAAAGCCCCAAATATGCCACTAAAGAGAAATCCAAAGGCAATGATTAGTAAAACTGACTACACATAAGGAAAAGAGGATGAGATGTGACTAAAGGGTATTACATTAAGAGCACTGATGTAAAAGACAAAAGATAAAGCACTTCAATGGAAAGAGCCAAAGGATGGAGACAACTTGTGGAGGCGACAGAAATGCCCACAAAGAGAGGAGGAGATGCCAACCTCAGTGTCACTGTCAAAGTGCGAGCCACAGAGCACGGGCTGGTGGGCACCGGCAGGAGGGGAAGACGGCTCCACCCTTGTGGGAGGTGATCCACGCTGTAAATGTGCATTTCCTTTGCCCTAGAACTCAATCCTAGGGATTTCTCTTGAGGGGATAACTTGTTAAGTACCAGACTGCTCAATACAGAACTACTTATAACACCAACAGCCGTAACCAGACACCCACTGAACGGGAGAGCGATTCAGCAAACAGAACACATCTTTCTCATAAAGAGAATGAGGCAGATCCGTGTTTACTGATTTAAACTGACACTCAGACCATTTACATTTTTTAAAGCTACAGATTTACAGCATATTTTTAAAAGCCCGTGTGTGAAAAACACGTGTGTATGTCACTGTATTTATGGATGTGTGCAAGTCCAGAAAGACAGAAGCCAAATGAGGTAAGATTTCCAATTACTTCTATTTTGGAATTGTTCAAATATTAAGGAAATAAGTTACTCTCAAAAAAAGAAAAACAATTTAAAATAACAGAATTTTAAGTTTTGGAGAAGAAAGAAACTGAGGTGGCCCACAAATGAGTAGACACGGATCACCAAACCTACTTCACGTCATCCTTTAAAGGCGTAGGGAACATAAAGAGCTGCGGGTTATGAATACGGACTCACACTAAACACCGGCACACAGCACCATGGGCAGTTTCTAGCGGGGCTGTAGCCGAGACGACAGAGGTCCCCGAGCTGGCCTCTGGGATCAGTACGGCTGGCTAACACAGCCCCCTCTGCCCTTGCCCCCAACAATGCCCCTGACATGCTGACGGCTGGGTCTTTCCTCCCTCAGGGCTGCCTCTAATTTCCCCAGGATGTGACTTTTGGAGGTCCCAGGACTGGCATGTAAAATGGCTTGATCTGGGTCAGAAGGACTTCGGGAAGAAAAGTACATTATCATTTGTACGCAAAAGCTTTTATCTTTAGTCAGTTGATAGTTACGGTTTCGCAATCAATAGAGCCTTTGATGTAACATCTCAGATGCCTCGAGAACCATCTTCAGGTCAACTTTCAAAGGAAAGAACAACTACACTTCTGGAATTCCTGTTCTCGGGCACACCCCTAAATTGTGTGGCGCTTATTTTACCATCACGTTTTCCAGGTACCCTAGCCTCCAGGGGCTAGCGATACTGTTCAGTGGTTCTCCCAACAGTCAAGAAACTGTCCTCTAGACTGGGACTGACAGGTGTGTCAAAACACACAAGGCAAAATGCTGACGGAAGAATCTAAGTGGGGCTGTATGTGTACTCAATGTACCATTTTTTCAACCTTCCCATGTTTGAAAATATTCAGAACAAAATATGAGGAGAAAACTGCTGTCTAATGATAGGATAATGAATGTCGAAGACCGTCTCCTTTCCTCTGTACAATCCCAAAGAGAGTTAACCCAACTTCCAAAATAGATGGCACCTGACAGCAAGTTTACCCCGGGGTATCTGTCAGTGAGTTACTTGAAATTCATCATATCTGCCGAAAGCGCAGGCAGAACAATGAAAATGTCCAGCCATATCCCAAGGGTTTGGGGATGTAGCTAACTACACTTGATCACTTTCCTCATAACTTGCGTGACCTAAAACTAAGGAAGCTGTCAGCAGTGAAAGTCCACTCGCAGATGCAAAACCCACACGTGCTTTCACCTGGAGCCCGTGTGGGACTTCTCTGTGGGCTGGTGCTCGTGTAAGGCCACAAGCATACAGTATATGATCACTACAAACATAAGGCATATATAAATTGACAGCACTGTAGCAACTTTTCAAACACATGGGAAGCCCATATAAAGAGGGCTTTTATTCCTTAAAGTACTTTCCATCTACGCACTTTATCTTTAGTCATTTGACTTTGTCCTCAGAAGAGAGCAGAAAGAGGTTCCATGGCTTTTCAGGGTGTTTTTAGAACCAAGATGAGTTTAACCTCAAGTCTCCTGATACTCAGCCTAGAGCCTTTCAGGATGTCCGACGAAGCATCAATGTCTACTGGCTCACGTCACAGCCAACCTCACCAGGAACATTTGTCCACAAGAGGAAAGTGCTTGCCATCTATGCAAAGCAAAACCCTGCTGGTTACCACGGCCACCGTGGATTTCACAGCCTGGGCGGGTCACGTGGGACGTGAGGTGCACTCACAAGGCCAGCACCACGGGCACAGCGAGCACACCTAACCCCACACGTTCACACCACCACCGGCCAGGCCGGAGGGGAGGCACTAAGAGAAGACCCAGCCCCCTCCACTCCCCCCCCCCCCCCCCCAGTCACTGTGGGGCAGAAAAACTCAGGAACAGCTCTCCAGGATGCTCTTCAGACAGAACAGCACATCTGTTCCCTGGATTTGGAGAAAACACGGACCTTAACACCATCCATATTCTAAGTTAAAACCACCCTTATTCTTCCAAAGCCAGTTAAATGCTTGAAAGTAAACACGAAGCAGAGTACAAACCCAGATATTCTTTTGCTGATGTTAAACTGCTCACAAATGTCAGATGCTAGCACTGTGAGCTGGGGCCCAACAATGCTGTCCAGTCTTCGGCAAAAATCCAACGTAGGCTGGAGAGAGGCTGACGAGTAATTCAAGAAACACCAGTGAGTGTCAGGACATTTGTGTTAAAAAGGTCAATTTTCATTTTACCATCTTAACAACAATATTCAAATGAAAACTTTACTGATCTGGGAAATAAAAGAATTAAATGATCAGATCCCCTTCCCCTCCCAAACAGAAGAGAAACAGAGGAGTCAGAATTAGTTATATTTAAGATGAAAAAGAGGCAAAGACCTATCTCACTGTGAATGCTGACTGAAGCATGCCCTGCAGGTGGTAAACTGACTGCCTACCCCCAGTAGACCCAGGAAGGTCAAATATTTATTTAACAAACACCACACAGCACTCATGGGCCAGGTACTGCTGCTGCTCTACAAATGCTCCCTCGCTTAATCCTAAAGCCCCTCTGGAGACGGGTACTCCTGTAATCGCTTCATGGGCAGCAAGGCACAGAAAGCTGCCCGGGGCCTGCTGCTGAGAAGCAGGAAAGCTGGGACTTCAACAATATTAGAAATAGCTGGTTAAGATGGCAGAGGCCCCAGATGGAGGCTTAATACAGCCTCCGCGCTGCTACGACAACTCATCATTTAGGGACAGAACGCAACAAAGTGTAAAGAGAAAAGGCTTAGCTGGTCAGGTGAACTCAGATACAGGTGTGTACTTACCGTCAACCATGAAGCACACAGCTGCACTCATGGCCTGGGGGAGACAAGAAACCAAAGATTAGAAAATGGTACAAAAAAAAAGAAGACTTAAATAACCAAATGCAGTGGCTTGTCTGAATCTTTACATATTAACTTTATAAAGGCTTGTTTTAGTTAACTGGAGAAATCTGGATGGGACTGGATATGAGATGATATTGAGGAAGTATTACATATTTTGGTCAGGTGTGATAATGGCAGGGTCGTGATGTTAAAACAGATGTCCTTATTAGTTAGAGATGCAAAATGAACTATTTATGAGGGAAATGACAGGATGATTTAAAATGCGCTAACCGAAAACCAAAACATGTAGAGAAGAGATGAAACATCAGCATAGTATTAATTACGCTGTGTGACAGGTACCCGGGTATTCATTATTCCAATCTATTTTTGTGAATGTTTGATAATCTCCATTAACATAAGTTTTAAAAAACAGCAAATTAATGTCACCTTGTCTCACTTTTTATTACAGCAACTACTGCAATTATGACATAAGTACAGCAAGCCAGATCATAAACAAAATAGCCAAAAAAAGGCCATGTACAGTGTTAAAAAAAGGTCAAATAGAACATACAGGCTTATGATGAAAATCGAGGCTTCCTCCTCTGAGGCCTGCTCCCCTGTCGACCACTGTTAATGTTCTAGATAACGTGGTCACCACCACTGTCATCTTTAGCCGTCAAGACGGATGCAGCTCCTCTCCCGCTCTCCCCCCACCCTGGGGTTCACGGCCAGCCTAGCTCCTCCACTGGACGGGCACCTGACCGCCTCAAACGGCCCACTCCTCGTGCCAGCAGTCCTCGCGCTGCAGGCAGGGGCTCCAGCTCCTGAACTGCCACTTTTTAGTCAGGATATTAACGTTCCCCCCGCCCCTGCACCACTCCCCACTTCGCCTCTCAACCTCCATCAGCTGTAACTTTATTTTCATGTGGCCAAGGTTAATAATATTTATGCTATTTTGTAACTGAATCATAATCACTATTTTCCCATAAACAGGCTGCAAACTTGGTGGCGTACAGGCTGGTTCCATCCAACACAGGTGTTTCTTTGTGTTTAAAGTAATTTTGACTTAGGTGTCAACTGGTTTTCTACCAAAATTGCAATTTCCAGCCTCTCCTAAAGCACCACGAGACCTGGGACCCCTTGGCTCTTCTTCACCCTGGTCACTACCTGGTGGACCTGAGCAGTGGCTGGCCTCCTCGGGACATGAACTCTGTGTGTCACAGGGTCCTGAAGCCCGAGCCAGCTTGCTTCCTGTATGTCTGCCATCAGGCATTTATGCAACTGACCCATTACAGGTTTTGATTTTTTTTTTTTTTTAAAACACGTGACTTTTAAAGTCTCCATTTAAAAAGTTGAGGAATTTCAAATATTTTAAAAATGTACACAGAATGGTATACATGAACCCCATGACCATCACATTCTCTGGCAACTCATGGACCATTCTGCCCAATCCGCCTCCCTGAACCATATGTTAATGCTCTCTCCCCAGTGAAAAACCATAATTGGAGAACAAAAAACAATCACTTAAATTTCCAGAGGGAAATTGTCCTAAAGGCAGACAGCAAATGGAAAAAAAGTTCATAGAAGACAATCTACTAGGGACTTCCCTGGTGGCGCAGTGGTTAAGAATCCACCTGCCAATGCAGGGGACACAGGTTCGATCCCTGGTCCGGGAAGATCCCACACGCTGCAGAGCAACTAAGCCCGTGTGCCACAACTACTGAGCCCTCATGCTGCAACTACTGAAGCCTGGGTGCCTAGAGCCCGTGCTCTGCAACAAGAGAAGCCACCACAATGAGAAGCTTGAGCAACACAACAAAGAGTAGCTCTCACTCGCTGCAATAGAGAAAGCCCTCACACAGCAATGAAGACGCAATGCAGCTGGGCGGGGGGGGGAAGGAAAAAAAAAAAAGACAGTCTACTACATCTTAGTATTATAGTCTTTTAGCTTTATAGCTGTAAATACATGTATTGGAAGAAAGCTCTCAAATCAATAATGTAACAATCCATCTTAAGGCCTTGGAAAAAAAGAGGAGTAAACTAAACCCAAAGCAAGCAGAGGGAAGGAAATAACAATCAGAGCTGAAATAAACTGAACTAGAGAACAGAAAAACAAAAGAGGAAAAAACGAAACCAGAATATGATTCTCTGAAAAGATCAACAAAACTGAAGTCCATCTAGACCAAGGAAAAAGAGAGAGAAGACTCACATTACTAAAACCAGGAATGGAAGAGGAGACATCGCTGCTGACTTTAAAGGAAAAGAAAGCTTATAGGGCTATAACATTATGAAAAATTGTACACCAACAACTTGAATAACTTAAAATGGACAAATTCCTAGAAAGATACACACCACTGAAACATTCAAACAGTAGAAAATCAGAAGAGACCTATAATAAGCAAAGAGACTAATATTTTTTTTAATTAATTAATTTTTTGGCTGTGTTGGCTATTTTTTGCTGTGCGCAGGCTTTCTTTTAGTTGTGGTGAGTGGGGGCTACTCTTCATTGTGGTGCGTGCGCTCCTCATTGCCGTGGCTCCTCTTGTTGCGGAGCACGGGCTCTAGGTGCGTGAGCTTCAGCAGTTGCAGCACATGGGCTCAATAGCTGTGGCTCACGGGCTCTAAAGCGCAGGCTCAACAGTTGTGGTGTACGGGCTTAGTTGCTCCACGGCATGTGGGATCTTCCTGGAGCAGGGACTGAACCCTCGTCCTCTGCATTGTCAGGCGGATTCTTAACCACTGCACCACCTAGGAAGCCCCTAATTAATAATTTAAACACCTCCCACAAAGAAAAGCCCAGGCTGTAGGTGGCTTCACTGTGACCAAACATTTGAAGAAGGACGCACACCAATCCTTCACAAAGTCTTCCAAAAAACAGGGTATTACCCTGATACCAAAACCAGACAAAGCCTTCAAAAGAAAAGAAAACCACAGACCAGCACCCCTCGTGGCCCTGTGCTCACGCAGGGTCAGCTGGACCTCCAGAGGAAGGAAGGTCAGCCACAAGGGTGGTCAGATGGGTCTGAACACAGTCTCTGCATGGTAAGGCCTGGGTGAGCTTCCCTGGGTGGCAATCCTCCCTACGTGCTGTCCCCTGTCACCGGTGGGAGAGACAGGCGTGACTCTGCCCTGAGAGGACAGCTGGAAGCTTGCGCCTGGTCACCCCTGGACCTCGCCTGGGTGCCCCTTCCTTGCGCTGGCTTGAACCTGCACTATTCTACTGAATGAACTGTAACCGTAACTGCTTCTCTGAGTCCTGTGGGTCCTCCAAGTGAACTGCTGAGACTGAGGGTGGCCTTGAGGACCCCTGAACTAGCAGCTGGTGTGAGAAGTGAAGGTGATTAGGGGACCCTTGAACTTTGCTACCATAAGCCATTGGCCTGTACACTTTAAATGGATGAATACATGGTATATAAATTATATCTCAATAAAGCTGTTTTTAAAAAGAGATACGAACTCTTAACTGAAATGCCATCATCACACCTAAAATTACGTCTATGGTTGACTCTAGAAATGAAAATCCAATACACGACACAGCGTGCCAGGCTCTTGTTTCCTTTGTTAAAGGATCAAAGTCATTACCCTTGAGTCATTCAAAGAAGGAAGATTTTAGCTTGACATGGAAACAGACTTTCTTCTCCAATTACTCCTCTGAATTAAGAGGGCGAGTCAAAAATTTTCTGCACTCTGCCTGTAGAATTTATGGATGTTTTAATATAACCGAGTGTGGATAATTTTTGACTCACCCTCGTATTTTAGTCTGGCTCATTTTCAGACCACACCTTTTTGAATATTTTCCCTACAACTCCTTCCTCCCTTGCCATTCCTTATTACATCACACACTGAGTCAAATGTCTTAATCTTACCTTTTTATGAATGAAACCGCTTTTCATTCTGGAGCCCCTCCCCCCCAGGACAGGGGCCCCCACCCCTCTTTGGCTGTGGAAGCATCTCAGGGGAGACGTCCCTCGGCAGACCTGAGGAGCCCTGTCATCTCAAGCCTTCCTCTCACTGTTCTCATGGGTAAGACCCACTGTTCTGGACTCCAGAGTGTTTTCTTTCTTGGTTTCCTCACTTATTATTCCACCGAGAAACAATCTCATGCAACATCCTGAGAGGATGCGCGGGCAGCCTCAGCCACGATGGACACGTTGGCTTGGCTACCATTCAACACCGAGAATCACGTCTACTCCCAACTTCAAAAGTCTTTCTTCCGTTGTCTTCTGACTTCTAGTGTTGGTGAGGAAACTGCCAATCTCAGCTTTATTTTTGTTCTTTTATAGGTGACCTGGTTCTCCTTCTGGACGCTTTTAGGATGTTCTCTTTACATTTCTGAAACAGCACATTGTTGGGTGTAGGCACGGGTCTTTTAGATTTACTACGCTGGACACGCAGTGGGCCTTTTCAGTCTGGGAAATGTCTTCCTCTTCAGCTAGACATTTTCTCATGATACGATTTACTACCTTCCTCTCCTGAAATTCCTCTCAGCTTTCTTCCTATATTGTATCATTTGTCATTTTATCTTATATTCTGGGGCAGGCCAACATCTTTAACACTTCTAATAAATTTCTGATGTCAACAATTATATTTAGGGTTAGGGTTACAGGGGGAGGGGAGATGAGGGGTTACTGCTTGGTGGGCTGGGAATGTCTCTTTGGGGTGAAGAAAAGTTTTGGAAATAGACAGTGGTGATGATTGCACAACACAGTGAATGTACACTGAATTATACACTTAAAAATGGTTAAAATGGCAAATTTTATATTATACACATCTTATCGCAATTTTTTTAAATTATATTTTCAATTAACCTAAGTTTATCATAACTGTGAATCTTCCATGTCATCCTATTTCATTTTTATAGATACAACTTCTCTAATCTCCATGGATGTTAATTTTTAAAAGTTCTCTTCTGTTACCAGAATCATTCTTGTACCTCTCAGGGCCCACACTTTTGTTTTCACAATTGCACTTCAGGACGAGGGAACCGCACATCTGACGGGGGAGGAGGCCTGGCCTCAAGCTTCCTTTCAGAAGCGCCTCAGTTTGCATCTGGGGGTGGATGCTCGGCTGTCTGTGTTGAGGGTGGGGAAGGGTGGCTGACTGGCTCACATCCAACACTTCACTCACTCCCCTTCCTTCCAGGCCCCCTGCCCACTCCTGACTCCTGGGGTTACCACCTGCCCCTGAGCTGGGAGCTGCTCGGGCCCACAGGGCAGGCTGACTCCTGCCTCAGCGCACTTCGTGCTCCACTCACATTCTCGCCTGGAGCTTCCTCCCTCTCCTCTGCCAGCACCACTCTCACACCTTTCCATCTCCCGGGAAGTCAGAGAACCCCCTCATCCTCTGATTTCATCTCCTTCCTCTGCGCTCATGGCATCACTTCCACGCCTTTACAAATTAAAACATAACTGTTCTCTCAGGCGGGAAAGAAGAGAAACTACACAGGCTCAGCCTTCTTTCTTGAACCCAAAACTGCCTTTAAAAATCCCCACCTGGACTTTCCTCGTGGCACAGTGATTAAGAATCTGCCTGCCAATGCAGGGGACACGGGTTTGAGCCCTGGTCCAGGAATATCCCACATGCCACAGAGCAACTACGCCCATGTGCCACAACTACTGAGCCTGTGTGCCACAACTATTCAGCCCACAGGCCACAACAACTGAAGCCTGTGCACCTAGAGCCCGTGCTCCGCAACAAGAGAAGCCACCACAATGAGAAGCGCATGCACCACAACTAAGAGTAGCCCCTGCTCACTGCAGCTAGAGAAAGCCTGCATGCAGCAACAAAGACCCAACACAGTCAATAAATAAATTAATTAAATAAAAAAGGACAAAAAAACCCCAAAAACCAACCTAACATAAATACACATCCTTACAAGATAGTATCCTGACAGAAGCTCAGACTATCCTTATGGGATTAGCAAGTCCACAGCTTTAAAATCAGAGTGAAGGCAGAACCCACTGGAGTGCGGGCAGCACTGGACACCAGGCGACACCGGCCTTGACAGCCTCCGATTTGTTCCCGTGCAGGACCTGAAACATCTGTGAGTCATGACCTCGACAGTGACTCTCTCACTAATCACAGAACTGTTTAATGGGGACTGAAAATAAACCTATTACTCTAGAAAGCACCGATTTTGAATCTTGCAATAATGAGAACTTGCGACACTTGGTCTGAGAAACATGGAAGGGTCTGCACACCGACTGGTGTACCCGGTGTACCAGTGTGAGAAAGGTCTACTTTAGTTTCAATCTGCAACCCTGGAGGGAAAGACAGTTGTTACCTTATAAACAATTAAATGCAAAGCTTCATAAGTGTCATCTGTATTTACAAAAATTTTGGGGAATCTGCATTTTGCTTCTGGATCATTAAGGTTCAAGGGTCCAGTGAGAAATCTGAAAAGGAAGCACAGAGATGACTCTTTTCAATTAGGCAGATTATAAATAGGAATATATAAACAGTGCATTCCTAGAAGAGCATTAATACACACCCTTTTTTGGAAGCCAGACACTACTTAGAAAACACCAAATCAAAATATAAAAAAAAATAATAGTTTTAATTCACTGGAAACAAAAGAATTTCCTTTTGTTGATTATTGTCAATAAAGTAGCACAAATGTAATTCAGTGTTCATGATTTTATCTTTACCAAAAAAGATAATAAAATCCAACACTGTCTATCAAAGGACAGAAGTCCTACCTTCCGTAGTGTTGAAGATTTCCCGGCATTTCTGCCCTTATTGGAGAATCCCTTCCTGCCAACTGTAAACAAAGTTAATGTTGAAAAGTGACTAAGAGATTTTCTAGATTCAAAGCTTTGAAAAACAGCATTCATATCTCCTAGTTGACTCCATGACATTTTTCTGTATCAATGTCCCATATTCCTCCCCACCAAAGAAAAAAAAAAGGGAGGGGGGGATTACAAAGGTACAGAGAGAACTCACTGGTTTTAACCAGGACTGTCATAACTTCAGTGTGCCCTGAATGCCACACACTGATTTAGTTCCTTTTACAGCAATAACTGACACCTCCCACATGGTCAACATGTGCCAGGCAATGACAGCAATTACTTAATTTCATCTCGCATCACGCCTATGGGGAATGCCCTCTTCCTGTTTTCCAGAAGTGGAAACGGAAGTTCAAAGAAGTTCACCAATGCGCCTAGCTCCTGAGTGGAGGGGTCAGGCATCAAACCCAAGCCTGTCTGACCGCAAAATCCCTGCCTTCAGCCATGACATGGTGCCTCCTCCTCACAGATTTATGTTTGTAACACACTCCTGGTTTCTTCTGCTGAGGATACACTATTTCAATGTGCATACGAAATGAAAAGAAAAAAAAAAATCCAAATCTATAGTCATGTTATTAGCTAAAACCTTTTCTTCTGGTCTATATAAAATTTTAGCATATAACTGAAAATGAAAGGTTGAAAAACGTAATAAATCCAAGAGTGAAAATGCACAGCTAACTCTCACACGTGCAGCCTGTACTGAGAGAGAAGTCCTCTCGTGTCCATGTTCACACTGTCACTTTGTACGCTCCTGTAAATCTGGCTCTTTAGACATATAATAAAGCATCAATAGAGTTTTCTGCTGTTGCAACAGCACTGTCCCCCGTGGAGAATCCTCCTGAAGGATCCCTGAGGGTGTGTCTGGAGCATGTGCTTTAGCATCAGGCAGACCCTGAGACCTGGTCCCGGCTCTGTCACTTGCTAGTGGGGTGACACGGGGTAAGGCATGTAAGCCCCCCAGACCTGGGTCTCCTATCTGTAAGAAGGAGATAAGGGACCCGGCTTTCAGGATGGCTGTCAGGATGTCATGAGATGATGCAAGTTTGCTGGGCACTCACACCGTGGCTGGTGTACGGTGCACACGCCAGAAATGTTAGCCACTGTATTCAAACTACCTGGAAAGGAACTAAGCATAGGACCAGGTCCTTCTCAAAGCCCTGAGACTTCTTATCAAAAAGATTTTCCCCTGTTGTTTAAAGTCAGGGCCTCAGAAACCAGAGCGAGGGAGACGCGCGTGCGTGCTGCCCCCGCATGATTCTTTATGGGTTATGAATACTTTTCACTTCCAGCTAATTAAAGCCAAAAAAAGACACTTTGGGGAAAACACTGTGGTATTATTTACAGTTCTCTGCAGAAAACTGGGAAATTAAGTGCCAGAATGGAAAGGCCAGGCAGGCAGTATAACGTCAACTCAATATTAGATCTCATGCTTGTAGATGAAAAGAGCACAAAACTAACCACTGTTTTGTCCAAGCGTCCCAGCATTTTCAGAGTTCCCAGAACCCCACCTAAAAATCCAGTTTTTCCTCTACTCAATGAATCGCTCCCCTTAAAAACATACCTTTCCAACTGCATCTGAATGTAACAAAATGAAGAAAAGCCGACATAGATGGTTTTCTGTGCTAAGTGACACACACTAAATACAGTTGGCCTTCTGCAACCGAGGTTTCCACTTCTGCAGATTCCACATTTGTGGATTCAACCAACCACAGGTTGAAAATATTTGGGGAAAAAATTTCTTTTGAAAGTTCCAAAAAGCAAAACACAGTAACAACTATTTACATAGCATATACCCTGTATTATGGTTTTTTTTTTTTTTTCTATCAGGCATTATAGTAACCTAGAGACGGTTCAAAGTACACAGAGGATGTGCACAGAGCACCTGCAAACACTACTACACCATTTCACATGAGGGACTTGAGCATATGTGAATCTGGGTACCTGCGGGGGTCTTGGGAGCAATCCCCCACGGAGACCAACGGACAACTACATCACCAGATATCACACTATTAAGGTAAAATACAGATCAGAACTGCCCCACCCACCATGTTACTCCACCCCCAATTCTGTGTGCGAGAGTGTGTTTGTGTGTGTGTGTGTGTGTCTGTCTGTCTGTGTGTGTGTGTGTCTGTCTATATATCCATCCATCCATCCATCCATCTATCTAGAGATTGGTACCCCATCATACCTCAGGTTCGATATGCCTTGGAAATAGAGATGTGGTGAGGTATTTGTATAAAATTCTCATGTCGTCTTGTTCTAATCCACTCCTGAAATATCAGAAAAGCACTACGTTAGAAGTCTGGAATTGGTCTTCTGTCTTTCCATTGCTCTGTAACAAAAGCTCATTTTTTTTTCACATTATATTCATGATATCAGAAAGCCCTTTCCTTGATGGAAAGTTCAAGAAGGGAATGAATTAAACTTGAGTCTAGCACAAGGACTCTACCCTGACCTGCTAGAGGCTACTGCTATGTAGTTCTGCATTTTCTATGCCATTTGAAGTAAGAAGTCACAGCAGATTTGATCTGCCTTCTCTGTGGGATTATCCAGGGAGCACTAGCAGCCGCGATGCTTCCCTTCAGGCAGCAGGTTTCTTTCCACTTTCTGGGTTACATGGTAAGGCCACTGTCTTTCACCCCGCATTCTTTTTTTTTTTTTTTTTTTTAATTTGTGAAACAAGTTTAGCAAAAATATATTGAGAATAAAAACCAGAAACTGGTAAAGAAAAGCCAACCGAAAAAATATACAAACTCTTCCCCCAAGTGATGAAACCCTCCGGGGAGGCTGCCCCACGTGAGCCTGTGCTTTAAAGGCCAACACGGCAGCAGCGCTTGGTTCAAGTCCACGGAGAGAAGAACTAGAGGGGAAACCTCACGACACTACGCTACGCACCGTCCTGGGGCTGGCTTCTCACTAGGATTTCGGAAAAGGGGCATTTTGAGGAAAAACTTCACATTAATACCAAAAAAAAAAAAAAAAATCATACAGCTGTTTCATAAGAGCAAAATAATCAAAATCATGGTTCCCAAGGCATCCAGGGTCTGAGTCCTCGCCCAGGCCCCACCCTGGGCTCCTCTCCTGAGTGTGACGGCGGGTAGGCAAGCCGGGTGACGCGGTGACGAGAGAGCAGGGACGCCCCAAAGGACGCTGCTCTACGCCTCTCGGCGGAGATGAGGACGTCTCACATGCCCATGCCTGTCCAATCGTAACTGTGACCTAGAAAGCCAGAGCGGGAGGGCACCTTGACATTCTGAGATTCAAGTGCAGCTGTAATGCTGTGTTCACCCCGCATTCTGAACACCCTGGTACGCTGTAGACAGAGAACTCGATCTACTATGTCTCAGACATGTATTCATATTTTAATGCTCTCGATTCAGGGCAGACAAAAAGGGGGAAAAGAAATAAACAAACTTTCGGGCAAACCATCCAATCCGAAACAAGGCAAGAATCAGTAGTACCTGGAAAAGTGCTGAGAAACCACAGGCATCACTGGACTGTACGTGAAATGGGTTTTTCAGGTAAGGATATAAACTGACAACGAGTCTGTATCTGGGTTTTTTTTTTTTCTATTCATGATAATTGAAAAAAATCCTGTGAGGAAGTCTAACTTGATATAAACCAAGCCTCTGCACCACATTCCAGGGGCTCTCTCTCCTTTCCAGTGGAATCGTAGGTCATGTTAGAAGTTCGGCCTGCTCAGCACAGAAGCACTGCCTGCCTCCCTGGACTCCTCCTGCTTGTCTCATCTCCTCCTCTTCCTACCCCACCTCTCCTCCTCCATTTTCAGAACATCTGTCCACAGCTAAAATTCTAAGTGGCCTAACACCCCAAAGCAGGTCTGAAGCTTCCTGCCAAGTAGAATGAAGTTCCGGGTCCAAAGGTGAAGCCAAAACAGAAACAGCTGAGAATCGTCAGCACTTGGTCTGTGACAACACTAACTCTGAAAGCAACCTGCAGCCGCCCGAGGCAGACAGACCTTTCAAATCAAACACACGGCAGGTCCCCCACTCTTTACTTTTGCGGAAATAATTGAGGTCAGGGGAAAGAAAGAGAAAAACAAACACAAAACAGGTTCAGGATGTGACTTTCCTTTTAAGACACACAAGTGCTGATGGGGAAGCGTTACTAATGGTAAGTAGCAGACATTACATAAAGAATTATGCGTTTCCAGTAACGGTAGCTACCAGGTACATCTGGCTACTGAACATCTGAAATGCGGCTGGTCAAAATGGGTATAAAATACACACTGGAGTTTTAGGATTTGGCACAAAAAAAATAGCTCACTAATAATTTTTTATATTGTTTACATGTTGAAAAAATACTTGAGATATACTGGGCTAAAAAACACATTATTAAAATTGATTTCACCAATTTCTTATTTTATCGTGGCTATTAGAAAAATGAAAATGTATTTGTGGCCTGCATTATATTCCTATCGGACAGCGCTGCTCCAGACAGAGGACACCGAGCAGAAAATGCCCCATACAAGGAAATGGAAGGCGCTTCTTAACTACCTGCTCTGTGCGCCGTGCTTAAGGCTTTGTATTTATTATCGCACCTAAGATTCAAGGCTGCGCGTGAAGTCATCTGATGTTGGTTTTCTGGGTAGAAAAGTTAAAAGGAAAGTAAGTTCAGAGCACGAAGCAGCAAGCAGGCAGTCCACACTCTGCCCACGGAGAGGCCTGCCCGGCCGTGGGATGTCCATCAACGCGGACTGTGGCAGCCCTCTCCCCAGCATCTGCACCCCATCCCTATTCCTGCTCCCCCACCAAAGTTAAGTGCAGTAATATTCTATTAGAGTTACGCCAGATGTGACCATTCAGGAGAAGTTGTTGCAAGTGCATGTCAATCTTCAGTAATCTCAAAATAAAAAGTAACAACAAACAAACAAACCCCCCAAAACAAGAGTTCCTTTTTAGCATAAAACAAACAAATAGTACTTCCTTGGTGCAGTGGTTACAAATTCGCCTGCCACTGCAGGTGACATGGGTTTGATCCCTGGCTCAGGAAGATTTCCCACATACTGTGGAGCAACTAAGCCTGTGTGCCACACCTACTGAGCCTGCGCTCTAAAGTCAACGAGCCACAACTACTGAAGCCCGCATGCCTAGAGCCTGTGCTCCACAACAACAGAAGCCCATGCACCGCAATGAAAAGCAGCCTGCTCGCCACAACTAGAGAAAGACTGAGCACAGCAACAAAGACCCAACGCAGCCAAAAAATAAATTAAAAAAATTAAATTAAAAAGACAAATAAATAAAAGCAAACAACTCCCTGAAACGACAGGTCCACATGATTCAGGACTCTGTCAATGGCTCACATCAAACAGGAAACGGCTTACTTGGGCTCAGAAGTACAGATCTTCTCAAAGTTTCTCAAATAGTTGTTTGATATGAACGATTTAAAAAAAAATTATTCTTCTGCTCAACTGACTCATTTGTGTGCATGAAATGCTACTACTTTGTCAAGACTGATTTTCCTTTGTTTTATAAATGACTCTGCGACTCTGTGCCTTATTTTCACTTCCATGCTACATGGACTTTGGCTGTTTTGCTCTAAGACCTCCACACCTGCTCTGTGAGAAGCCTCAACTCCAGCGCTGTGAGCCGCGCACAGCTGTGGTCCGGGGTCCATGCACTTCTCTAGGGCCTGCCAACTCTGCTTCCAGTGGCGATGCCAAGTTATTCGAGAATCTCTTCTGGCGGAAGCACTACCGAGAATAAGTGGCAATCACTTGCCAGAAACCTTCACATTAGGGTCAGTTTAGTCAATAATATAGACTATGTCACTGTCACGTGTTGAATATAAAATGATCTAGCCAGGATCAGAGTCTGGTCAACTTTGATTAACTTAAGAAATAGCTAAGGCATTTTTTCATAAAAGCATTCACCTGTGATAAAGGAAATTGATTCACTAAAAAAAATTCTCTCAAAAAAACAGGCCAAAAACTCTGAATAAGACAGTCAACTGATATCTTCCAACAAAGGAGAAGCCACTGCTAAATCCTTCCACAGCTGCCGCTAAAACCAAATCCATGCATTAAATGCAACACAGTCCAAGTAGAACGCTAAGATAGTCTCCACAAAACACCTGTTTTGAGTTCACCATCAACATTCACGGAGCACAAGCAACGAGCCAGGAAACACAAACACAAAAACTGAATGCATGTGAGCAGCTGCCAGAGGGCTCCCAGCCTGCCGCTCCCTCGTGAACCTCAGCGGCTCATGGCAGGCACACCACTCTCAGCTGCAAATAAACAGGCTGGCTCCCCACACGACTCTTCAGGGACCCCCTCCCTGCAGCCTCATGCACGCTCACATAGCTCTTCCAGAGTTCAGTCTTCAGGAGTTGAGAGCTTTTAGTAATAGTTTATCTTTGCTTCTTGAATATCAATACTTTCATCAAAGAAATTATGTTTCTGTGCCTGGTACAGGATGCAGACATAGTTTGATGACAGTGCATAATTTCCTGGTTTTATAGCACTTTTAACTTGTTGGATATTTTAAAAAACTAGCTTCCTTAAAAGAATGTATGAAAATTATACTTTCCACATTTACTACCTATTTCTTGGAAGATGTTTTTGGAAAAATACCAAAATAAAAATAGGATTCTTAAACCTAACATTTTCTCTCTCTTTTGTGGAACCAGTTTTAAACTCCCCTGCTTGGTAATTTTAAACAAAATTACCCTAATTTTGGTTTAAACAATCACTGCCTTATTTTGACAATATCTAAAAAGGTTTGTCCTACCCCTCCACCCCCCCAGCTATTATTTTCACTTTGACAACCTGCTATCAATCCAATCACTGCTATTTTTATCATCCTAGAAGGCTTTCTTCTCCTACACGCCAAGCCATAGGGTGTACCTACCAGATGAGTTGATCGTTATAGAGAAAGGCAGTGTACTTGACTATACTCAGGCTTTCTTCCATTCTGTTAATAAAGGACTGGATTTTCAAATACGTCATTTTATCCAATGGGAAGAAACTGATCCCACCAAAAATGTCAAGTAGATCGCATGACTGCAAATGCAACGTCTGCAAATACTGTAGGAAAAAAAATAAGGCAGAAAACTTACTAATAGTACACTGAAGACAGTACTCTGACAACTGAAAATAATTAACCTTAGTTTATGGTACAATTATATGCTAACAAACAGCACACTGCCAAGGCCAACACGGAGGTGAGCCACAGGGAACTGGATTTGAAATCAGTACCGATATCAAAAAATTAAGTTCAAACATAAGTAGCGTTCATTTAGCACTGTGTTTTCTCTCTTTGAAGTGTTTAATTCTTCATACTAGTGCTCCTCAGATTAGACTGACCTCCACACATGATACCATGGACCATCTTACACTAAAATCACACTGGAAGGGTATACACATCAGTGTTGACGGACAGGAGAGGAACGAGGACAAGGACAGCAAGAGGGGACAGTCGGAGTGAATAATTATGGTCACTAAATTGAAGAAACAAATAAGAAAGAAAAGTTCCTCATAAAAACAAAATAATTCAAAAATAAACATCAAAGGTAGTATAGGGAGAAAGATAAACTGAGACTCATTCCTCTAAGATAAACTGGATTTGACCAGGGGTAGGGTGAAATATGCAAAATTTACATTGAAGGAGAATGGCACCTGTGTAGACACATTCACATCAGGTGGGGGAAAAATAATCACACTAATCACCACGAAGGAGAGAAAGTCTGTGTCACAGCCACACACTTCACCTTGAGTCAATACAGATTACGTCTGTTTAGTGAACATAATCGATCCGTGAGAATGTGCGATTTTGCTAATTAACCAATCCATCACACAGGAAGTCTGCTTTTGAGTAAGCCCACAGGGACAGACACAGGCAGGACAAGGACGAAGCCAAAAGATGTCGCCAAGATGCTTTAAAGAGCTGTGCACAAATGGCAGGAAACTCTGAGTCAAGAGTGCAAATCTAACACGTTTCCTCGCTGGTCTGATCTTGTTCACATTATGCCTCAGGAGCTTCACCATTTCCAAGTGCTAGGTTTGTTTGTATGTGAGAAACAAACCTGTCTGTGTCTCTGACAGTCTATTTGGACAACTACCAAGATTACAAATAAAATTCAAAAAACATACCCGATGGAAGAATTTCTCTAATCTTTCTTTTAGGAGCTTGACACCTCCATCTTCCATGGCTCTCAGAAATGTACCATTAAAAAGCTAATGGTGTAAAAGATTAAAAAAAAAAAAGGTCAATTTCTTATATCTTTCAATTTCCCAATATAACAAGTTCTTCTTTTCCCTTTACATTAATTCCACTTGTTTCATCCCCCAGTTCCTTTTGAATGGAGAAAATATTTACATGAGAAAGCCTGAGTTATAAGTCATATCGAAACACTGTTAAGTGGTAATTTTTATAAAATCACCTAACTGTTCTGGGCATTTTTTTTTTTAAACTTAAATTCACACCTAAGTCTCACTTTACATAAATAAAATAATATTGCCAGACTTCTTAAGTCATACAAATATCTGCACTATGTACTTTCCTCACGAACATGGACTCTGTGTTCACTAATGCAGATACACCTCTAGCATAAGTCTGGGAAGAGACAAGGGCTCAGTACTGAGTAAGTGCACACATAAAGCTCAATACTGTTTCAAAGGCCCCATTATTTCCTCCTCCTAAAACAGACACACAGTCACCTCACAGTCACATAAAGAATTAAGAACTGTTTTAAGCATCCCATGTAAACTGGGGTAACTGACTGGACTCTCAACTCAGAAAGCATGTCCGCTTACCTTGTACATGCTATAGCACTGCTGGAGCACTGAACTATAAACCTTGTCCTACAAACAACACAGAAGACAGCACAAATCTTAATTCAAGATAAAACAAAAAAAAGTCTATTGCATAGTAAAGGTACAGGGACTCTTGGCAAAGCAATATAATGCTCATAAACCTGGTCCTATAGTAGTTGTGTGCTGAAAATAAGAGGTATTTAAATTCAATTATGAACCAGTAAGCCTAATTTTTATTTTTAGGAGGGCTTTAAACATAGATGATTAGTAGAAGGCATTGGATGAGAGATGGCACACACACAATTTTATAAGATTGTGTTAAAGGAAACAATAAGCATAAAATTTTGCTATGTGTACCTTGAGAAACTTCTGTAAAAGTGACACAGCTAAAATCTGAATAAGTCACTCAAGATATTAACAAATTTTTTCCTAAAAATACGAAATAAAAAACGACATTACCAGCAACTCCTCCTCTTGGTATTCTACAACTGGTTTTCCATCTTTACTTTGCTTTTCAATTATAGGATTCCGAACAACCTACAAAGTTTGATAAAACTGAAATTACACAATGACTCAATTATATGTGTTTTTAACTTTCCCCTAAATTAAAAAACTTGAACATGTCCCAACACCAAACCCAAAACTTCTTAAAAGAGCCCCAAGAACAAATACACTTAACGGGAGTTTGATTTTTAACCTGCCACCAACTTTATTGTAACTCTACTCTGATGCAATGACCAGAGGACTTTCCTGAAATCCTAACAGTAAAGACCACCCATAACTTTATGATTCAGATTGAAAAAGGTGTACTGTGTATGTAAATACCATGACCATCCAGAAATTTTCTTCTGGTTCATTGAAGAACTGTCTATTCTTCTGTGTATGTAAAGATTTTGCAGGTTTTGATGGACTAAAGGTCCTAAAAAGGTTAAAAGAATATATTAGGGACAATTCTCCAATATAAGTTGTAAGAATTCACTGAGCTCTGCAAAAGCACATTGAAAGGCATTACCTTGTAAACTGTACAATAGCTTCACACAATCCGACATTTCTAATTTTTTCATTCTTTTCTACTTCATTTGGATAGTAAAACAAAATTTTATTTTCCTCCTAAAGTATGAAGAAATAGAATCACAACGTTGACATAAGCATTTTTTCCATCTTAGCTGTTGACAGTACTATGTTTAATGTCAACCTCTCATACACGGTAGCTGGCAAAACAAAACAAAGGCCCTTTATAAAAAAAAAGAATTATCCTCTCCTCACAGTGTAAACAACTCCCACCTGCGTGAAAAGCAACTGTGACATTCGATAAGCCATATGCCATTTGAAAGAGCACTAGACAACTATTCTGAAAACTCAATCTTTGGGTTTCTTTCCTCATGCTAATTTGTAACACACCAACTCTTGTAAGAAATAAGCGTGTCCGCGCCTGCACAGACACACACCTCCCCGCAAATTAAACCCAGCAGGTTCGCAGGTATTTGGACCGAGAGCCTTTAAAAGGACCGTGATTTCTTGCCAACAAAATCTAGCGCCGGACATTCTCTGAGGAAGTCACCGTCCCCACCTGAAAAAATAAAACAAAAAGCCGCACCCGCCCCTATCCTGTTTCATTGGCGAATTTGGAAAGAAACTTTCCGACGATCCCCCAAGACTGCATCACAGGACGACAGTCGGTCCCACTCCAGTTCCAACGCTTCTAGGCGGGGACTTCCAGCAACAAAGACATAAACTCAACTTTAACCACCCGGGATTGATGTAAAGAAAAGAGAGACTCCACCTGTGTGGAGCGATTAACCTGAGGAACCTTCCCTGGACACGCTGGTACTGACCCGGGACCTGGAGCAGACCCTGCCCGCGTGGTCCGGCCCCCGCCGGAGCCCCCCGCCCCGACACACCTCCGGACCCTGGTAAGTGCCGCTCGCCGAGGGCAGGGTGACAGCTGCTGCCCCCGCCGCCTCCCGGGCGCACCCCGCGGCTGCCCGGGCCCGACGCCGTCCGGCCGCCCCCAGCCCCGGGCCCTCCTCTGCCGCCGACCGACGCCCGCGCGCCGCCCCGCTCCGCTCACCTCTCCCTCGCGCGGTCCGAAGCGCGGGTTGTAGATGAAGAAGCTCAGCAGCGAGGGCGGGAACTGCTTCTCCTGGGCCGCTCCGGCTCCTGCCCCGGCCCCGGCCGCCGCTGCCGCCATCCCGGCCCGGCCCGGCCCCCAGCCTCGGGAGCCTCCCTCTGCCCGCCCAGAGACAGCCGCGGCGAGGCGACTGCACTTCCGCCTCGCTCGCCGTCGCCCCGGAAGTAGTTGCTGTCGGCCCGGAAGAAGCCTCAGCGGCCCAGGGTCCCCTCCCGGCGCGCCCGCGTGGGTTCGTTCCCGTTTGTGTCCTGGGTAGGTGCTTCTTATCCTATGCGAGTGAGGTTGAGGGTGAAATCGTTTTTTGTTTTTGTTTTTTTTTTTTTAGTTCTCAGATTTTTGTCCTGGCCGAAGGCGAGGGTTGCGTGTTTACAGAAAAATGAAACGGGCAGAGTTTTCTGTAGAAGGGAGGGTGAAGATGCGAAGGAAGCCCCTACGTCAGGGGCGGCCGTGGATTCACAGCCAGGCGGCTGGCCGGTGTCCGTCGTCAGCGGGCTCCCTCTGGGCATGTATGGGCCTTTTCTGATCCCTGTTTGAGAGACCTCGGGTGAGAGACCGCTAGATCAAACCAAATGGCCTTTGCGCCGCGAGGGAGGCAGGTAGCTGCAGCCAGCGAGGCGCAGTGCGCGGCCGAGGCTGACCCGGGCCTGGCGATCCTTCCCCCGATGCCCAGGCCCAGACCTTGGAGCGCGGGGCAGCGCCCTTCCCGCTTCTGGGATTCGCTAGCTTTTGAGGCCTGTGGATTGTGGCGGTTGGAACGGGTCGTGACTCCTGGCACTTGGAGTTAAAGCCAAACTCAAGACCTTAGTTTAGGTTGTTTTCTCTGTCACAGGTCAGGTTAGGTTTGGAAGTAGGACTTCTTACCCAGCCTGGCAGAATAGACCTTCACGTCTAGGGAGGCGGTATTGGAATTTGGACAGGAGACAGACCTGGGGACTTATTCTAGCTCGGTCACTCCCTAGGTGTCAGTCCTTGGACTGATTACATAACCTTTCTCAAGTCTCTGTGCCTTATATGTAAAATAACTAATAGTAAATACTTTTCTAGCAGGAATTTCACTTTAAGAATTAAATGGGTGGGAATTCCCTGGCGGTCCAGTGATTAGGACTCGGCACTCTCACTGCTACGGCCCGGTTTCAGTCCCTGATCAGGGGACTAAGATCCTGCAAGCAGTGCTGTGCAGCCAAAGAGGGCAAAAGAAAAAAAAGAATTAAGTGGGACTATGATTGTATGTATAGTCGTTCCCGGCCCTTAATCATTATTTAACAAAAGGTTACTATCGTTACTTGCTCTTGAAAGACTGCTCCAACTAGCTCGCTTTAGCTCACAACATTCTTATGTTACAAAGACTTGTTTTGACAGTAATAATTTTAAGAGAAATTTAAGGTAAGCAAGATCTCTTCTCCCCTGTTTATCCCCCGCGAAGTCTATGGGAACTTCTAATATGTGAAATAGACACAGAGCTACCGTGGTTGAATGACAGCCCTAGTTGTAGGATTGAAACTTAAGAATATCTTCCTCTGGCCTTTTCCAGCAGCTACCCCCACCCCCATCTCTGCTTTCCTGGGGGACCCTAAAGCACCTGCACAGGACCCGGGGGCTCCAGGGAGCATAATTTGAAAACTTCAGGTTAAAGAATTCTTTCCTCTGTCTCAGAGCAAATGTTGTTGGAAGAGTAGTTGAAAGAACCCCAGGTTGGAACACCTGAATTTTAGTTCTGGTTTTGTCACTTGCCAGTTTTATGACCTTCAACTAATCACTTCTTTGACATCAGTTTCCTCCTCTGAAAAATGATATTAATACCTGCCTCAAAGGGTTATTGCAAATATTACATTAGATGATAAAAACTAAAGTACTTTGTAAAGTGCAAAGTATTATATAAATGTGGTGAGATAACATTTTGTAGCATTATAGCATTCTCCCCAGCATGCCTCTACTTCCTTGATTACTTTGCCTTCTGTGTCCTGCTCAATCAGTTGCATTAATTGCCACAGGAGAGAGATGATATAAGAACAAACAAGAAAAAAAAAACAGAAATCAAAATGCTTTTAGGTTTCAAAAGCCAAGGAAGCTGGAAAGCTTAGATAGTGATGCATCCCCCTCTCTCACAGTCCTAGGGTGTGCATGGGTGTGAGGTGGGAGGAGTAATGATGACAGACACTGAGATGTGTGTGGAGATCTCAGAGGAGTGAGGATGTGGACGTATACCTTGTTCCCTGTGGAGCTGGGGAGGTGGCAAGCCTTGCACAGTTCTGCTCAGTGTCCAGCATGATGCAGCAACAGTAGGGTAGCCATGGCCACATGAGTGTCTAGGTGATAAGTGCTACTTTGATGCAGGAAGCAACCAAATGTTTTACTTGTGCACAGAAGTAATTCAGAGAAAGCCAGACCTGAGAAGCCATAAGATGAGAACAAAGAGAAGCTAGCTGTGGCCTAGGTGGACCCACCGCTGAAGGCCACAAGACTAGAGAGGAATGAGGATGACTCAGTAGTCACTCACATGGACTGAGCACCAGATACTCCTTCCCATGAAGGGCCTCGGAGTACCACCCCTTCTCTCCAACCAGGGAAAGAAGGGTGAGGAGGAGGCTAATGCCTGACATTGTCCTGAATTATGATTCTGTCACCCAGCATGATGGGGATTCAAAACTAAGTCCAGTTATAGAAATAGAAAAGTAGATCCTTTGCACAGAGAATTTGTGAACTCAGAAGGGGAGACCAAGATGGAAACGTAGGAGGCTCCTGAACTTCCCTCCTCCCACAAATGCACCAAATGTACAGCTACACACAGAGTAATTTCATCAGAGAGAAATCCAGAAACTAGCTGAATGACTCCCACACATGACGTGAATGAGAAAATACCCACACAAAATGGGTAGGAAAGGCTGAGACACACTTTCGCCATAAGCCCCATCTCTTGCACAGCACCATACAATTGGGAGGGAATTCCCAACTCCTAGCTTCTCCTTGAGGAGTGAAGGGTTTGGACTGCACATCTAGCACCTCTTTTAAGAGTCTTAATAGTCTTTTAAAACTTAACTTTTAAGACTTTCCCTGAGGGCCAGTCCCCGAAAACACTTGACTCTCAAGTCCAGTGGGATTTGCACCCACCAGACACACCGGACTATAGCAAGCAAAAGAGCACTTCTTAATGGGCACATGAGCACTCGCAATGGTTGTTTCCCGAAGGCTCAGTGCAGAGGGAGCAAACAAAAATGCCTGTCAGTCTTTCCCTGAAAGGGATTTGTTTTGTTTTGTTTTTTTCATCTTTATCGAAGTATAATTACAATGTTATGTTAGTTTCTGCTGTTCAACAAAGTGAATCAGCTGTATGTACACAGATATCCCCATACCCCCTCCCTGCTGAGCGTCCCTCCCACCATCCCTATCCCACCCTTTTAGGTTGTCACAAAGCATCAAACTGCTCTCCTTGTGCTCTGCAGCAGCTTCCCACTAGCCATCTATTTTACATTTAGTAGTGTATATGTCAGTGCTACTCTCTCACTTCGTCCCAGCTTCCCCTTCCCTCACTGTGTCCTCAAGTCCATTCTCTACATCTGCATCTCTATTCCTGCACTGCCACTATATTAATCAGTACCATTTTTGTATATTCCACATATATGTGTTAGCATACAGTATTTGTTTTTCTCTTTCTGACTTACTTCACTCTGTATGACAGACTCTAGGTCCATCCACCTCACTACAGATAACTCAGTTTCATTCCTTTTTATGGCTGAGTAATATCCCTGGAAGGGATTTGACTGCATATTTTACAAGCTGCTGTCTGAGAGTCATCTCATTTAGCACTCATCTAAAGGCTGGCTGTGACCCTCCTTGAAGCCCCAAATAACTGATGGATACTTTCCCTGACTTTCCCACTGGTTCACTCCAACAATAAAACCAAGTCACCAGTATCTCCCTGGAAGGAGCTTGTCCACACACCTAGTGCCCCAACATTTATAGCTGCCACCCAAGGGATGGGCCCCCAAGTTACCTGGCTTTGATAGCCAACGGGGCTTACATTCACAAGTCCCACAGCACCATAGCAAACAAAAAGCAGTTTCTAAATAGGTTTAAGAGCACCTCCCCAGGCTATATGCCTGGGCTCAGTGCAGAGGGAGTAGGCTTCTCTGGATGAATTTCACTGTCCTGTATCCTGATAGAATATTAATAAGGAAACGTTGGACTTAAACTACATGTTAGACAGAATGGCCCTAACAGACATACACAGAACATTCCTTTCAACAGCAGCAGAATACCCATTCTTCTCAAGCACACATGAAACATTTTCCAGGACAGATCATATGAGGGTGAGTCAAAAATTATCCACACTGCAGTTATATTAAAACTTCTATAGGCTGCACTGTCTTATCAGCGCTTTTTATTCAAGGCTACTCTCTCCCCAGTCAACTACTGTGCAGGTATGAACGTGTCACATCAGTTCACTTGTAACTGCGGTGCGAGCAAAAATGGATGCCCCACTTGTGACTTGCATGAAAGAAGAGCAGCGTGCAGTGATTTGTTTTTTGTGGTCTGAGGGTGTAACTGGTGCCATTATTTATCGAAGACTTTGTATGTAGTATGGAGGAGGTGTTTTGTCTCAAAGAAGGTGATCTATAGTCTTGATCTTGCTCCATCAGACTTTCACCTGTTTGGTCCCCTGAAAGCAGCCCCTGTTTGGTCCCCTGAAACAAGGACAAAGATTCACTTCTGATGAAGAAGTGAAGACAGTGGTGCATTTGTGGCTTACAGCTGAACCTAAAACATATTTTAATGAGGGAATACGAAAGCTTGTTGACAGATGGACAAAGTGTATTGAAAATCAAGGAGATTATGTCCAAAAATGATGTATTTCTCTTTTCTTTTTTCTTTTTTTTTAGTTTATATATTGGCTGCATTGGATCTTTGTTGCTGCATGGGGGCTTTTCTCTAGTTACGGTGAGCATGGGTTACTCTTTGTTGTGGTGGGCAGGCTTCTCATTGTGGTGACTTCTCTTGTTGTGGAGCACAGGCTCTTAGGCACACGGGCTTCAGTCGTTATGGCACACAGGCTCAGTAGTTGTGGCTCTCAGGCTCTAGAGTACAAGCTCAGTAGTTGTGGCACATGGGCTTAGTTGCACCGCGGCATGTGGGATCTTCCCAGACCAGGGATCTAACCCAAGCCTTGTCCCCTGCATTGGCAGGCAGATTCTTAACCACTGTGCCACCAAGGAAGCCCATGTATTTGTTTTTTCTAAAAGTTAATTAAAATAAGTTCTACAGCCAGAGTGCGGATAATTTTTGACTCACCCTCGTATATTACACCACAAAATAAGTTTTAATAAATTTAAGATGATTGTAATCATATCAAGCATCTTTTCCAATGTCAAATGGTATGAAACTAGAAATCAATTACAAGAAGAATACTGGAAAATTCACAGATATGTGGAGATTAAACAACATGCTTTTGAAGAACCAATAGATCAAAGAAGAAATCAAAAGGGAAATTTAAAAAATCTTGAGACAAATGACAATGGAAACATACCATACCAAAACTTACTGGATGCAACAAAAGCAGTCCCAAGAGGGAAGATTATAGCAATAAATGCCTGCAATAAAAACAAAAAGATCTCAAACAATTTCACTTTAAACCTCAAGGAACTAGAAAAAGAACAAACTAACCCCAAATTTAGTAGAAGGAAGGAAATAACAGGTCAGTTTGAAAATAAATAGATACTAAAAAGAGAATAGAATACATCAGTGTAACTAAGAGCTGTTTTTTTTGAAAAGATGAACAAGATTGACAAACTGTTAGCTTAACTAAGGAAAAGAGGGAGGACTCAAAGTCAGAAATGAAAGAAGACATTACAACTGATAGTGCAGAAGTACTAAGGATCATAAGAAACTACTATGAATGATTATACACTAACAAATTATATAACCTAGAAGAAATGGATGTCACTAGAAATAAACAGCCTACCAAGACTGAACCATGAAGAAATAGAAAATCTGAACTAATTACTAATTTGGAGGTTGAATTAGTAATCAAAACCTCCCAATAACAAAGTTCAGGACCAGATGGCTTCACTGGTGAATGCTACCAAACATTCAAACAATTAAGACCAATCCTCTCAAACTCTTCCAAAAAATAGAAGAGGAGGAAACACTTCTAAACTCATTTTACAAAGCCAGCATTATCCTGACATCAAAGTCAGAAAAAGATACTACAAGAAAAGAAAATGACAGGCCAATATCCCTGACGGACATAGATGCAAAAAACCCTCAACAAAATGTTAGCAAACTGAATTCAATAGTACATTAAAAGGAACATACACCATGATCAAGTGGAATTTATTGCAGGGAGGCAAGAATGGTTCAGCATCCACAAATCAGTATGATGTACCACATTAACATAATGAAGGATAAAAGTCATATAATCATCTCAATAGATGGAGAAAAAAGTGTTTGACAAAATTCAGCATCCTTTTATGATAAAAACTCCCAGCAAAAAAACTGGATATAGGAGGAATGTACCTCAGCATAATAAAGGCCATAAATGGTAAAACCACAGCTAATATCATGCTCAAGAGTGAAAAGCTGAAAGCTTTTCCCTTAAGATCAGGAACAAGACAAGGATGCCTACTCTAATCACTTTTATTCAACATAGTACTGGAGGTCCTAGCCTGAGCAATTAGGCAACAAAAAGAAATGAAAAGGCATCCAAGTCATAAAGGAAGAAGTAAAATTGTCTCTGTTGCAGAGGACATGATCGTATATAAAGAAAACCTTAAAGACTCCATCAAAAACCTGTTAGAATAAACAGATTCAGTAAAGTTGCAGGATATAACACAAAAATCAGCTGTGTTTCTATACACTAACAATAAAATATTAGAAAGTGAAATTAAGAAAACAATCCTATTTACAATACTATCAAAAAGAATAAACTACTTAGGAATAAATTTAACTGAGGTGAAAGATCTGTGCACTTAAAATTATAAAACATTGATGAAAGAAATTGAAGAAGACGAAACAAATGGAAAGATACTCTGTGTCTGTGGATTGTAAGAATCAATACTAAAATGTCCATACTACCAAAGTGACCTACAGATACAGTGCAATTCTTATAAAAATTCTAATGGCATTTTTCATAGATATAGGAAAAGAAATCCTAAAATTCACATGGAACCAGAGAAGACCCCAAATAGCCAAAGCAATCTTGAGAAAGAAGAACAAAGCTGGAGGCATCACATTTCCTTATTTTAAACTATACTACAAGGCTATAGGGATAAAAACAGTATGGTATTGTCATAAAAATAGACACATAGATCAGTAGAGCAGAACAGAGAGACCAGAAGTAAACCCATGTATGTGGATCTCTATTTTAAACAATACACACAAATCAACTCAAAATGGATTAAAGACGAGCTTAAAAGCTGAAACAGTAAAACTACTAGAAAAACGCAGTGGATAAGTTCCTTGACAGTGGTCCTGGCAGTGATTGTTTTGGATTTGACATCAGAAGTGAAAGTGAAGGCAAAAAAAAAAAATTAGTGAGACTACATCAAACTAAAAAGCTTCTGCACAGCAAAGGAAACCATAAATAAAATGAAAAGTCAACATATGGAATGGAGGGAAATATTTGCAAACCACACATCTGATAAGGGGCTAATATCCAAAATACTGATGAATTAATACAACACAATAGAAAACAAAAAATGGGCGAAGGATCTGAATAGACATCTTTCCAAAGAAGACATCCAACAGGTACATGAAAATATACTCAACATCACTAATCAAGGAAATACAAATCAAAAGCACAATAAGATATCACCTAACACCAGTTAGGTTTATTTTCAAAAAGACAAGAGATAATAAATGCTGGCCAGGATGTGGAGAAAAAGGAATGCTGGTGCACTATGAGTGGAAATGTAAATTGGTGCAGCCACTACGGAAAACAGTATGGAGGTTCCTCAAAAAATCAAAAATAGAACTGATGTGATCCAGCCATTCCACTTGTATGTATCCAAAGGAAATGAAATCATCTAGAAGAAATATCTGTACTCCACATGTTCACTGCAGAACAATTCACAATATCCAAGGTATGGAAGCAACCTAAGTGTCTGCTGATGGATGGACGAATAAACAAAATGTGGCATGTATGTACACAATAGAATATTATTCAGCCACAAGAAAGAAGGAAATCCTGCCACTTGCAACAACGTGGATGAACCTGGAGGGCATTATGGTAGGTGAAATAAGCCAGACAGAGAAAGATAGTGTGTGGTATCACTTATGTATGGAAACTTAAAAAAAAAAAAAAATAAGTGGAACTCATAGGAACAGAGAGTAGAAAACTGATGGTTGCCAGAGACTGGGGTGTGGTGGTGAGGGAAATAGGGAGAGGCTGGTAAAAGGGTACAAACTTTAAGTTATAAGATGAATAAGGTCTGAGGATCTAATGTAAACATGGTGACTATAGTTGATAACGCTGTATTGTATAATTGAAATTTGCTAACAAAGTAAAATTAGTGTTTTCATTAAAAAAAAAAGTAAATATATGAGGCTATGGATGTGTTTCTTAACTTGATGGTGGGAATCTGTTCACAAAGCATGCATGTATAAAATCACCATGTTCTACACTTTAAATATATCACAATTTTAAATATCAATTATACCTCAAGAAAGCTGAAAAAAAGAAGATTTTGTGAACTCCAAATTCCAAGGAAATGAGATGTAGGCACAGTTCCAGGGAGGGAGGTTCTAGACATATGTCTGTCTCCCTGCTAACAAGAAGTGAGCTTGTCGATGGTCAGACCCAATTGGAGTCATCATCTCGTTCCCATCGTCCAGCGCAGTGCCTGCCTTAAAGGGCACAGGGTCAGTGTGTTGATGTTCCAGTTATGGAAGTAGGAACAGGGAGGATGGAGAAACAGACTTTCCTCCTTCATAGTTCTGTCTGCCGCATGCTGTGCAGAGCTCGGGTCACAGGTTGATCAGACATTCTAGTGAGTCTGTGTCCTCCCTATACTCATCTCAGTACTGAGCTCCAAGAGGAAGCTACTGGGTAGAGGTCTGGTTGTGATGCACACCTCTAAGGCCACCTGTACAAAGAGCCACTTCCTCCTGCTCTGTTGGCAGAAATAACAGACCCATGAGTCAAGTAACTGATCATTTCTCTGTTGACTTAGAGCCCAGAGACTGTGTCATTCAGAGGTGACCTTCATCGTGAGGGTACATCTCTCTCCTGCAGTTAATATTGTCCTCAATCTCCATCTTCTCCTGTAATCACCTGTAAAGGATCTTCCAAAATGTGATTATTTTTATTAAAAAATGAAAAAAATCAGTGTTTAGTTGGAGAATAAGAACCATCTAGAAAATATATATTTATATATATGTGTATTATCTATCATGTAATTTTTTGGATATGAATTACAGGTATTATGCAATTATGTAATCATATACAGTGATGTATATAAATGTATATATTACAGGTACTATGCGCTTGTGAGGGCTGGTTCAATAGTCTCTATAAGGCTGTTGCCTTCATCTGATGCTGAAGCTTGAAGTCTGCAGAGCAGACAGGCAGGAAGGGAAGATGGGTGTAAAGAGGGGGAGAGTGAGGACAAACTGGAACCCTTGGGGACAGACTGGAACTCATGTCAGTCTCTCACTGCTCCCAACTCTGACGTCCTCCAGGAAAGGCTGGTGTCCTTTGTCACAGAAGGAAACGCACCTGGAGCTGGGAGCAGAAGCAGGGCCCCACACCAAGGAGGGGAACCAGCAGGTAAGCTACCACCGCTCTGACCTCCAAAGCATCCATACCATGGCAGCTTCACTCCCACCTTCCAAATCCCAGGCAAGATGTCTCCTGTGGCCCACCCTAACCAGATACCTACAGCCTAAGCAAGCTGACATATTACAAAGCCACAAGGTAGTTCCTGCCAAGGTTTGATATAGTGAGGCAGTAGGTATGCAGATGTTTGCTGCATCTCTGTGTAGTCTCAGATGTATGTTTGAAACCCTTTGTAATTTAAGATGTGAATCCATCTACATTCATCGTAGAAACTCTAAGAAAATGATGTCAAAACCCACCCCCTTCCAAAAAAAAGTCGACTTTTTGAAACCAGTTAAAACATTATGTAAATAATAGCCTTTCCAGTGAATAAATTAACAGGCCAGGTGGAAACGATCCTGGTGATTCCAGTTTCATCTGTCTTCTTAAGTGTTTGCAGAGTAATGCCATACCTTAACATTAGTAGAAGAGATGTAAGATAGGTTTTTGCTTGAAATCAGATTCCCGGGCACTCATTACACAAAATTAAACTGCAGCTGTTACATAGAATTAACTGTGTAGCTTGTAAACCTAAACAACTAGACAAATATTTCACATCTTCGCCGTTTTGCTACACTTTGTGTTTGAGCTGGAAAGAACTGCAAAAACCTATATGTTAAAAAAATTGTGTATTTCATAATGTGGAAAGGCTGAAACAAAATACTAAATAATGTTTGAAGCATTTTAATAATTTTCATTAGTTTCAACAGTTAAGCACATTCACAAAGCTGACTTTGAGATCATGTTCCGTTAACTTATAAACTACCAAACTATAAACTAAAATTATAGTTAAGTAAAAACAGTCCAAATTAAAGCCACCCTATTTTATTAGCAATTAGGAAAAATAACAGACACCAGGTTTTTCAGTTCTGTGACCTGCTAGGCAATCTAGGCCCTTGTTTCAAAGTGAAAATAACATCATTCTGCTGCTGAGAACATGCTTTCTTGAAGTGGGTTGATTGGGTAAATTCTGCATGTCTGTTTTTCATTTTCTCTAGTTACCATGCTCCCCCATTTGAAAAGCCTCCAGGCCCATCTCGTTGTTCTGTAATTCTGACAGTGGAGATATAACATTTTGGTATACATCCTTTCACTGTTTTTTTTTTCCACGAGGCACATATTAAACAGGACCCATTTAAAAATGAGTTGCTTTGTATGATATTTACATGACGACTAAACTAGGGAAATTTTTGAAAACATTTTTTGTTTTCAAATTATACTTACCAGTAAAATTTGGAAATGCTAATGTTTCTACAAAACTTCAACTTTGAAAAATAACCCCCAAAATAAAAAGTGCTAATTCACAAATACGTCCAAATGCCCAGAGTTGCTGTTACCTGCATTCAGAGTAGAACACTCGCTCCCTCCCCCAAACATCCCAGATCCAAACAGCATAATTAAAACTTGGTTTGAAGAAAGACCTCAAAATATTGTTTCATTTAAGGATTACCAGCTGACACTTTTTGAGTGTTAAATAAAGAGAGATGGCTCCTTTTGACTGCTAGTTAATATATATTGACAGAGACTCTGAAATTAGGTTCCTAAGACTGGATTAGAAGAATGAAAGGTCACGCAATTGAAATGGGCAAAAATAATTTGAATTATACTTTTGAAACCATAGAATCAACACAGTTCATGAATAACTGACCACCATTCTATGTATGGAAAACATGTGGCAATTTATCCTTTTGTATATATCGTCCTCTAAGCAATTTCCCCAAGATGTTCAGAACATCAGTACGACCCGATGCCACAGTGTCCCCTGGGTGCTCCAAACAACCCCTCCAGTGATTATTCCCATACAGATGCCCTCTTGAGTGACAGGAGAGAAATAAGAGAAACCCACAATCTTTACCTAGATGGGGTGAGGCTGCCTTTGCTGCTCTGATGGGTGATGGGTTGCTTGGTCAATTAAAAGCTCATGACCATTATTTAAAAAGCGTCATCATTCACATTGTTTGTCCGAGGTGTATGGCGGCTAGAGCCCCGTGGAAAGAGGGCTACAGGATCACGTTGAGTTATTTAAAGGGTTCCCCCTTCAGAACTGTTGTTGGGATGAAGAATCCTTAGCTGGGAAGGGCCAATGGAGTGAACAGAAATATCAGGAGGATCAGAGTGTCCACGTGGTGCGGCGGTGAACGCAACATGTGGATTGTTTTAGGAATCAGGGCTCTTAGGTCATCAGTTTTGGCCCGGAAGGCCCCCTTGCTGGTTCCTGGGAGACTCTGTCATACACCCAGGGAAGCTAGAGGTGGGGAGGAGCTAGCCTGATTCCTGCCAGGATGGCTGGGGGATGAGGAGAACATGAGGGCGCAGGTGTGTACCCGGCGGAGGGGATGAGAGAGAGAGAGAGAGAGAGATGGCCGTGAAGTGACACAGCTCCACTCTTTGGCCCTTCCAAAAGAGTGCTTCATTTTCAGGCTGGATTCTCCCGGTTTCTCATCTGAAAATGACCTTTATGGGTTTTGTCCCTTCAACATGACTTAATATTCTTCAAATCAGTACACTTTCAAATGTCTAATAGCATCATTCTAAAGCAGCAATATTGAAATCAGCTTTGTGCTGCTTTTATTTTCCTGACTCCTATTAAAATACACTGTTATCAAATTTAACAATGTTGACTCCTGTCCTAAAATCATCTTGAGGCCCCCCTGTAATACATGTGCCACACTTTGAAAAGCTGCTCTCCCACAACCTTCCACAAAACAGGAGTTCAGAGTTGTTAAGCTACTTAGCAGGATGTCAGCAAACCCAGGAGAGGCCAGAGCGCTGTGAACTTGGGTGTTGGGATAAAAAGTGCGAGGTTTTAAATGGGAAGATGCCTTGGGTTCCTCCCAGGACTCCTCAAGCCCAGGGTCAGCCCAAGAGAACAGCTCGAACCTGCCACCTGGAAATCAGCCTAATGAGAATTTCCTGGCTTGAGATTGCCCCGCCCTAATGAAAGTCCTGTAATGGGACCCCGAGCCTCGCCTCAATGTTCGGGCAATTCTGGGTGTAATTGGCTCAGGTGGTATCAAATAAGAGCCAGGAAAATAGTGGCTGAGAAAGGGGAGAGGGGTACGGAGAAGGGGGTGGGGGAAGGGGTGGGGGGAGGAGGGGAGGCAGGAGATTGGGTCAGAGCTGGCAAGTCTCTGATAGCTTGTTTTTCTAAGAAAAAAAGAAGCCTGAAAATATGTCTGCTTGTCTCAGCCAGCATAGCAAGTCTCTTTAGCATTAGGGCCACCACAGCCTTGCACTTTTTTCTATCTTGTACTGTTTACTTTAAGTCTCGTTTACGGCAACCTAACACCCAGCAGCAGAAAACACATAAGGAAGCGTGACTTTCCGCTGGCTAAAATCTGTTCATAGGCATTTCAGACTCAGATAAATTTCTGAGAAAATCCTAGCCTGATGCTCAGTAAGACCAGAATTCTTCCTAAAAGCCCTCGGTCTCCAATTTGCTTTCATGCCTCTACCTCACAGAGGAAAAAACCACACCCACACATCAGCACATGATGAGAAAGGTGTCTTTATTGGATGATTTTTTTAAAGGCATTTTTGTCTGCTGACTGTCTTACAGGAGTCATCAGGTCAAACCCGCCACCAAAAAGTCATTGATGACTGTCTTATGACCTCACTAAAACAATGGGCAAATCGCAGAAGCATTTCGGGGGAAATTAGTAAATAAATTAGGGGGAGGATGTGGGGTATCCCAGTTCCTGGGGCTTTGGAGGCCTTCCAGCTGATTCTATCTCCATAGTCTGGGCCCTTTAAGAATGTACCATTTCCTGGAATTCTAGAACAGAAGAGGTGAGAACAGGGTCAGTGGGGATGGCTTGGTACTTTACAGAAGTGCTGTGGCCAATGAGAGTTCTGAAGAGGAAAGGACATGAAGAAAATTGTCAGATGAGGGGCATGGCCCCCTCCCAGGGCACAAAAGGAAGAAAAGGTGTTGCTGACTGCGGTCCAGTCTGCAGCGTTCCATCTTCCTGCCTAATCTAACAAACAGTCTGTGCTCACTAAGCTTTTTGTCTGGTCAATTCAGGACAGAAATGGGAGGTTTTCTTTTTCTGTTAAGTAGCTACATATTGCATATTTAGGAAACATGTAATAGAGTGGGACTTTGAAGTAACTTTACTGAACTCTAACCTTACCCCCTCAAATTTATATGACTAAAAGATAATAATAATAATGTGTGGCTACTACAGACTGAAATTGAAAACTGGGGATTTGCTTTATATTTATTGGTAAGCTTTGCTTATTTGGAAGTCTTTCATGGCTAGGTTTAAATAAATCAGTCTTCCCTTACCTAAACTGTTGATATTTTTCTGAGCTAGCTATAGAAGGTGCATTAACTCTCATGTAGTAAGTTATGGTGGTATCACTTTGAATAGGTTTTTAAAATGAGGATCTAAAGTAGTAGTTTTACATTTTAATCAGAAGCACTATAAGGGCCACACATAAGTTCTCCTGAGTTGACATGCACAAAGCAGGTAAAAAGCGTGGAGGCAACATTGCAAACTCAGATGTTTATCCCCACAGCCATGCAGTTATGCTAAAATTTGAATAATACAGGGCTCTGCACACAGAAGACTGCACAAATTATGATTGATTTATTTGTTCTTTCATGTTGCCTGCTTGGTGGGCTAATGACCCGTAAAATGTATTTGTTTAAGCCCTTGAAAGCTTTCCCACCCAAGTCAGTAGGCTCTTTGGTATGAGACATATTTGAGACTGTCAATCCTTCCCTTATTCAGAGAGATGTACATCCCACTGGTGGAGATTCCTTACATTATTTTCAAGGTGCATCAAGGGTGTCTTGCAAATAACTGGCCAGGCAAGTAGCTAGTACCCTGGCCAGGTGAAGGGTGTTTTCTGGTTCATAGACAGTGACCAGTGGGACCAGCTCCCGTGGTACCTCCCAAGGCATCATGCCAGAGTCTTGACGTAGATCATTTGCATCCTCACTTTAGTTCTGTTTCACAGATGAGAAGATTGAGGCTAAGCAAGGTTGAAAAAGGGGGATTTTAACCCATATCTTTCTGATCTCACGGCCTAAGCTCCCCACCCCGGACACTGCCTGAGCTAAAGTCTCTCACGCTGTGTGCAGGTGTGAACATACCATCAGCCCCAATTTTCCCATCTCCATCGTTGTCTGCAGCTGCCATCAAGGACTTGGTTTCTGACTCAGTCAGTTCTCGAGCACCACTCTCAAACTTCTGGAGGAAAAACCTGCAGGATGATAAAGACTGAAGGGAACGTTTGGAAAATCCACACACTTCTGTGCTTACCCCTTTCTCTTGAAGCAAACCATCTGTTCCCAGCAACTGCAATAATCAGTCAAGATTTTAGCAAGCAGGGACTTCCCTGGCAGTCCAGTGGTTAGGACTTCGCCTTCCAATGCAGGGGGTGCGGGTTCCATCCCTGGTTGGGGAGCTAAGATCCCACGTGCCTCGGGGCAACCAAAACAGAACAGAAGCAGTGTTGTAACAAATTCAATAAAGACTTAAAAAAAAAATCTTAGCAAGCAAAGGTGTCCTTCATTGTAGAAACTAACGGTGGGCATTTTGTCTTAAAATGTATTTTCAGAATTTTGTTGGTAAGTCCATTTGCCAAAGAAGACCCCTAAGACTAATGAATTTTTGCACCCGCAGCCTGCGGTGCCCACATGTAGTGTTTTGTGTGGGTAGATGTGTGGCCGACCGACTCATGTTCTTCCCTTTCATGAGACTCTGCTGAGTAACCAGCATCAAGGCTGGACTTTGAGGGATACGGAGGAGACGGGCCCCCACTGCACCGCAGTGCCACCTAGCAATGTCGGGGTGCCAGCAGGGCTCAGGACAAAGCTTACTTCAGCTCTTCTTCATCCAGATACCCACTCTGGTCGTTGTCTAGGAAACGAAAAACATCCTTCACCTGACTGGCTGACATCTTGGCGAGGCCCGATGTCTGGAAGAATTTTTGGGGCTCAAACGTGTCCGGGTCTGAAGAACAGAGAATGGGTTATTCTGATGCTCTTTGGATTGCATTCTGTCTTTGGGCCAAAGAGCTGACAACCTACATTATTCAAATACTTTTCATAATGTCATTGAGCGACAGGGATGCTCTAGTAAAAAAAAAAAAATTTGAAGACAAAGTAGGACTGTGACTGGACCGAGATTTTGAGGCAGCCAAGGCTGGATGGCTTTGTGATACCATCTCTTTTCCCCTTTCCCAGCTTTCCTCCTGCACTTGACTTTGCCCATCTTTCCTTCCCTCGCCTCCTCTCCTACTGTGCCTCCCCTGCCCTTTTTACCGGCTGTGTGTCCAAGATGCCAGCATCACTGGTCTAATTGGTGGGAAAAATGCAATCATGGGATTCAAACAGGCTACATGGCATCCAATGATTCCTTTTTTCACATTTAGTAAGTTTCTTTTACTTTTCAGAAATGTGATCATATGCTCAGATTTCATATTCCTATCATTGTAGTTGCCTAGTCAATAAGTTTTTCTCTGATCCCATGCATTTCCAGCAAAGTTCACATTTTAATTTTGGTAGCTTTTCGGTAGGTAAGAATACGTGAGAGAAACCCACCCCTGCCTTGTTTCCACTTTACCTTGGCACTCCTGCAGGGCTGCTGCAATGTCATCAGCGCTAAGGACATCTGTGATGCTCATTTTCCACCTGTTCACACAGAATGAACGAGATGTGGTAAATAGCAGACAGAAGCATCCACATCTGGGGGGACTGCATCCCCGCAGCCCCACAGAAACTGCATATTTGTTGAAAATTTTTACAATGTGATAAACACAGTATTGTATAAAGAGCTGGGACAGAATATTCAAATAAAAAACAAATACCGAAAAGATCCCAGTCCCTTTGTCTCCGTGCCCTCTCCTGAATATACTTAAAGATGAAATTTAAAAATACAACCTAAAGAACAATTTGATTCTGTTTTCTTGTTTTAAAAAATTATATTTACATCATCAACCACTTACATAGGCATCTACAAACCATTCAGAAGTAAACCATATTACAAATGCAATAGCATTTTAGTACACCAGCCAGAGAAATGCGATGCTGCAAATTCTGCTTAGGCAAGGATAGAGCTTGGGCTGCTTGCAGATCTTTATGGAAGGGATGCGATCTGTCCTGAAGGATGGGAATCGACATCAGAAACCCATCTAGTGGAAATCAAAATCCATCCATGTGTCAACTCCCTGGGAAAAGAGACTCTGAGCGCAGCGAGCACCAGCCTAATATGAGTGCGTGTGAGAAAGGAGGGTCTGGGGTCTGGTTAGGTCCATCAGCTACTCACCGTTTTAGATTTTCCTCCAAGAAGAATCAGGAAAAAGAACTGAAGAAGCAAAAACACAGATGCGCTTTTGCTGCCTTACTGACCTACCTTATATAGGATTGAAAAAACGATAGTAAGAACCTCTTAGATTTCCTTTTCAAGGATCAGGTGGACGTAGCTCAGATGTCTTGCTTTACTAATTAAACCTCTTTTTTTTTTTCTATTTATATCTCAAGGGAATGTGGCTAGGAACAGCCAGTTTTCAAAAACAAACCTCAACAAACCTTAACTAAGGTTTCAATTCTGCAAACCAACCCTGCTGGCGAAGTGTAAAGACACCAGAGGCCTGGTAAAGAGGAGACAGTGGTTGAAGTGAGATAAACACACCTGGGGGTGCTCTGTAAACTGAAAAGTGCCCCCCTGCCAGATGTATGCTGTTGGAGGCTGTACAACAAAGTGATTCAGTCCCTGAAACTGTGGACGTGTGAGGCCACTTCAGTCAGGGCTGACAGACTCACCCGCATTGGAAGCAGAGAGTCTTAGGCACTGGACTGCCAGAGAAGTCCCTATATCTGTTTTTTAAATTGAAGTATAGTTGATTTCCAATATTGTGTTAATTTCTGCTGTACAACAAAGTGATTCAGTTATACATATATATATACATTCTTTTTTTTATTTACTGGCTGCATTGGGTCCATGTTGCTGCGTGGGCTTTCTGTAGTTGCGGAGAGTGGGGGCTACTCTTCATTGCAGTGTGCGGGCTTGTTATTGCAGTGGCTTCTCTTGTTGCGGAGCATGGGCTTTAGGCAGGCGGGCTTCAGTAGGTGCAGCGTGTGGGCTCAATAGTTGTGGCTCGCAGCCTCTAGAGCGCAGGCCCAGTAGTTGTGGGGCATGGGCTTAGTTGCTCCGCGGCATGTGGGATCTTCCTGGAGCAGGGCTCGAACCATGTCCCCTGCATTGGCAGGTGGATTCTTAACCACTGCGCCACCAGGGAAGTCCTTATCATAGGATATTGAATATACTTCTCTGTGCTATACAGTAGGACCTTGTTGTTTCCATTCTATATATAAAAGCTTACATCTGCTAACCCCAGCCTCCCACTCCATCCCTCCCCCAACCCCTTGGCAACCATCAGTCTGTTCTTGTGTCTGTGATTCTGTTTCTGTTTCATAGACAGGTTCATTTGTGTCATATTTTAGATCCCACATACAAGTGATATCATATGGTATTTGTCTTTCTCTTTCTGACTTCACTTAGTATGATAATCTCTAGTTACATCCATGTTGCTCTCAGCTGTATCTTAAATTGCACACACTAAAAAGGAGGAAAACCACCAAGCATTCCCAACCCCATAGCTAAAATTTGCAGAAAGTATATGAGGCCAGCACTTGAGACCTCATGGTTTTTGTTTGCTTGTTGTTGCTTTTGACTTTCAGCGAACATTTATTGAGTCTCTATGTGGCTGTCACTGTGCTAGACTCTTTTTTAAAAATTGTGATAAAAAAAACCCCACATAACATAAAATTTACCATCTTACCCATTTTTTAAGTGTACACACAGTATAGTAGTGATAACTACATGTACTTGGTTGGACGACAAATCTCTAGAACTTTTTCATCTGACAAAACCGAACTCTATACCCAAGAAATCCCCATTTCCCCTCCCCCGGCACCTGTCAACCACCATGCTACTTTCTGTCTCTTAAGAATTAGACTACTTTAGATGCCCTTTAGAAGTGGAATCATGCAGTATTTGTCTTTCTGTGACTGGTTTCTTTCACTTAGCAAAGTGCCTTCAAGGTTCATCCATGTGGCAGCATATGACAGGATTTGCTTCTTTTCTTGAGGCTGAATTCAAGTTTTTTAAAAGTCAAAACTGATCCCGTGTTGCAATCAGAATTATTCAGTGGTTTTTTAGGGAAGGGCCTCAGACTCTTCCCCGGGGATGCGATCTGGACAGCCACTTTCAGTTTGCTCCCAGATATATTCCCCAACCTCCCCACCCACACTGTGGTACTTTTGCTAGTGTCATCAATGAACAGTTTCTCTCAGGAACACCTACAGCAATTTTTTTTGCATTTTTATAAGGTTTTTTATTTTTAATTGAAATACAGTTGATTTACAATGTTATGTTAGTTTCAGGTGTACAGCGAAGTGCTTCATGTGTATATATATATATATATATATATATATATATACGTATACGTATATATATATGTATATATAGTTTTTCAGATTCTTTTCCCTTATAGGTTATTACAAAATATTGAGTAGAGTTGCCAGTGCTACAGTAGGTCCTTGTTGTTTATCTATTTTATTTATAGTAGTGTGTATATGTTAATCCCAAACTCCTAATTTATCCCTCCCCCCTTTCCCCTTTGGTAAGCGTAAGCTTGTTTTCTGTGTCCCTACAGCATCTCTTTTTTAAAGAACTTTTATTGAGATACAGTTGACATACAATAAACTGCATATATTTAAAGTGTACAAGTTGATTTTTTTTTCTTATTAGTAATGTATATGTGGCAATCCCAATCTCCCAATTCATTCCCCCCCCAACCCTCCCCACTTTCCCCAGTTTGTGTCCATATGTTTGTTCTCTACATCTGTGTCTCTGTTTCTGCCTTGCAAACCAGTTGATTTGTACCATTTTTCTATATGCCACATATGTGTGTTAATATACCTACAGCATCTCTTAAATGACCAAACCTTGGGTCAGCATCGTTTCTGTCTTGCCCACGTGATGTTGCCTCCGTGCCTAGCACACCCCTGCCCTAGTTATGTGCTCGGAGATTATTTGATGAATAGATATATAAAAACAGCAAAAAGGAACTTGAAAACAAGATTACCAGCCAGCAACCACTTGCCCAGCCTTTAGAAAAACAGTTTCTGAAAATGTCTCAAGAAATTAGGTTGCTGACATTAAGTTGCCATAGAAACTGCCTGAGTCCTTTCTGTGGAAGGGTTTACAGCTGTCTGTAGAGATGAAGACATTTTTAAAAAATCTGCTCATTTAAATGAAAACAACACATGGGTTAAACCAATTTTCTTGCTGTTTTTCTGTGGAAATGAACGATAACAGAGACCCAGTAAATGTGATGTCTGAATCAACAGTGTAACCAAGATGATGACTTGAACTCCACCATGTGTGATCTGGGGGTCAAAATGTTGATTCACACAGAAGGACAAACACTGTATGATTTCACCAATATGAGGTATCTGGAGCAGCCAAAATCATGGAGACAGAAAATAGAAGGGTGGGTGCCGGGGGTTGGGGGAGGGGGAATAGGGGGTTAGTGTTTAATGGGGGCAGAGATTCAGCTTGGGAAGATGAAAAAGGTCTGGAGATGGATGGTGGTGATGGTTGCACAAGAGTGTGAGTGTACTTAAAGCCACAGAACTGTACACTTAAAATGGTTAAAATGGTAAATTTTATCTGTATTTTACTGCAGTAGAAAAATGTTGATTCAGTGATCTTCCTTATTTTGGCCACCAATTCACAACTGCTCCGGGCAAGAGTAGAAGGAAGCTTTGGAAGTAGAAGGCCTTAATTAGAGCCTCGATCTGTCGGTTATTAGCCGTATAACTCTGGGCCCCATTTTCCTCTTGTGGGAAATAGGAGTAAAGCAAGTGTCTGCTCCGTCAACTTCCCCGAGTTCTTTTGAGGATCAAGGGACCAAGTGCAGGTCTGCAGGTGTCCAGAGAGGTCTCAGAGTCCCCTATTGAATCCCAGCCCTGTCCTGGGATTGCAAGAGTATTTCACTTATGTATCCATTCTACGCGATTGGTAGGGACTTCCCAGAGTGGAAGGAATGGGTGCTGGGATCAACTAGCAATGTCTGCAGTGGGGAAGACCAGCAGCAGGGAGCAGGGAACTTGGTGATTCTGGCCAGGCTGTGTATTTGGACTTTGCTACTGACAAGGGCCCTCGACTCTCAGATCACACTTCTGTCTCTCTTATTTAATGCTGTCCCCAGTTATCTGTTTCAATCCAAATCCCTGGTGTGCCTCTTAATCACGCAGATTTCCTCTGCTCTGAGCCCACACACCTGCTGATTGTGTAACTCTGTGATGTTGTCTTTCCAGCCACACTGGCCTGACCCATCTCCTGACCCATTGGCCTGTCCCGGGTGTCACCACTGCCTGTGCCCAACCCCAGCTGCCTTGCTGGTGACTAATTTCTTGGAAGTGTCTGAGGCCTTTTCAGCGTGTATGAGGCTGTAGATAAAAGCACAGCTGACCTACTTCCATACTCTCTCAATGAATGTCACCTTCTAACGTTTCTCAACTTCATCTTCTCGCCATGCCCCACTGTCACCACCCTAGTCCAAGCCACCATCATCTCTTTGGGGAATAATTGCAATGAACTCCTCATTGGCCAACCCTCATCCACTTGAGTTCCCCTTCCAACCTAACTGGGCAATCTTTCTAAAAACCCAGCTGTGTTAGTTTCCTAGGGCTGCCCTAGCAGACTGAGTGGCTTAAAATCTGTTGTCTCAAGTTCTGGGGGCCAGAAGCCCAAATCAAGGTAACAGCAGAGCCACGCTCCCTCTGAAGCCTCTAAGGGAGGATCCTTCCCTGCCTCTTCCAGCTTCTGGTTTTGCTGGCAATCCTCGGTGTTCCTTGGCTTGTAGCTGCATCATCCAACCTCTGCCTCTGTCATCACATGGTCTTCTTCTCCCTTTGTGTCCTCTTCTTATAGGGACACCAGTCATAATGGATTGTGTCCACCCTACTTTAGTATGACCTCATCTTAAGTAATTACATCTGCAATGACCTTATTTCTAAATAAGGTCACATTTTGAGGTATGGGGATTAGGACTTCAGCGTATCTTTTGGGGGGGGGGCACGATTCAACCTAGAACTTCAAGCATATGGCTCCCCTTTCCTCCCTCCCCCCTCTGCCACCAAACTACAAGTCCTTCACTGGGTTCCATTTACTCTTGGAATAAAGACAGAAGCCTTTCCCCTGGCCTTGAAGGCCTTGCCTGATCTGTCCCCTGCAGACTTCTCCAGCCTTATCTCACACTATCTACCACTTCAGTCCCTCAAGTTACCCTTCCACCAGCCATGGCCTCTTTGTACTGTTGTCTTTGCCTGGAATACTCTTCTCCTTCCTCTCACCTTAGGTGTCTCATACACAGTATTTATATCTCTGCTCCAGCATCATTTCTTCCAGGAAGCCTTCCTTGACTCCCAGATCAGGTCAAACCCCCCACTTCACAGGCGGTTGAACCACTGTGCCTCTCTCTTACAGCAAAATCACAGCCGCACGGTCCCACTTGCTGTGATTGCTTGAATAGGGTCTCTTGCCCACTGGACAGTAAGACCCACGAGGGCAGGGGCAGGGTCTGTGTTTGTTCAACTCTATTTCCCCATGTGGACATAAACGAAGACAACCAAATAAGAGCAGGCAAGGGCTATTTATTCAGAGCGTCTTCTAGCAAGGGAGTTGATCATCATCATTTGTGTTTGGTAGGACCTAAAGGCAGGCAGTGGAGCAGGAAAGCTTTATAGTGGGGGGAAAAAAAGGAAGCCTCAGATATGCTCTGATAGGAGGCTGTCAACCAGGGGAAACCAGAGGCCGGCTAATAGAAGCTGGACATCCGATGTGAGTGCATTGGGAACGTATTTGGCTTTCTCTGATTGGTCCTAACTTGGAAGCAGCAGCAAAAATGAGGAAAGCTGTCAGTTAGTAGTCAAGTCCCCATTGTTATAAGCCAGTTGTTACAGGTGTTAGTTTGGCTTCCTGGATTCCTTGCTGGAGATAGTGGTCTGACTTCTGACAAGTCTGACTTACAGGCTGGCTTCCTGAGTGGTGGGTCAGAGTTCTGTTTCCACATGTGCTCTACCATTGTCCATTGTTATATTTAGTCTCTTACCAGGACCTTGTCACATTGTGAATATTCAGTAGATACTTTGGAGTGAACGAACCTGAGCAGGTCTCTTATCCTGAGCCTCAATTTCCCCCTTTTATAATGGAGATAATACAACCTACTCTATAGGTTGTTGACAGGGAAGCCACATGAAGCACCCGGCACTGGGCCAGGCACTCAGTGAATGAGGAATAAATGGTGGCTGCTGTTGTTGCCATTATTGCCTTTTTTTTTTTTTTTTTTTTAATTTTTGGCTGTGTTGGGTCTTCATTGCTGCACGCAGGCTTTCGCTAGTTGTGATGAGCAGGGGCTGCTCTCCATTGCGGTGCGTGGATTTCTCAGTGCAGTGGCTTCTCTTGTTGCAGAGCACAGGCTCTAGGTGTGCGGGCTTCAGTAGTTGCAGCACGTGGGCTCAGTAGTTGTGGCTCAAGTGCTCTAGAGCACAGGCTCAGTAGTTGCCCCACAGCATGTGGGATCCTCCTGGACCGGGGATCAAACCTGTGTCCCCTGCCTTGGCAGGCGAATTCTTAACCACTGCGCCACCATGGAAGTCCCCATTATTGACTTTTTGAAACAAAGATATTCCAGGTAAAACTCATCCAAGGTGCTAGAAGAGGAGAGGGCAGTAACTGGGGGTGAGGAGGTCCTGAAATATTGATGATGTTTTGGTTCTTGATGGGCGGGCTGGTTACACGGGTGTGTTTGTTTACTTTATGGAAATGCATCAAGCACTTTTCTGTACAGGTGTTTTACTTCAATAGAAAGTTTACTTTTAAAAAATGGTTGCTACTCACCCAAGGTTGAGCAGAGAAGGATGGAGGGTCCTGCCCTGTGACTTTGGCCTTGAGGTGTGGTGGGTGGAGGAGATGGGATCAGGCATTCGCCAGCTGCAGCCTCTCTCTGTCCTCTGGGCTGAATGATCACAGGATTCTGCAGGACTTCTACCAGCTGAGACCCAGATGCTCTGCTGGGATGCTTCCTGTGTTCATAGCAGGGCTGTGATGAGAGATGCTTGACCAAAACCAGGCTGTGCCCTCTGAGTGAGGAAAACTACCTCAGAGCTAAGAAAGAGAAGTCATTCTGGCCCCCAAAGGAATCAAAATATGGCACCAAAAAGTATGCCGCTTGGACTACTTTGGGCTGAAGGCAGTTGAGTGACAACACATGCAAGAAGAGTTCTGTGCTCTCCCCTTATCTGCCTAAAGCAGGCTATAAATTTCCCACAAGAAAAGTGCTTTTCCTGTGCTAGGGAAGGGAGAGCAGCTCATCACTGGAGGTGGAGAGTTGACGCCAGGTTGAGTCTGCATAAACAGACCTTTCTAAAAGAACCCTTATCTTCCGTAGTTCCCCATGTATTTCCTAGTGACTTCCCCATGAAGCTCAAACTCCCTTTCTTTTGTCTAGTCACTTCTCCAGAATTTACCATCCTTTGTTAAAATGGTATGTAAGCCCCCAAGTTTAATTGCTTCTTTGAGTTTCACTTCTTTCCTGTAAACTCCCATGCAGGTAAAATAAAATTGTACCTTTTCTCCTGTTAGTCTGTCTTTTGTCAGTTTAATTCACAGGGCCCATGAACTGAACCTATGAGACTGGAGGAAAAGTTTTTCCCTCCCTGATAGCCCCATTAATCTCATCACTCTGTGTTTTTTTTCTGAAGAGCACTTACCATGGTCTGGAATTAACTGGTTTACTTTGTTTGTGTGGAATCTCCTGAAAATTAGAGACTGTATGTGTGTCCTATTTACCCTCAATCCTCAGGGCCTGGCACTTACTGGCACCAGGGGCTCTAGCGGTGGAGAACAGAGGTCCTGGCCTCACCTGGGAGACATGACTAGTCATAAGGTGGATCAGGTGAAGCAATGGCCAAGGTGGTTAAAATCATCCCTCATTTTCTGTCCTTCCCCATCTAGTCTGAGTCTCAGTTGTCTTACAGGACTAGAGCAAATTTGAGGACATTAAGAGCTGCGATTCTTAAATGTTGGTGATTAAATTCCAAGGCCCATGGAAAAGCAACTCCTGAATGACAAGTTAGAAAACCTGAAAAGACCTGAATTTCAACATTTAGTTGATGCCTCTGTATAGTGATATGGCGGGAAATCTAGAGTTATCAGAGTATGTTTATTTATAAATGAGGCATTTCTCTAGCAGAGGATTTCCTTTCCCACTCAAAGAGACTTGGCAATTATCTGTTCAGTAAGTTTACACGTGGGAGCTTCGAACAAGCGCCTTAGAGTGGGGAAGATGCTGTTTGTTACCAAAGGCTGTAAAGGGTCTTAGAGCTGAATGAAAAGGACAGCTTGCAGGTTTTGTAGCTGAACGATGAGTTGTGAGTTAAGGTCCCTGTAAGCACACAGCCCGTGTCTATAAGGGCTGACCTCTGCTTAATTTACAGTTTTTTATTAAATTGTGGATAGGACGCATTCCTCATGACTTCCTATTGGTATGGCAGCAAAATAAGGCTTATAACTACCACGGGCTACATAAGCTGTGGGGCCCAGAGCGAAATGAAAATGCAAGTTTCCTTGTTCAAAAATTAAGAATTTCAGTGTGGAGGCTGCAGCGCATCAAGCAAGCATGGGGCCCATCCAAGCGCAGGGCCCTGGGGACTGTGCAGGTTGCCCAGCCGCGAGGCCAGCCATTCTCAGGACTCGTGTTTGGACAGCTTTGCCCGGTTGACCAGCATTATGTCATCGTGTCGCTTAATCATTGCCACAACTCTCTGAAGTGTTATTATCCCCACGAGGAGAAGGGAGGTTAAGAGATACTCCAGGTCAAATAGCTATGTAAGTGGCAGGGCCAGAAATCATCCTTGGGCTTTTCCTTGGTGCCAACTAAAGAGCTCCCAAGAGAGTCAGGCTCCGTGACTTCCACAACCCCTTCTTCCCCGTAGGAAGCTATTAGAGGGTCAAGTTTGCCTCAATCCACTAGACTCTCCAGCGCAGGTGAATGGTTATCATAAGCCACCCCTCACCTCCCCCTGCCCTGGGAGAGGGTCATGTTGAGTGTTTCTGAAGCGTTGCTTCAAGCTCGGGAGCTGGCGGTTGTTTGGGAAGCTGAGGGGAGTGGGGCAGGTACCCACCTGTTCCCCTTGATGATTCACTTCAGATCCCGTGTCATGTGTGGACTGGATGGATTTCCTTACGGGGAATTTCTTTTTTTTTTTTTTAATTGAAGTATAATTGATTTACAATATTGTGTTAATTTCTGCTGTACAGCAGAGTGATTCAGTTATACACATATATATTCTTTTTTTTAAATATTCTTTTCCAGGGCTTCCTAGGTGGCGCAGTGGTTAAGAATCCGCCTGCCAAGGCAGAGGTCACGGGTTCGATCCCAGCTCCAGGAAGATCCCACATGCCACGGAGCAACTAAGCCCGTGTGCCAAAAAAAAAAAAAAAAAATATTCTTTTCCATTATGGTTTATCATAGGATTTTGAATATAGTTCTCTGTGCTATACAGCAGGATCTTGTTGTTTGCCCTTTCCATCTATAATAGCTTGCATCTGCTAACACCAGCCTCCCACTCCACTCCCCCCCAACCCCCTCCCCCTTGGCAACCACAAGTCTGTTCTCTGTGTCTGTGAGTCTCTTTCTGTTTCATAGATATGTTCAATTGTGTCATGTTTTAGATTCCACATATAAGTGATATCATATGGTATTTGTCTTTCTCTTTCTGATTTGCTTTACTTAGCGTGATAATCTCTAGTTGCATCCACGTTGCTGCAAATGGCATTATTTTGTTCTTTTTTATGGCTGAGTAGTATTCCATTGTATATGTGTACTTAGGGTGAATTTCAAAGGACAAGACAGGGATCAGTACTTTAAGATATGATAACATTAGGATAGCCTGACTTAGCATAACATGTATCTGGACCACACTTAGGATTGTAAGTACTCATGTGATACTTGGCTAGGCTGCGGCACATTCAGTAAATGAATGAACAAGCCACTAGCCTGGCTTGTATGCAGAGAGAGAGAGTGAGTGTGTGTGAAGGTTAACTGCAGATAGAGAAGAAGAAGGGAAGGAGAAAAGAGAATGGAGAAGAGAGAAGAGAAGGAAACACAGGCCCTCCTGTCACCTGAGCCCGGGTGATTTGTAACTAAACATCCACTTGCCCGGCTGACACTGCTCAGGCCCCAAGAAAATGCTTCTTCACATCTCTTGCTCTGTGTCCTCAAAACAAAAGACAGTTGTGCCTAAAGATGTGGAGGCTGTGCCTCTCCGATCCCAGAGACAGGGGACAAGGGAGGATTTGAGTGGCAGGAACTTTAGGAAACAAATTTTTAAAAAATAAAATTAAGTCGTCAAATCCTTTTTCTCAGATACACTGAATGTGATAGATTCTCATATAATAAAGTATTATTTCCTGGTAGTGCTGAATGTCTGTTTTTTTCCTTCTCTTGGTATTTTAATTTGTATTATAGTTACAGTTAATTTGTATAAAATAGTTCTGGAGGTATTCACAAAGTAGCTTGTTATTTATAACAGTTGCACGTGGTGACTAAGGAAAATTTGCAGTATTAAACAACACGTTATTTTTGATTTGTGTACATATAGGTCTAGATGTAATATGAGAGAAGTATGATATCAATTTTTTATGTTGGCAACTAGTTAGACATTGAATATTAGAATTGTGACCTGTCATGTTTAGAAAAATTTAGTAAGATTTAGTGAAATCCAGTAAATATTTTAAAACATTAAAAACTTTCATTTTACTTAAGTCATTTTGATTAAAAATTTGGTTTTCATTAACTATAATTCATATTTTACCTTTTATTTGTAATAGTTGACTTATCTCACGTACACAGTGAGATCTCTGGCTCTCTGTGATGTACACATTCATTTTATATTTATTATTTCTACACCAGTAATATTTAATTAGCCAACCCATTAATTAATAACTTTTATTACTCATGCCACTCATGTAATATGTACTCCATAAAAATTTATTGCGTATAGAACAGACTCTGTACCAATATTTTAATAACCTGTATTATAAGTTCTGCGATTTTTTTTTCTTGCATCTCTTTTCTACCTTAACACAGGTAACATATAAGGAAATCTATGTAGTTTGCATTTTGAATGACTTGAATATCCTTTAGTTCCACTTTGGTTTGACACATAGAAGCACTCCTAGGTCTCAAGTATTGCCTGTTTTAGAAGCCTCAAGTCCCTAAGAGGAAACCCAATATCAAGAATTTGAAACAAATTAACTTGTGTGGAAGGAATGTAAAGAAAACAGTAGTTTTGTGAGAGAGAAAAACCTGGCCTCTGTTCACCCATGCCAGGTAGAAATACAGAGACAGAGCTTTGGAGGAGTAGAAAGGAATAGCTTTATTACTTTGCCAGGCAAAGGGGAAACACAGTGGCTAGCGCCTCAAGAGCTGTGCCCCCCCTCCCTGGGGAATAGGGAGAGGTCTTACAGTCGGGGCTCGTGGTCAGGGGTAGGCGATAAGGACCAAGGCAGTGACAGTCCTGCATTCTTCTGAGGGGTTGGTGGAGAGCTAAGTAGGAGTCAGCATTATCACCCTTCAGGTCCAGCTGGTCTGGGGTCTACATGCTTGTGGGCAGCATACCATCGTTAATCATAAACTTCTCCCACCTGGAGGGGGCTCAACTTCTGCACCATAGCTCAAAGATATTGTGTGCATTGTTGATGGGGAAACAGGACCTGCCCCAAGACTGCTCTTGCCTGTTTCTCCCTGGTCTCCTGCACCCCCTCCCTTCTCTGATTAGCAACTGCTTGAATCTGCCCACTGGAACTCAGGGAAGGTCATGGAGGCTGAAGGAAGGCTGTTTCCTATAGTCAAAGAAATAGGGGACACAGAAAGGCTTTGCGCCCAGGAGCCCCACAGGGCCCTGCTCAGTATCAATTTGGCTTGAGCATTATCAGAGGAGTATGTTGAATTGCAATGAAAATTTTTGATGTGCTGTTTCAATTTTCAGTAGCAAATCAATGTGTGTGTAGAGGATCTTATTTAAAAGTTATGCATTGCGTAAATGCATAAGAGAAGTGATGTTCTAAGAGCTTGGGTGAATTTCTCAAGGTCAGACATCTGGAAGAGTCAGAGGAAGGGTGAGCTCCTATGTCTTCTGATTGTGTATCTGTTCAAGGTCATGTCTAGATAAGAACATGAGGGCCCCCGAGGCTTTAGAACAATCTCCTAGATTTGGACCTGGCGCTGATGTCTGCAGTCTCCAGAACTTCTGGTTGACAATGCCCCCTTCCTTGGAATTTCTCTTATTGGATGGCTTCCAGGGTCTGATTCTCAGGGGATATCTGTCCAATTCAAGGTGTCCCCCTCCCCACCCCCACCATAGCACCTGCATGTTAGGGAAGAGCAGACAGATAAGAAGAGGGTGCCTGGAGTGAGAGCTGTGGCCTCTTTCATTGTGTTGGATTTTGTTGCGATTTCTCCTTAACTCACTTAGTCTCCATTAAAAGTTACCTGTAGCCCATCAGTAAGTTGAGATGGAGATGCTCACATTTCTCGTTCATGAAAAAATCAGCCTCCTAAAGCATTTTGTTTCTTTTCTCCTCTAAGATTTCATATGTGCCTGAGAGTTTGGGGCTCTCCTAATATTTTTTGCCCTTGGTCAAAAACAGATACATTGGTCAAATAAATCACAGAGTTGGTCAGATAGCAAAAACTTCATGGATAGTTTTTTTTTTTGATATTCTTTATTTACTTATTGGCTGCATTGGGTCTTCGTTGTTGCGTGCGGGCTTTCTCTAGTTGCAGTGAGTGGCATATGGGCTCTAGGCATGCAAGCTTCAGTAGTTGTGGCATGTGGGCTCAGTAGTTGCGGTGCACAGGCTTAGTTGCTCTGTGGCGTGTAGGATTTTCCTGGACCAGGGGTCGAACCCATGTCCCCTACATTGGCAAGCGGATTCTTAACCATTGCCAGGGAAGTCCCCAAGGATAGGTTTTTACTGAAAAATGCTCAGAAACTTCTTGGCAAGAAGTCCTCGAGTATGGGGGATCTGGGGGCGGCCCCACTGCTGACACAGGCTGTGTTGTAGCAGATGGTGGTGGTTGTGATGGTTGTTGCTGTTTTTTATAGGATAGGAGGGAGGATGTGCCTTGGGAATCCCGATTCTTCAGTGGAGGAAGCTGGAGTGGAAAAGCTGGGTCATATAGTAGTTTTAAGACACTGCCAACCCATTTTCCAAAGAATTTTAAATTCAGGAGACAAAACATGCTAAAAAGTAACCTAAGGGACTTCCTAAATGGCGCAGTGGTTAAGAATCCGCCTGCCAACGCAGGGGACACCAGTTCGATCCCTGCTCCGGGAAGATCCCACATGCCGCGGAGCAACTAAGCAACTAAGCCCAAGTGCCACAAACTACTGAGCCTGCACTCTGGAGCCACAACTGTTGAGCCTGTGTGCTGCAACTGCTGAAGCCCACGAGCCTCGAGCGCGTGCTCGGCTACAAGAGAAGCCGCTTCAATGAGGAGTCCACGCACCACAATGAAGAGTAGCCCCTGCTTGCCACAACTAGAGAAAGCCCGTGCACAGCAACAAAGACCCAACACAGCAAATAAATAAATAATTTTAAAAACATTAAAAAAATAGATGAATAAAATGTACAAAAAAAAGAAAAAGTAAGCTAAGAGCCCAGGAGATCTCACCAGCACTTGAGTGACACACTCCTGTTCACACGGAGAAAACAACTCCAGCAGGGAAGAGAATTCCAGTCCCTTCATATCCTCACCAACACTTGGTATGGCCGGTCTTATTTAAAATTAAGACGTTTTCATTGGTTTGCTGTGGCATCTTGTTGTGGGTTTAATCTGCTTTCTCCTAGTGACTGTGATGTTCAGCATCTTTCCAGTGTCTATGCTATGAACTGACCGTATCTCCCCAGAATTGATGGGGCCTTTGGGAGGTGACTAGGTCATGAGGGTGGAGTCCTCATGAGTCCTTATAAAACAGACCCCCCAGGCATCTCCCTTGCTCCCTCTGCCATGTGAGTACAGAGCTGGGAGGTGCTGGCTGTGAATCAGGAAAAGGGTTCTCACCAGACACCAAATCTGTCAGTGCCTTGATCTTGGACTTCCCAGCCTCCAGAACTGTGAGGAATAAATATCTGTTGTTTAAGCCACTCTGTCTGTCTGTTGTATTCTCTCATAGCAGCCCAAATGAAGTAAGACACCCATGTTGAGAATTACAAGCATACCTCATTTTATTGTTTCACAGATACTGCATTTTTTGCAAATTGAAGCTTTGTGGCAACCCTGCATCAAGCAAGTCTATCAGTGCTATTTTTCTAACAGCATTTGCTCGCATCATGTCTCTGTGTCACATTTTGGTAATGCTTGCAATTTTCAAACTTTTTCATTATTTTTATATTTGTTATAGTGATCTGTCATCTTTGATGTCACTACTGTTATGACTTGCTGAAGGTTCAGATAATGGTTAGCATTTTTTAAACAATAAAGTATCTTAAAATTAAGGTATGTACATTGTTTTTTTAGACATAATGCTATTGCCCACTTAATAGACTATGGTACAGTGTAAACATAACTTTTGTATGCACTGGGAAACCAAAAAGTTTTTATGACTGGCTTTATTGCAAGATTTGCTGCGTTGTGGTGGTCTGGAACCAAACTTGAAATATCTCGGAGGTCTGCCTGTAGTTTTAAAGATAGGATCAATAACAGCATATTTATACACCAATGAGAAAGATTTATTAGGCAATGAAAAATCAGTGACTGAAGGGAGAGTGAGTGGAGTGATGTCCTTGAGTGGGATGGGGGTCCAGTGTCCACATGGAGGAGCTGGCTAGGTAGGATGGGGCTAGAGCATCTTATACGTAAGGATAGAAGGCAGAGTATGTGGGTTGCAGCTGCTGGTAGTGGACAAATGGTGTTGGGGGAGGGGCAAAAAGCTCTCTTCTGATGGCTTCTGCTTTCTCAGTTAAGAAGCGAGTTCCCCTGCTGAGGATGCAGATGTTTTGGGGTTTGAGGATTGAAACAGTGATCTTGGGAAGTGGGAGAGAGAGAGGACTAGAGATGTAGAGTGTGGTTTCCTGGCAGGAATTTTTACTTCGTGAGACATTTCAGACTAAAATGACCTGTAAAACGTAGCAGGCAGTGCCTGTAGTTTGACACCACTGGATCTGACCTGGGATTCCCATTAACCAAATTTGGTGTCATCCGGACCCAGCCACCTGATCTAGTCACCTTGAACCTCTTTGTAAGTGCTTATGGTCTTTTTTGGCCAGTGTCAGCACAACTGAGCAGTACGATTCGCCAGTTCCCTGAATTATTCATGTTTTTGACCTATTCTAATGAGAACTTTGCCCAAAAGTCTAAATTATTAAGCACCTGGGTGCGATCTTGGAGGATGCTGTCTAGAAAACCAGGACACAATGAATTTTCTTGCTGGTTTTGCTTCTTACGGGAGTTGAGCTTTTACTAACAATGCACAGTTGCTCCCCACATGAAAGATGGTGATGCCACAGGACACAGAGCAGAGAACCCTGACTAATTAGAGAAGGAGAGATCCCCACCTGGCCTGAAAGTCAGCGTCCTTTAGAGCATCAGGAAGATAGTGGGTGATGACCACACCATTCCCTTAGCTTGTCAGGCTGAGATGATTTTTTTTAAAGCTTTTTATTGGAATATAATTGCTTTACACTCTTGTACCAGCTTTTGAGGTACACCAAAGTGAATCAGCTGTATTTATACATATATCCCCATATCCCCTCCCTCCCGCGACTCCCTCCCACCCTCCCTGTGAGACGATTTTTTTAAGAAACATGAATCACTTCTAGCAAGAAAATAAAATGAAATTCTGGAAATAAAACATGTTCAGCCATGCCCTGGAGATCCATGAGGGCTGTTCAGCACTTTGGCAACACATACCCTGTGCATTTAGAGAAAGTGAGTTTAGCTACATATTTAAGTCAATAGAAAACGACCACACTGAACTTCTTAGTTTTTGAATCATCTTAGGGAAACGAAATGAATGCACACATCTAGATGTGAGGTCAATGTGCCAATTTTTAAATAATGGTATAGTTGTCTACTTTTAGTTTTCCACTTGGATAAAGATTTTAATTGCTGCAGTTCTGTAACTGCAGGGCAATTTAAAGACTGTCCATGAATATTGTATGTACTTACGCAGAATTCCAGAGCTAAAATTTTCCATATAAATAACATTAGGTTTTTCTACTTTGTAGTCAAGAATTCCTAAGGATGTGTTGGGTATTATTTTTTTTAAGCTCTTTATTGGAATATAATTGTTTTACACTCTTGTACCAGCTTTGTTGGGTATTATTAAAAGAACATCATATGCACACTGAAGCATTTACAGGTGTAGTGACATTCTGTCTAGGATGTGTTTTTTTATCCAGAAAAAAGGGGTGGAGCTGGGAATAAATGGAACAAAAATGTTTATGGGTGATGGATGCACAGCAGTTATGGTACAGTATGGAAAACTTTTCTGCCATTATTTCTTCAAATGTTTTCTTTCTCCTCCTCCCACCTTTCTTCCTGGACTCAATTACACATCTATTATTAGGCCACTTGAAGATGTCTTATAGCTCACTGATGCCTGGTTTTTTTTTTTTCCCCAGAATTTTTTCCCTCTATGTTTTCGCCTGTATCTTTTCTGCTGCTTGTGTTTTCAAGTATGTTACTCTTTTCTTTACAGTGTCTAATCTGTTAATCCCATTCAGTGTATTTTTCATCTCCAGAAGTTCAGTTTGGGTCTTTTGTATCTCTTTCATGTTTCTTAACTTCCTCACATTTTCCTCAATCTTCCTGACCATATCAAATGTAGTCATAGCAACTATTTTAACTTCTTTTTCTATGAATTTTATCTGTGTGATTTTACTTGATTAATTTTTCTCCTCATTATGGGGTGTAGTCCTTGCTTCTATGTATGTCCGGTCATGTTTGATTGGATGCCAGATATTGTGAATTTTGCCTTGTTGGGTATTGAAAAAAAAAATCTTGTCAAGCTTTGTTCCGGACATAGTTGGGTTACTTGTAAGTAGTTTGATCCTTTTGAGGCTTGCTTTTAAGCTTTATTAGATGGAACCAGAGCACTCTTTAGGGCCAATTTTGCCTTGTCTTCTGAGTACTTGACTTCATTATCCAGGTATTATGGAGTTTTTCATTCTGTCTGCTGAGACGATTCCCAGCAGTCCGTGGGCTTCTGCCTGCTTATTTCATGTGTTTTCCCCCTGACCTCAGGTAGTTTCCTCACACGCATGTGCTGATGATACTCAGCTGAAGACTCAAGAGGGCTCCTTTGCTAATCTCCTGAGCTGGCTTTCCAAGCACCCTCTCTTCTCTGGCACTCTGCTCTGCAAACTCTTGCTGCTTTGCTGTCCCCAAACTCTCAACTCAGGGAGACTTCCAGGCTCTGTCTGGGTCCTCCTCCTTGCACTGCAGCCTGGAAACTCTTTGCTTCTTTTTTCCCCTCTATCAGGTCACTGTCCTATGCTGCCTGCCATCCAGTGTCTAAAAGCCAGTGTTTCTTATGTTTTGTCCAGTTTTGTAGGTGCTTAAGGCTGGAGGGTCCATCCAGTCCCTGCTATTCCATCTCGGCCAGAAGTGGAGATCTCCACAATTTTTTTAAAAATTGTAAGTTACTAGGAGAATTTTTGGCTAAAGACTGTATAAAGTATTAAGGTTCTTGATAAGTAAATAAGAAAATTTTTAAAAATTTTATGTGTGTGTAGATGCCAGAATATTTATTTCCAACAGACCCCTGAGTTCTCCAGACTCCTCAGTAATTCTCTGTTTGTGGGCATAAATTTTGCATCTGCCTGTAGATGTCACCAGAGGAAGGCAACTCAGAGGGCACAGAAATTCTGGAGTGAAAACCACAGCATCATAGCAGAAGGCAAAAAAAAGAATGGAAGAGGGTTGTAGTTTAAATCAAGAAAATCACTCCACAAAACCAAAATGTGTTAACAAGGACAGAGTGAAACCCTTCTTAAAACACACATGATCATAAGCAACCAGATTAAACATTGCCCAAGTTAAAAGCAAATGAGGAAAGATCTGGTTATCAGTTCAGGGATTCAAACTGATTTAATCGAGGTCAAATTTGATCAAATTCTTCTTTTTAAAAGCTGGGGGTTTTGGCTGGAGCTTAAGCACGTGTTTCTCCTAAAGGGTCCTTTGCGTGTCTGTTCTTGTGGGTGAGATATCATTAACTGGACACAACTTTGTCATTGAAGATGCTGAGGATAGAGTGCTGATGAAGACACAAGGTCCCCACTGCCATGACGCTCACCTTCCAGGGAAGGGGGGTGATAGACAAACAAACAAGAAAATAAACACACGTGCAAATAAGACACGAACATAGGGGCTCAGCGTTCCTGCCTTACGAAGTCCTGTTCTCACGTCACCATATGCCCATCACTAGGGAAACGGTTTGGAGATTTATTAACGTGTCTGAATCTTTTTGGCAAAGCATTTAGACATTTCTTGTTTAAGCAAATGCGTTGCTTTGCAACCTAAAAGCCAACCAACTCCAGCAGAGGGAGACATGGTGATGGCTGGGACCCTGTGTTTGGACGGGGGTGGGGCTGAGGTTCCCACCTGGTCCTCCAGCGCATTCTGGGACTGGCACACGTGCGTTACGTGGACAGTGCCAGGCGACTCGCAGAAGAGCTGGGAACCAGTCCCAGCTCAGCTGTGTTTAGAAGCTGTGTGATCTCAGATGAGCCCCGTTGTCTCTCTGAGTCGGTTTTCTCAGCTGTGATGGTCAAAATAAGACCTGCCTCTAAGTGCAGCACGGGGTGTTTATAAGGAACATGTGGAATGAGATGCCTGAGGCAGTTCTGTGCACCTCGTACATCTCCACACTTACCTGTTTATCTACTGACTTTCCTGTCTTCGGCAGGTCAGCTGCCCTTTCCAAACCTCAGTCTTCTCATCTCTAAAGGGGGTTCTCAGAGGTCTTTCCCTACGTTCTTGTTCTGTTCAACATTTTGCCTATAGTTAACAACACTGTTTGTACAGTTGCAAATTTGTTAAGAGGGTAGATCTCATGTTGTGTCCTTACTATAATTTTTTTTAAAGTGTTTTCCTCCAGGAGGCACCATAAAGTAGCCCAACCAGTGGTACTTGGCTGTCCTTGCAGGACCCCAGACCCTCCTGGTTCCCAATGGGAGACCCCCCACCCTTTCCCGGCTGCAGTGGGAGGACTGTTGACCCCCGTGGCCACTCCCTGCTGCTCCCTTGGTGGCTCCTCTTCCTGTCACCCAGGAAGCCTGTCCAGCCACAGCTCTCCAAGCTGCTCCCTGCCCAGGCCAGAGTCCAGAGCACTGCCCTCATGAGGAGAGAAGAATTAACCTTCCCCAGAGAGGGGGCTGGGCTTTGCCCTGGGCTGCTAGGGGGTGATTTTTCTGGGCTCCTGGAACGTCCTGCCTGATAGGAGTGTCTTTGTTTGCTGGGGCTCTGGCCGCCGGGCTGTTGAACAGTGTGCTTTACTGTAATTTATACCAAAGAGAAACAGAGCCGGACGTTGGTTATGGGCAGCGTGACAGATTTTATTCAGGCTTTTTATACAGGAGGGGCTTCTGTATAAACGGAGCTCGACCCTGCTGTGTGCAGAGGTGACTGGGTGTTTTAAAGGGAGGGTGAGAAAGCATTCAGGAGGGGTGAGCAGGGGTTTGAGCAGAGTCAGGGGACTGGAAAATGACAAAAAGTGGCGGGGTGGCGGGGTGGGGCTGTTTTATGAGAACTGTTAGGCACAGCAGGCATTGGGCCAGAGTATATCTCAAGCAGCAAATTACTCTGGCTGCCATGAGCTTTCCCAGTGACTAAAGTTTAGTCAGGGAGTGTCTTTGTCAGGGTGTGGGGCAGGTGTAGCCCTCCCCCCAGGGAGGCTGGAGAGAGCACAGCCGTGGGACTGTGTGTGATGCTGCCCCAACAGAAATCCTGGACACGGGTGAGCATCGCTGGGTGGCAGTACTCTGTGCATGATGTCACTCATGTGACTCCGTGGGAGGGGACAGCAGAATCACCGCGCACGAACCCTCCTGACCCACCCGTGGGCCAGTTCCCTTGGCTGACTTTCTTCTGCATCCTTGATGTCATAAACCATGGCCGTGGGTCCCACAGCTCTCCGTGAGTTCCGTGAGTCCTTCCAGCAAATTACGACTCGACTCAAGAGTGGTTTTGGGGGCATCTCCCCAACTTGCCGTCGGTATCAGAAGTGAAGATGTCCTCGGGAGGACTGTCCCCTCTGACCTCGTAGTTGGGAAACTCACGATTGGACTCCACTCTTTGTGTCTCAGCAGTCGGGCCCCCCATCTTCATGGCAGGGCATGCCGTGGGGCTGGAAGCACGGTCATTGCTGCGAGGTCCTGAGGCTGGAGACTGGGGACCACCTGACCACTCTGGACACACATGCCGTTTCAAGATTTGAGGCATATTGGCAACCACAAGCAATGACTGCTGTCTGCTGCTACTTTCTGTGCATCTTGCAGAAGGGATTTGGGGGTCATCTCCTGCCCGTCTCCATCTTAACCGCACCGGCCTCTCCCGAGGCCACAGATTCTGGGACGCCCATAGAGAAAGTCCCAGATGCTTCAAGCCCAGGTCACTCTCTGGGGGCAGAGGCCTCACTCTTCCCACGGGGCTGCTCAGCCTCCAGGCACTTCCACGGGTTCCGCAGCCTCTCACCCCTCACCCTGTAATTCTTCACCATTTTATACTTCTCTACTTTTTATTTACTTTCCCCACCACATCCTATTTCCAGTGGATACATCTGGACTGAAACCCCAATTTGGGGCGAAATGACATTGTTTGGGGGACCGAGTCCAGCTGAAAATGGGTTCATGAGAATAGAATGTCAGATTACAAATGATGAATTCACATGACTTTAAAAAACACCACATCGAGCTGCCCTGGCGGCACAGTGGTTAAGAACCTGCCGGTCAATGCAGGGGACATGGGTTCGATCCCTGGGCCAGGAAGCAACTAAGCCCGTGCGCCACAACTACTGAACCTGCACTCTAGAGCCTGCGAGCCACAACTGTTGAGCCCATGTGCTGCAACTACTGAAGCCTGCGTGCCTAGAGCCCATGCTCCGCAATGAGAAGCCACCACAATGAGAAACCCGCACACCACAATGAAGAGTACCCCCCGTTCGCCACAAGAGAAAGCCCCTGTGCAGTACCGAAGACCCAACACAGCCAAAAGTTAAAAATAAATAATGATAAAATAAATCTTTAAAAAAAAAAAGAAAATACCACATCACCTTCCCTCCATGTGATGCCTTGGATCCACAGTCTGACAACACAGTCAAGTGCCCACAATGTCATCAACATTCAAAAATGAAATAACATTATCCAAATTGCCAGATGTGACGAACTTCCTGCATTTCCTTTTATTTTCCCTATAAAATATTGACTCCACGAGGAGATTAAGGTATTTGCTTTCCGTATTCACTGTAATGTACATTGAATACATATTTGGATGTCTCAGAATCATCCAGAAAAGGACAGAAAAAGACATCAATGCCATAACACGAGATTCAGCAGGCACACGAGGAAATGTGTGGTTTCGGATCTAAAGAGAGTGAACGGACCCTGACAAGACACACACTTGGCGAGGGTGTGAGTGCTCTGCTGATTCCCAGTGCAGACGGTCATCCGTCCTGCTTATGCCGCCTCCGTCTGTGAACTGTAAACGATTTGTAAAGTGCTACATCTGGTCTCAAATATTAATACTTCGTTGAGGTGGGTGGTGGCAGTTAACCACACAAGTAGTATGCACACATGTGTTTTTGAAAACTGAAACTTTGAGTTTCAAAGAAGCTTCCATGCAGCCGGGTAGTGGAAATGGCCTGAGGAGAGAGGGGTGCCGGGAAGGGTTTCCTAAGGACTTGATTCAGACCAAGCTCATTAAGACCCTACTTCATGGAACGTCCTACGTGGGAACTCTGTGGCGGGAGCTCCAAGAACTAGAAGACGTGGTTCCTGCCCCCAAGCTGCGTAAAATATAATCAACCGTGTTTCCATACAAAATAACCATTTACGAAGAGAACGTCCCTCACCGGTTCTCATGCACAAGTGCGATGATGCTGATGGCAGCAGAGAAAGCTGTCGGGGATCTGCGTTGTGTTTATCCTCTTCCTCCTCCTCTCCCTTATCCTCATCAGAGCGGACACATGATTCCTACCACGTGGTATGGGCTGAATTATGTCCACCCCCCAAAAAAGATGTGTTGAAGTCATAAACCCCAGTACCTCAGAATACGACCTTCTTTGGGTATAGTTTTTACAGAGGTGATCAAGTCAAAATAAGGTCATTAGGGTGAGTCCTAATTCAGTGTGAATGTGTCCTTATAAAAAGGGGAAATTTGGACAGGGAGAAGGACACACGAAGGTGAAGGCGGGGATTGGGGTGATGCATCCACATTCCAGAAAACGCCAGGGACGGCCAGCCAACCATCAGAAGATGGGGAGAGGCCTGGAACAGCTTCTACCTCACAGTCTCAGAAAGAGCCAACCCTGCCGACACCTTGATCTTGGTCTTCCAGCTTCCAGACTGTGAAAGAGTACCCACCAACCCCCATCCCTGATTGGTTGAGGGATGGCTCCATCTGGGGCCATTGCCTCCCCAGCACTTCTACTCTTTCCAGCAGTTGTCCATCAAAGTCACAAAAACTAAGTGTACTAACTTTGGGTAAATCCCTCTGGTGGGGGCAACAGAGTGGGGTGAGGTACCAGTGGCATCTGCTATGTCACCCTATGGTCCCTTCCTGTCCTTTTTTCCTCCCTGTGTTTTCTACTGAAATGCTGCAGTGAGGAAGAGAAAAAAATCATGCATTGTCCTTACTAAATAATATTTCTTAAAGGACTTCCTCTGTGTCCAGCACTGTGTGACATATAACCTAGTTACAGTTATTATTAACTTCATGGCTTTACAGATGGGGAAACTTGAGCCTTGAGGGCTGTGCTCAAAGTTAGCAAATGACAGAGTTGGGGCCTGAGCTGAAGGGATGTGACCCTGGTGCACGCATCCTTACCCCCTGCGAACAAGGATCAGATGCTCAAGACCCAAACCAGGAGTGAGGGGTGCAAAAAAAAATGACCTGCCTCACTCTTTAGGCTCCAGTGGCAAGAACAATGCAAATTGATATTTCAATAAATGTTATTTTGTAAAGAAAACGAAGTTGCCCTTTTCATGTGGTTCTCAGGTGACTGGGAGGGGGAGTGTGAGGTTCTCACTGGAAAAGTTTCTCTGGGTGAAGAAAGTGTTGACTATTGTACAGTTTAAAAGTTGCCAGTTTGGGGGCTTCCTAGGTGGTGCAGTGGTTAAGAATCTGCCTGCCAATGCAGAGGTCACAGGTTCGATCCCAGCTCCAGGAAGATCCCACATGCCGTGGAGCAACTAAGCCCGCGTGCCAAAAAAATAAAAATAAAAAATAAAAGTTGCCAGTTTGTTATAAATCAGGCTGAGAAGGAGCACACTGAAGGCAAAAATAGGAAAGACTGTAGTCCAAGCAGGCAAGACTAAGGATGTATTTTTACAGACTGTGCAGAGAGTTCTTGGATCAAGTTATTGACTCGGTGGCTGATTATAAGACGAGCTGTGAAGAGTCTAATTCCTTTAATCACAAAGGCATCTGGGACCCTGCTGCCTCTTGGAACTTTTAACCACCCGTTCTCCATGCTCAGAGGAGACCTCGTGCCCCAGGTCCACTCCCCACTGGAAGGGCCTGACCTCTCTCTGGAGAGCAGGGATAGAAGGCAAGATGGTAAACATGGAGGAGTTGTTCTCTTGGTGTGACACTGGCCACGGGCTGACCGCCAAGCCAGAGAGAAGGCCCCTTCCCAAGCCTGAACTTCCCTGAACCTGAGCCTGCAGTGCTGCTCTGGGGGGAGAGGTGAGGGATTCCTGCACTCATTAGCCTCGCCTGGAAGAGGACACATTCTGTTTCCCTCTCAAGGGCCTGGCAGCAAATGTGTGTGGTGAGGCAAGGAAGCTTGAGGGGAGGGAAAGGAAAAGAGAGCATCTGATCCTTGCTCAGTAAAGGGAAAATATACAGGTCGGTGGCATTAAGTATATTCACATTGCACTACCATCCATCTTCAGAAAGTTTCCATCTTTCTGAACTGAAACTCTGTCCCCATTGAACACTAACTCTCCATTTCCCCTCCCCCAGCCCCTGGCACCCACCTTCTACTCTCTGTCTCAATGAATTCGAGGACTCTAGGGGCCTCGTAGAAGTGGAATCACACAGTATTTGTTCTTTTGTGACTGACCCTTTCACTTGGCATCACGTCCTCAAGTTTCAACCATATTGTAGCAGGTGTTATATAATTTTCTTCCTTTTTAAGGCTGAATAATCTTCCATCGTGCGGATGGGTTCCTTCCATCCTTTTGGTTCTTGCAAGTAATACTGCTGTGACCGAGGGTGAGCAGATATCTAGTCCTGCTTTCGGTTCCTCGAGGCATATACCCAGACGCGGAATTGCGGGATCTGCTTTTGCTTCGGAAGTGGGTCAGCGCTGGGCCGGGGAGCCAAGCCACCTCCGCTCTGATCCGGCAGTCGTGGATTGCGGTAGGAAGTTATCTTTATTCTCAGAACCTGGGCTTCCTCAACCGTGAAAAGGAATAAGGACAACAGCAGTAATCACAGGGTTGTTGCGAGAGGGATTTAATATCACGTGTTTCGTACCTCGGCTAGGGCGCGGTGCCTGCCCAGCTGTCCATCATTTTCGCGGGGGTTGTCCGCGGCGTGGTTCAGGGAAAGGGGGCGCGCGCTTCGTCGCGTCCAGCAGGGGTCGCTGCGGCCCGCGGGGCTGAGTCCTGGCCGCGCCGTGCCGCCGCCAAGCTCCCGCCGCTTGGCCCCTGACTCTCTCCTCTCGCCCAGTTCCTTTTGCGTCTCCAGTTCCAGTTGTCTTCCTGTATCGCTGCTTTAACCCAGGAACAAGAAGTTCCCCAGTGATCCAGACCAGATCACCGTATCTCCCAGTGGGGGTTCCTTCTGCAGGAATCTCAGGCCATCATGTAGGCAGATTTATCTGGGCCAAATGGTCTCCTGCTGCAGGTAATTACCATGTTCTGTTTCCCTCGAGGGCTTTTACAAGAGTTAAGTGAGGCCACGTGTGGGAAAGTACCCCATAAACGTTTGGGATGGTTGTCGTGGGTCGGCTGAGAACCACCTTCGGGAGTAAGTGCGGTTTCTGAGCAGGAATGGAGCATGTCGGTGTCCACAGGGTCCGAGCAGATGCGGCCCCCAGGAGAGGGGCCCTGGGCACCGTGGCCAGCTCTTAGTGCAGGTAGCAGCTCCTGAAGCCCAGCCCGTGGTCACTTGCCGGGCCTGAACGTGGGCCCATTGTGGCCAGATATTCTGATTTTTCAAGGGAATCCAAAAATGCAGATTTTTTTTTTCACATGAAATCTCCAAAATTTTCAATATGGGCAGTTAGGGACAATTTTTTTCAAACTCTGCATGGGCCAATCAAAACACTCTGCGGGCTGGTCTCAGCCCGTGGGCATCACGTTGCAGCCTCTGACGGGGTCTTGTTGAAGACGTGGTCAGTGACTGATGGTCAATACCATTGACATTGACCATGGGGATGACCTGGGTTTTTAGCTGCCTGGGGCTCTTTGGTGCTCACCTCCTCAGGGACAGACCAGGACTTCCAGCTTCTCCTGTGGAGAGCTGGGAGGAGGGGTCCTTAGGTGTCTCCCCAGGGACCCAAGCTGAACCAGTAACATGGAGATTCAAAAAGCCCCATTCATATCTCACTTCCCTGACTGTTCAGCTTCACTCCTTCTCCTGCAAGACTTTTTACCCAAGTAGCTGGAAACACTTGATAACCCACTTACAGCACCAGCTCCAGGCTCTTACACACAAGGGGCATCACAGCCCCCTCTGTCGCCAGGATGGCCTTTCTGGGCACACACACGGAGGTTGCTCCCAAATGACCGAAGAAACTGCGAATTGCACACTGATGGTTCAGCCACCCTTGAAAGGTCAACCTCAGGCTGCCCGTGGACATTGCGGACGGTCCTCTGAATGGGGGGACGCCATGGACAGGAGTCAGAGGCAGGAGCTAGGAGGAAAGAGTGTCCCTGTGGGTTGGGTTGGAAAGTCCTGGTGTTCAGCTCTTCACACCCGCCCAGTGAGTGTGATCACAGCTGCAGAATTCAAAATAGATGTGCTTGGCAGAGGGCCTCCTAAGGTGCTGAAATGGGACTTCACATGGCAGGCTGATATAGACGTGCAATAAGCAGCCAGACACCCCTCCCCGCCCCGGCCCCACCATGTGCGTCTGGGAAATGGGGCTTGCAGTGGAGGTCGCGGTGTGCTTTCACTCCTGACCCCAAGCCGGCAGCTGGATCAAGCAGTCCTGACGAGGTGACCTATTTCCCTAATTTGGGAGACGCTAATGTGTGAAATGTGAATGCAGCTCTCCCAGGCACATTTATCCCACACCCCCTCCCCCAGGCTTCGCTTCCATGGAATGAACGAAGTCAGATTTTAACGAGGATGATACAGCCAAGGGCAAAATAATTCTGGTTCTTTCTCTGTAGCTCCCCAAAGAGCTGACTACACACACACACACACACACACACACACACACACACACACACACTCCTTTTGAATCACTACAGTTGAATTTTAGAAACAGAATTGCCTAAAATAAATGAAGGTTATAACAGCAACATTTTTCATGAGTCAGAAATTTTGCATCCAATTGAGGGAAAGCTTTTCCTGATGCCCATCCCAAGAATTGAAGGTAACCACAGATTTCTCGACCACTTCATTGTGAGAGGTGGCCTCTGTCCCTGGAGAAGGGAGAAACCTACGAGTTTGCCGCTGGAGTCTTCTTCTGCTGATGCCAAGGGGAAATTTGACAGGTATCTGTCCTGGAGGGTAGCTGAAGGCATGAGAGCTGTGTGCTCTTCCTCACCAGTAAAACCTCCGCTATTTCCTCTCCTTTTTCTAAGTTCTCAGCAAGAGGCTCTCTCCTGATTTCCCTCACCCCTGCAGTGGGCCTAGATTTGAGAGTTCACAGTGAATCGTAATCGTAATCACAGCTGACCTTCTTGAGTCCAAACGATGGACTCGGCACTGCACGTGCCCCAGAGCAGCGCTCTCCAACAGAAACTTCGATCTCGATGGACGTGTTCTTTATCTGAGCTGTCCACTGCGGGAGCCACTAGCCACATGTGGCTATTGAGCCCTTGAAATGTGGCCAGTAGGATGGATGGACTGAAGTTGAATCATTTACAGTGAAATAGCCATATGTGGCTAGTGGCTATCTTATTGGACAGTTCAGCGTTAGACCCTCGAAGCAAGCTTGGAAGGACTGGTATTACTCACCCATTTTACAGATAAAGTCTCTGAGGGATTAAGTAACTTGCCCGGGGCCACAGAACTAGCTCTAACCATGGTCCCAAGTTTTGTGTTTGGAGAGAATATTGCTTGGGAAGGTTAATTCTGAACTCCCCTCCCTCCCCCACCATGGACCTGGCTCAGATGTGCAAATGAAGGTATCTTTCTGCATGCTACACTTACTTAGTTAGTCCTTCCTTCCTTTAAAAAATGTCTTTTTCTGAATATTGAGGAAATATAGGTGCATCAGGGAGAAATTATAGGAAACAATAAAAAGAAAATATTTATCCATAATTTCTTCAACTAGATGAAACCACTATATACCATTGCATCATAAGGAAAAAAATACGTAGGAATAAATTTAACCAAGGAGGTGAAAGACCTGTACACTGAAAACTATAAAACATTGATGAAAGAAACTGAAGAAGAGATAAATAAATAGAAAGATATTCTGTGTTCATGAATTGGAAGAATTAGTATGTTAAAATGTCCGTAATACTCAAAGTAATCTACAGATTCAGTGCAATCCCTATTATAATTCCAATGGCATTTTTCACAGAGATGGAAAAAATAATTCTAAAATTTCTATGAAACCACTAAAGACCCCAAATAGCCAAAACAGTCTTTTCGTTTTTTTTTGGTTGCGCTGGGTCTTAGTTGCGGCAGGCTGGCTCCTGCAGTTGTGGCATGTATGTGGGATCTAGTTCCCTGACCAGGGATCAAACCCAGGCCCCCTGAACTGGGAGCTTGGAGTCTCAATCACTGCACCACCAGGGAAGTCCTGTCAAAACAGTCTTGAGAAAGAAGAACAAAACTGGAGGCCTATGCTCCTTAATTTCAAACTATATTACAAAAGTATAGTAATTAAAACAGTATGGGGCATATATACACATATGTACATGTACATACATACTTATATACATGTGTGTATATGCCATGCATATGTACATATAAGAGATATGTAAAGTCTGAAAGGCTACATTCACATCCACCCATTAATATCTGTTATCTCTAAGCTGTGAGAGCTGGAACTTGTACCTCTTTATTTATACATTTTTGTGTTGTTTAAATTACTCTACTAGTAAATGAACCATACTTTAATTAAAAAAAATACAATCAAAAAATAAATAAATTACTCTGCAAGGAAAAAAAAAACAACATTATGGGGCTTCCCTGGTGGCGCAGTGGTTAAGAATCCGCCTGCTAATGCAGGTGACACAGGTTCGAGCCCTGGTCTGGGAAGATCCCACATGCTGCAAAGCAACTAAGCCCGTGCACCACAACTACTGAGCCTGTGCTCTAGAGCCCGTGAGCCACAACTACTGAGCCTGCATGCCACAGCTACTGAAGCCCAAGTGCCTAGAGCCAGAGCTCAACAACAAGGGAAGCCACTGCAATGAGAAGCCCTCGCACCCTAACAAAGAATAGCCCCTGTTTGCCACACCTAGAAAAAGCCCACACACAGCAACAAAGACCCAACATAGCCAAAAATAAATAAATAGATAGATAGATAGGTAGATAGATAGATAGATAGATAGATAGATAAATTTTAAAAAACCAGTATGGTATTGGCAGAGGAAAAAAACAGAAATAGATCAATGGAACAGAATAGAGAGCCAGAAATAAGCTCACACTCTATGGTCAATTGATTTACAACAAAGGAGCTAAGACTATACAATGGGAAAAGAACGGTGTCCTCTATAAATGGTGTTGGGAACACTGGACAGCCACATGCAAAAGAAGGAAGCTGGACCACTGCAGGCACACCCTGTTTGCCTGTGCTTCCCTTTATTGCGTTGCACAGATACTGCAGTTTTTAGAAACTGAAGGTTGTGGCAACTGTGCATCAAGCAAGTCTGTTGGTGCCATTTCTCCAACACCTTCATCAAATATTATCATTGTTTCTTTTTTTAAATTAATAGACAAAGCAATGGCATCTTGTTTTTATTCATTTTTTTTCTAGTGTGTGTGTCATACGATTGTGCTATATCTCATATGATTGTTCATTACGTATATATAAATATATATGTATTTAAAATAACTTACTTTTATTATGTCAGTATTTTTCATCTTGATTTGTGTGATATCCTGATAAGGCTACTTAGTTTTTGTGGGTCAATATTTTCTCAACTTGTTTGCCTTTTAACTTTTTATGATTTTCTTAAACTCGTGTTTCATTACCCACTGCTGTTTTCCATCATGGTTGGTCCCCTGATCCCTGTTCTGTGGCTGAGCTGGCTGCAGTGTGTCCGATGCTTCCAGTGGGAAAAATTGGACCCACTGCTATTTCCCAGCCTCCGTGTGCAGAGCCCGAGAAGCATGAGGCCATTTGATTAGGGGTGAAGACTGAGAAGGAGGAGGAGTTTTGTGTGGGGGAACTAAGGAGCCAGAAGAAGGGAAGAGAGGAGATGGGGCGCAGGGGTGAGGGGTGAGGAGGGGTGGCAGGGAAGAGCTGCTCGTAGGCACAGACAGGCGGAGGAGAGAGGGCTGAACAAGGCTGCCTAGGAGTCCTGGTGATCGAGTGCCACAGGAACAGAAAAGGGGCCTTTACCCTGTTCATTCATCATTCACTCATTCACATGCATTCATCCACCCACCCATCCACCCGTTTATTCATCCACCCATCCATCCATCCATCCACCCACTCGCCCACCCTTCCATTCATTCACGCATTCTTGCATTCCTGCTTTCAGCGATGGGGCAGGCCCAAGTATAATGTGCTGGAATGGGCCAGGAGCTCAGGCTGAGCCACCTCTGGGTGGGTCCAGATCATCCTCACACCTGTAGCCATGGGACAGACAAGTCCCCATGGGGACAGAGTGACAGCCAGGTGTGGTCCCCAAACACGGGCAAAGAGCACTGGACCTCCTCTACACACCACAGAAGCCACTGTGACAGCAGACAACCTAGCTCTATCTTCAGAGGAGACAAGATGTTATGATGAGTGAAAGTGAAATCCACGGCCCCCTAACTTCAGTTCAAGTTCATGTTTGTGGGTGAAGCCTCAATTGACAGTCTCTTCTTCTTCTTCTTTTTTCTTTTAACCTACAAATGGGTTTTATTTGGCCTGCGCAGATTTTAAAATATTTTTTTAACTTTTTGAATTCACTCCCAATGAACTTAACCTAAAAATTTAAGATTTCTAGTTCTTTTGAAAATCAAGCAATCTGATGACACTGGGCCTGCCCCCATTGAGCACTTACTTCCCATCTCCCTCCCCAGCCCCTGGTAACCTCCCTGCAGCTTTCTGTCTCTATGAATTGGGCTCCTCCAGGGACCTCACGTAAGTGGGATCATATGGTATTTGTCCCTCTGTGCCTGGCTTAGTTCACTTAGCATCATGTCCTCAAGGTTCACCCAGGTTAACTTTACCTTGCAATCTCTTGCATTTAGTGGAATTTCCCTTTTCTAGTGTTAATGGCAGTTCCCTGATACTCTTAGCTGCTTCCTGTCCCAGGCATTGCAATCCAGGCCAATCAGTGTCTCCACCGGATCCCACGTTCAAAGGCACCCAGTCACGGGAGACCAGGTAGCCACCAGGGTTGGCACAGAAAAAAAGAGACACAGCCTTTTGTAGGCTGCTCTTGCTGTATTTTTTCACTCCTGGCTGAGATGCCACATTGCGGGTTGCCACAGTCTCTCGCCTTTGGCTCTGCCCGTGAGAACCCATGGCCGTGTCACCCCACATGCTAACGTGGCTATTGGTCGTGATGGGACAAGGGCTGTGTGCCTTCATGTGATGGGGACTCAGAGCTGCAGCTCCCAGCTCCCTAGGCCTGGGGCACCTCCCCACCTTCACAAGAGGTTTTCCTTCATGCTGAGAACTTCTGGGAGATTCCCAGGCAAAGACTTGGGCAGCAAGCATGTCTTTGTGTGGCATCAAAAGCATGGCGCCTCAGAATGGGGTGAGATGGAGTTTAATTCCAGAAAGCTCTCCTGCATGAATGAGGTCATGTAAGCGGGGCCAAATCTGGGCTGTTTGTCTTTGGCCCTGAGCTGCCACCAAGGTGGCTCCAGCATTGGGTCCCGTCCATAGCCAGGGCTCTGTCCCATTTGGGTCCCTGGATTAGAGGTTTGAGCACACTCCCCTGGCAGTTGGTCCCTGGAAATTCCTGCTAAAATAGCATGTTTGTCCGCCCCCAGGACACCTACCTGGCTGGGGGGGCCTTCCAGGGCTCATCCGATGTGTACACACGGCCATTTCCCACCAGAGGGCAGAACTTTCCCACCAGACTATTAATAACCTCCATGTTGCCCTGAGTCTTCTCTGCCCCAGGATGAGGTGGGGGGTGGGGGTGGGGCACAAAGGGCAAGCCTGGGGGTGGGGGGCAGAGGAAGGGGTCCACCTGTCTATCCAGTTCCAGAGCATTTTCATCACCCTGGAAAGGAAACCCCACACCAATAAGCCATTGTTTCTCACTCCCCCGCTTCTCTCTCCCCTGACAGCCACCAATCTACTTTCTCTCTATGGATTTGCCTGTTCTTAACATTTCATATACGTGGAATTATAGAATATTTGTCCCTTTGTGTCTGGCTTATTTCACTGAGCATAATGTTTTCAAGCTTCATCTGTGTTGTAGCAGGTGTCAGTACGTCATTCCTTTTCATGGCCAGGTAATATCCCATAGTATGTATGTATCCCATTTTGTTTGTCCATTTATCCAGACGTGGGTATGTGAGGCTTTTCTGCCTTCAAGCTATTGTAAATAATGCGGCTCTAAACATCCTAGTGGCTGTGAAGGGATTTGGTGTTTTTATAGGATGTATTTGGTATATAGTCATTAAGGAAATCATATCAAATATCCCTTTCTAGAGGAGCCAAGGTATCTACATCTAGAAGGTATATATATGACAAATAGACTTTTCAGTTTATATACTATCTCTAGGCATGGCTGGATGCTAATGGCAACTGGTAATATTTCAGATTTATAGACCTGGCCGCAGACAATAAGGGAATGCTCTCATTTCCTTCCCCAGAATATAAACTTTCTCTAATTCACAAAGAGGTCTCAATGAAAGATGTCAAAATTAACAATAACAATATCCAGAATTTATTGAGCACTTAACATGTCAGATACTTGGCTCTATTGGCTGAAACAGCTTCTATTTTTATCTCCATCTTACAAATGAACTCCCTGAGGCTAAATGGCTATTAAATGGGAATTAAAAGGCTGTTTGGTGTCCTGGGGTTGGTAAGTGGCCAAGCAGAGGCTGAAGCTGGGCAGACTGAGCCCGGGGTCTATGCACTTAACCAAGACCCTGTGCTGTCTCTTGAGGTAATCCAATCCCTTTGCATTCCAGGAGCTGTGGTCTCCGTGGACCACAGGACCCGGGTGCTGGAAGGACCCAGGAGTCTGGAAGCCCTGTGATGGCCCTGGAGAAACCAGCCCCCTCTGAGCCTCAGTTTCCTCATCTGAAAGCAAGAGGATTGGACCAAGTGCTTAAGGCCCGGCTGCTCTGACACCCCAGGACCCTTCTCACTTGGGGAAGAGAGCAGACCCCCTCACCTTTGCTGCTGGACAGAGCAGCCTCCGTATCCTTTGGGGAGAATAATATGGGTCATCGCCATGGCTGGGCTGAGAAGTAACAAGCAAGAGGGAGTCTGCCTGTTCTGGACTGTTTTGTCCCCAGTCTGCCTCTGCTAACAATTGAAATGAAAATCAAGCCTGAGAGTTTGGGGTCTGGAGATGAGGGAGGCGTCCTCAGAAACAGTCACCAGAAGAAGGGGAGGAGAGCCCCACATTTGGGGGCCGTCCCTGTGCTGGTCCACCCACACACGTGGGCTGGGGACAGGACATGCCCTCTTGGTCACTGTTCCCGGGTCTGACTCGCAGTGGCCACACTCACAGTGGCCCCCCTGACTGGACACTGAATTCAGTCCCACACAAGCCTGGAATCCAGAACTTCTGGTCGGCAAATGCATTCTCTGTTTAATCAAGAAAAGTGGATCCCTGGACCTGGCCACCGCCACGCTGAGCCAGTGCTCTGGAAAGAGGTGTTAGGTTTGCAGCCACAGGAGACGGTAAGGAAAAGCCTTTCTGCCTTGTCATTATGACTCTTTTCAGAGGAAGCCGGAAATAGCCATGCTGGGGAGGGGGTTCTGCCTGGGAATGGTCCCCCCAGAGAACAGGTCTCAGTGTGGCCTTTTTGTGGAACTCAAAACAACTTATCTGATTAACAGGTCAGAGAACTTATACATCTCTTCATGACTGGCCAAGGCAGGTCCTCTCGTCACCATGAACGATCGCGTCTCCCTGGGAACAGGATGACGCAGAATCAAAAACAGATGCCTGGGGTGAGGGTGGGGTCCTGGGTGAGCCTCGCCCCCTCTCTGGAGCTGCTTCAGGTCAGCTTTATGTGTGACGTTCCACATTTTCGTATGGAGAAGGCATTCTGTGTAACCCATGCATTGGGTAATTAAATCTTAATTTTTAAATCTTAAATTTTAGAAGACCACTCACTTGGAAACCACCACAGGTTTTTTTTTCCTACAGTCTTAGGAACATCCTGATGTGCATCTTATCATGTTCTCAAATTCAGGTCTGCCTTCCCTGTTTTGTTTTCTTTATAGATGTTAAGTCTTTGAAATTATCTTAGGCATTTGTTTACTCTTGGTGGGCGGGGGGGGGGGTCTGTCTCCACTCATTGGAATGTAACAACAATAACATCATATAGAACTTATTCTGTGCCAGGCACTGTTCTAAGTGCTTTGTATATAAATTAATTCATTGAAACATCACAACAGACCCTAGGAAGGAATATTCCTTTCATATCCCCGTCTTACCGATGAGGACACTGAGGCTCAGAGAGGTGAAAAGATTTGCCCAAGGTCACCGACTGTAGAATCTGACTCTTAACCGCCAGCCATGCTGTTGCTGGGACCAACTTGCTGGTCCTAAGGGTGGATCTCGTAGCTGAGGGCTTTTTCAGGGTGAGGTTGCTGACTGTCCCGTGTGCACGTTGCACTGAGGAGGATGCGTTGCATCTGTGCCTGCTGGTCCACAGGTGCCCTTCCCATCAGTTCCTCACCAGGGTCTGGCCTGAGAGAGGGTCCTGAGCCCACCAAGAAGGGGCCCCTCAGAGATGCTCAGCCCCCCCGTCCCCCCCGCCGGCCTCAATTCTCCAATTAGTCCCCTCACTCCAGGGACTTGACATCAGAAATCACTTCCCCCATGTTTCTGGCAGTACATGCTTGACCTCCAGTCTCCTCCTGGAGAAGCGCAGAGAGATTCCCCAGGCTCACCTTTGGGTGCTTCTGGATGGGGCCCTATGGGTGACCGGGCAGCAGGGTGCTGCCTCCTCTGGGCTTCCCCACCATTACACACCCTAAGCTGAGCCCATGCACAGACCCCGGGCCTGGCCTCCAAACAGGGCCGTGGCAGACAGACCTGCCAGATAATCACCTCTTGCTATTTTTATCTTGAGAGAATGCACCTGATATTTGCAAACAAAACAGGACAAGTTGCTAAATCTGGGGAACGTGCTTGGCCAGATCAAATTTCTTTTGATTTAAGCAGAAAGTTTAAACTTCTCCTTAAGCCCAGAGCCAAGGACAAAAACGAGTGCTGGGCTGCGCCCCAGGATGCAGAGTGGGCCGAGAGACAGCGGGCAGCAGAGGGGGCGGAGAGGCTGTGAGATGTGCTAACTTGTCCCTGCTGTGTGCAGACGGTGCCCGGGGACAGGCCCACCTGCCAGCGTCTGCGGGAGGAGTGAATCCTGCTCCGTGCAGCTCGGGATGTGTGCTGGGGCAAAGGAACAAGCAGTGTTGACCCGGATGCTGGAAAGAGAGGGTGGGATTCCCCGGTTTGTTCCCTCCTGTCAGTGAAGGGGGTCTCATCTCCCAAGCACGCAGGGACCCCGCTGATGTTGGACACAAAGCTGCTGACGGACCCTCGGGTTGGCAGATTTCCACCCAATTGATGAAAGGGAATCTCGTGCTTAATATTTTTTTAGTTCAATGGTGTTTTTTATTTTAATTAAAAATTTTTTCTTTATTTTGTTAAAACGCACGTACCATAAAATTTACCATCCTGCCCACTTTCAAGTGTACAGTTCAGCTGTATGAAGTTCATTCACGTTGTGCAATCATCACCATCATCCATCCCCATAACTCTTGTGAATCTGAAACGATGCCTGTTAAACACTAATTCCCTCCCTTCCCCCCGCCCCCAGCAACCACCGTCTACTCTTATTTATTTATTTATTTATTGGTTGTGTTGGGTCTTTGTTGCTGTGAATGGACTTTCCCTAGTTGCAGTGAGTGGGGGCTTCTCTTGTTGCAGAGCACGGGCTCTAGGCACGCAGGCTGCAGTAGTTGTGGCTTGCGGGCTCTAGAGCGCAGGCTCAGTAGTTGTAGCATCACAAGCGTGGTTGCTTCTCGGCATGTGGCTTCTTCCCGGCCCAGGGATTGAACCCGTGTCCCCTGCATTGGCAGGCAGATTCTTAACCACTGCGCCACCAGGGAAGTCCCACCACCATCTACTTCTTGTCGCTATGAATTTGATGACTCCAGGTACCTCGTCTAAGTGGAATCACACAGAATTTGTTCTTTTGTGACTGGCTTCTTTCATGCTGCATAATGTCCGCAAGGTCCATCCGTGTTGTAGGGAGTCAGAATTTCCTGTCTTTGTAAGGCTGAATCATACATTTTGCTTATTCATTCATCTGTCAATGGACACTTCGGTTGCTTCCACGTTTTAGCTATTATTAATAAGGCTGCTATGAACATGGGTGTGAAAATATCTCTTCAAGACCCTGCTTTCAATTCTTTTGGGTACATACTACTCAGAAGTGGAATTGCTGGATCATAAGGTAATTCTATTTCTAGTTTTTTGAGGAACCATCGTCCTGGTTTCCACAGCAGCTTCATCATTTTACAGTTCCGACAACAGTGCACTGGGATTCTAATTTTCCCACGTACTCACCAACACGTGTCATTCTTTTTTTTTTAATATAGTAGACATCCTGTGGGTGTCAAGTGGTATCTCATTGTGGTTTTTATATGCATTCCCTAATGATTAGATATGTTAAGCATCTTTTCCTGTTGACCATTTATATATCTTCTTTGGAGAAATGTTGACTAGAATCCTTTGTCCATTTTTAATCAGGTTGTTGGGGGGGGTTGTTGTTCAATTGTAGGAGTTCTTTATATATGTTGGATATTAACCCCTTATCAGATATAAGCTTTGCATCTATTTCCCCCCATTCCATGGGTTGCTTTTTCACTCTGTTGATAGTGTCCTTAGATGCACACAAGTTTTAAATTCTGAGGTATTCCAATTTATCTATTTTTTCCTTTGCTGCCAGTAGTTTTTGCTTAACGTTTAAAAAGCCGTTTTCTTGGAAACCACCATGGTTTTTCTCCTCCTGTTCTTAGAAATGTCCTGATAGGCGTATCATTGTGTTTTTCTAGTACGGTCTTACTTCCAAGTGATTCCCACAGGTTCTGCCTTCAGTGCACCCTGGGAGATGGTTTCTGTGGCCTAGTCATCTGCGCCCCCAAGCACCCACATCGGTCCTGAAATCCCCCAGTTACCCACCATTTGGGGTTAAGGCCCTTTAGAGAAAGGCAGCCTGTTCCTGGGATCATGGCTCTTGTGCCTATTTTAGACACAAAGCCATGGGCGATGGGCTTCCGATGAGAGCTGGGCCTGTTCTCAGCACGAAGACCAACCCAGGAGAGGTGTCCAGAAGCCCCAGTGTCACCCTGACCAGAGGCACTTGGGCTTTTCTGAGGCCCCCTGAGGGCCAGGCCTGGCACTGTGTCCGGGGGAAGGCAGCACTGCCCACATGCAGAGAAAGCTCTGGAAACGTCCTCCTGATCCTCCTCCCCTCTGGACTCACGGTGCTCCACGTGCGTGTTCTCTCAGAGGGCCTTGAAGATGGCTCATTGTGGTCAATCTTTTCCATTCTGGCACTCAGTCATTTTCTGCCGTAGACAGAGTCTATTTTGGACTGCCTTTTTTTGATCGGCTTGCTTCGTGTGTGTGGATCTCCCGTGGGCCCCACATCAGAGATGCTTCATCCCCTTGCTGGTCTCCAGGAACAGAGCCAGCCACGTGGGGCGAGCTGTTCTCAGGCACAGATGGTGCCTGTGAGGGGTGGCGGGGGGTGTGGGGGGAGAGGGGCTCTGGTTCTCTTCCACGTGCACCGGCCGTGGGGACGAGGCCATCCTTCAAAATCGGAAAGCGACGACCACAGCGCTCCTCTTAAAGCCACCCTCCCAAAGCCCTGAATCTTGTAAACTCGTCCCACAGTTTACAAGATCTGGCCTGAGGTGTTGGTAGTTTGTAGACTGACATCTTTTAAATTCAGGCTTCTGTACATGGACGCCCTCTACTACAGTGCTACCACTTAGCGAAGCTGATAATTGGCCGGTGGATTTTGGGGGTGGGATTTTAGGAACAAAGGCAAGGTGCCCTCTCTGGGTCTGGCCCTGAGCATCTGGGGAGGTGGTGAGGGGTGGCGGTGAGGGGGGGTGGCGGGGGGTTGGCTGGAGAGTCAGAGGACTCCAGGGCTCTGCTGTACATCCTCCACAGCCATCCCCCAGGGCCTGTGGTGCTCCTGAGTGACTCTGGGGTCCTGTTGCTCCCCCACACGCTGCAATAACTATTTCAAACTCCCCCTTCTCTCCTCCAACCTTGGATCCCTGCCCCTTCCCTCCCCCACAACACCCCCTCAGCCAGTGGCCTCACCTCCCACTTCGCAAAGGTCCTGGGAGACGCCAGCTAGAAATGCCCAGCACCCCTCTTCCCTCTCTCCATCTGCTCCCACCATGCGACTTGGACCCTCCCTCTCCCCCCACCCCCCTCCCCATCTCTCCATCCACTGGACCCTCCCCATTAGCTCTTCAACAGACCTTAGCCTTGCTCATTGGAAACAAAACAAAGCGCACAAAAAAGAACACTCTCAGGACCCCTCACCCCCCCTCTAATGACTGCCAGCTTTCTCTCTTCTCCCTTTCACAGCCAGACTCCCCAAAAGGGGTCTCTAAACTAACAGCCTCCCATCCCCCGCTCTCTCTCGAACACCTGTCTGTCCCCACCCTTCCACTGAGGTCACTGATGATGACCCCCACGTCGCTCGAGCTGGAGCATTTCAGTCCTAGTCTCACCTGCCCTCTTGGTAGGAGAGATGCCAGAAGGTCCTTTCCGTGGGCGTCTGGAGTTTCCTCTGCCTCATTAGAGCTGCCTTCCCAGGCTCCTTTGCAGGCCCCTCCTTCTTCCCCAGGCTGGGCGCTGTCCCCTTCACCCTGTGCTGTCTTCTGTGATATTCTCGTCCCACCCCCAACTTTAGTTACAGTCAATTCCTATTATTCGAGGTCATTATATTCTTTAAAATCTCCACTAACACTGAATTAGTGAACACAGAACGGTGGCTCACGGGGAAAATATGGGGTTAGGTTCCCACCAGGCTCTAATCACATTTTCATCCACCGATCAATACATAATCTCATTCTTTGGGAGATATTAGCTCTGTCCATGCCTCCACTAGAAGGAAGCAACTGAGGCTCTGTGTGTGGAACCTGCCTGGACTCTTCCCCATGGGCCTCTGCCCTTGGATGACCTAAATATATATCCTTTTGCTGTAATAAACCATAACCATGAGTACAATGGCTTTGCTGAGTTCTGAGTCCTTCTGGGAAATTATTGAACTTGAGGCTGGCTCTGGCCCTCCTGAACTTGAACGTATCCTTGCAAATTTTGCAGCATCCTGTGTGGCCCATGTAGGTACCTGTGTCCCACAGTGTCTGCTTCCTTCTGGGGTCCTCTGGAGGTCCACTAATGGCACAGGTGCTTCCCCAACCTTGGCTCTTTGAGTGCCTGCTCTAGCTCCTGCGGTGCTTGGAGACCCTCTGAGACGTGGCCAGGGTGCATCCTCTCGCCGGTTTGAGACTCGAGGACACAATCTTGATGTATGAAAGTGCTCAGCTGGCCAGGCCACTCCTTAAAGTTGTGGGAGACTGAAAACAGGCCACACATCCAAAAGTGGGAGAAGGGCAAGATAAATTATGGTACAGTGAGCAGATGGGATGTTGTTACACAGCTCTTAAAAATAACAACCACGAGGCTGGCAACCATGTATGAAAAATGCCCACAACATTAAAGTAAAACAAGCAGAATCCAAAAGTGTCTCTGTGCTGACTTGAACTGTGTAAAAATATACCTGCAAGTGAACAAAGACTGGACAGAAGGCAGAAAAGCCTAGATGATGTGTGGACGAGTTTTATTTTGTTTTGTCCTTTGCTGCTGGTGGTGCAGTCAATATAGATTGAGAGGTGGAGTGAGTACAGAGGCTGACAAGGAGGGAGACAGGCGGTTCCCCTCCTGCCTCTGCACTGAAGGGCTGGCGGGGAGAACACCTCAGTCCTTCCCCAAGGGCTCTGAACAGGAAGGGGCTGGGCTCCTTCAAAGGGGTTGTACTGATGGATTGATTCACAGGTCCACAGACACTCAGGCTGCCATCTGGACCTGCGTTTCCCCCAGCATGAAACATGTCCCACCTAATTTCAAGGTTATGTGAGGTTTTTTTGGTGGTGGTGGTACTGTTGATTTTTATTAAGGTAAAATATATCTGACATAAAATTTACCATTTTAGCCGTTTATTAAGTGTATGGTTCAGGGGCAGTAAGTACATTTGCGTTGTTCTGCAGCCATCACCACCATCCATCCCCAGAACTTTTTCATCTTCCCAAACTGAAACTCTGCATCCATCCAACAAAAACTCCCCATCTTCCCTTCCTCCGGCCCCTGGCAGCCTCCCTCATACTTTCTGTCTCTGTGAATGTGACTGTTCTAGGAACCTCGTGTCAGTGGAACTGTACAGTATTTACCCTTTTGTGACTGGCTTATTTCACTGAGTCTAACGTCCTCAAGGTTCATCCATGTCGCAGCCTGTATCAGAATTTTCTTCCTTTTCAGGCTACATGGCATTCCATGGTGTGCATGGACCCGTGTTGCTTACCCCTTATCCTAGCTTTGAGCCCTCCTGAACTCCCATACATTGTGGGTCCATCAGAGCACCAGGAAGTCATTAAGCAAACAGGGTGACAAACAGCCACGGACATGCTTGTTTCAGGTGTCTTTCTTGTTCATGCACCTGTGCCGTTGTCCCATCGGGCCTCACTCAACAAACACAAGTTCGCAGAGAAAATTATGAAGAGTTTCAAGACAGTAGAGCATGAAGCTAAACGTGAGACTCCTCTGAGCATGGGGTCCTGCCAACTGCACGTGTCACTCACTCAGGAAGCTGGCCTGCTCTGCTGACTCTGCTGGGAGTGGCACATTAAGAACATAGGGAGGAAGGAGAGGAGTTGGGAAGAAGGTGACACTCAGAGGTGACAAGGAGTGTGGTCAAGGGCATTCATTCTGACAGCACTGTGAGCACTTAGAGAAAACCGATGGTACCCAGGGCAGGAGCCTGTCCTGCTCCCCACAGGTCTGTGCAAAAGGAGAAGCTGCAAAACGTATTTTTAAATGTCCATTAGGGATGCAATTCAAAGGTCAGCCACCTTTAGCAGTGAGCTACCTCTCAGCTCCCTGAGGAGTAGGCAGGAAGGCATCAAGCTGAAAACTGGAAAGGGTAACAACACTAAGTCCTGGTGAGGACTTGAGGAAATGGGAACTCGCACCCCAGTGGTGGGAGCAGAGATTGCCTCACTCACTTACCCAGCAGTCGGCAGTCCCTGGTGACTGGAGGCTGCTCATCCCTCACAACCCAGAACGTGTGTTTCTAGGTAAATTCCAGGGAGACTCTCTTGTATAGGGCCCCAGGAGCAAAGTGGAAGGATATTCACTGCAGCATTGTTTGTAATAGCAAAAAAATTGAAAACAGTAGAAATGTGACCATATTTAAACAAAATAAAAATGGGTAGGTTAAAATAAAGGACTTCTATAAGGCAGTTAAAGTGAACATCTATTAAGAATAAATCTTAACAACATGTTGGGTGAAAAAGCAGTTTGAAGACTGTGTTCAGTGTGAAAATGTACATTTGAAAACACAAAAACAATACTCTCCATTGTTTATGGATAGTACTGAGGTAGTGAAAGTAGAGAAGCATGGACAGGAAAGATACAGGCCACCTTCAGGGTAGGGGTTTTGCCTCCAGGGAGAGGAAAGTGAGATTCAGGAGGGATCCAAAGGGAATTTCTTAAAATTCAGAAACATGTAAAGCAAAAATGTTAACGTGTATTTATTCTGGGTGGAGAGTGCATGAGTGTTTATTTTAGTCTGTATGGTTTCCTGTATGTTTGAACCGTTCCATAATTTTTAATAAGAAAAAAGAAATGCTGAAAAGCTTTCCTTTTTTATTTTTCACTCCTCCCCAGTCTCTGCCTTTTAAAGACAGGGAAACTGAGACCTGGGGGTGGGGTGACAGGCTTGGGGGCGATAGGGTGGGGATTGATAACTGGAGGGTGGCAGACAGTTGAGACCTGCCACTTCCTTCGCGGCTGCAGTGTGGCTCCGCCCCCGCCCAGCTGTATCCATGACAACCAGAGTCGTTGTGTTGGTTGGACCAGTCCTTGCGCCAGGCTCCCGCGCGCCACCTGGTGGCCTATCTGGTGGTGCGGTCTGTGAGGGGGTCCCCAGGCGTGAGTCAGCGGGGCCGCACTGAGAGGCGCTCCTTAAATATAAGGGGAAGCGTTGATCTGTCACACTAGGTCCCTTATAACTGTGTCTGCTGCCCTTAGGGCAATGGCAGTTCACTTCAGAAACTGCTTTCTTTAAACTTCTACTGCAGCCATTGACCATCAAGGGTTTTCTGGGCATCTTGTGGTGCCCTATGCTGCTCTGGGCATTTACAGGTGTGTCTCTTCCTGGGGACCCTCAGAAACCCTCCCCCCCCCTTACAAATTCCTTGGAGACCCCCTAGAGAGGAGAGTTTTTTATGACATGCAGGTGGAGACTTATGCGGAGTACTAACCAGTGGACCACCAGGGAATTCCCTAAATTTGTTTTACTTTAAAAACAACATAAATTTGTGGAGAGTGGAAAATCATCTCACCACCCACACATAACCAGAGCTAACATTTGGGCCTTTATCCTTCCAGTATCCCTATGCTCCATTCATTTTCGAGGGGTTGGTTTCTTACAAAATTGGAAATTCACAGCCTCTTGAGTGATTTTTCACCAGGGCTCTGGAGACAGGTACACCCGGGTTGCAAGCCCAGCTCCTCTGCTTACCTGCCACCTCGGGCAAAGGAATGAATTTCTCTACAGCTCAGTCTTCTAACCAGTAAAATGGGAATCTTAAGTGTGCCTACTGCATAGGGTCATTGGGGAAATTTCAGTGACATAATGCATGCAAAACACTTAGCACAGTGCTGAGTACATAGTAAGCAGCAGAACCTCGGCCATTGCTAAAATTACAGCAAAGGATAGCGTGGTATAAGTACAATATTTTGCAATCCACTTTTTTTCATTTAATACAGCATAAGTATTTTCCCTTAGCTTTTTTTCCTTTCTGTGTAGGGAAAACTCTAGTTCTTTTCTATATGTTTCTTTCACCTGTGAGTGTTCTTTCCTAAGAGACAACCCTTCACTTCTGACAATTCTGGTCGGCAAATGAGAAGAGGTTTTCCCCAACAACAAGCAATTCTCTGTGACACCAGCTGAATGTCCTACAATTTAACTCAGCTCTGACGTTATCTACCAGGAGATAGTGTCAGATTCCACAAGTTAAAGGCTCCATCCCACAACACTGCCCCCCCCACCCCACTTCAGTTGCTAGTCTCAAGCCCAAGTTATCACCTGTGCAAGATTCCAACAACCCTCTCCTTGGGTTCAATTAATTTGCTAGAGCAGCTCACAGCACTCAGGGAAACAGTTACATTTACCAGTTTATTAAAGGATGTGGTACCAGATACAGATGAACATCCAGATGAAGAGATGCATAGGGTGAGGTCTGGGAGGGTCCCAAGTGTAGGAGCTCTGCCCCCGTGGATTTGAGGTGTGTCACCCTCCCAGTGTGGATGTGTTTGCCAGCTTGAAAGCTCTCTGAATCCCCTCCTATTGGGATTTAGGGATGGTACATTATTAACTCTGTTTCTAGCCCCTCTCCCCTCTCTGCAGGATGGAGGGTAGGACTGAAAATGCCAAGCTTCTTATCCTGCCTTGGTCTCTCTGGAGGCCCCCATCCAGCAGCCCATTAAGAGTCACCACATTAGAACAAGAGATGCTCCTAGTGCTCTTACCATGTAGGAATTGACAAGGGTTTTGGGAGCCCTGGGTCAAGGAAGGGGTCAAAGACAGTAGAAGGAGATGCCCTAGTGTTCTTATCACTTAGAAAATTACAAGGGTTTTAGGAGCTCTGTGCCAGGAACCAGGGGCAGAGACCAATATATAGTTTTTATTATCTCACACCCTATGTCCTTAAATATTATTTAGGAACATGATTCTTAATGATCACATGGTATTTATTTATTTTTATTTTTAATTTTTTGGCTGTGTTGGGTCTTCATTGCTGCACGAGGGGTTTTTTTTTTAGTTGCGGTGAGTGGGGGCTACTCTTTGTTGTGGTGCACAGGCTTCTCATTGCGGTGGCTTCTCTTGTTGCAGAGCATGGGCTCTAGGCACGTGGGCTTCGGTATTTGTGGCACACAGGCTTAGTAGTTGTGGCTTGTGGGCTGTAGAGCACAGGCTCAGTAGTTGTGGCAAACAGGCTTAGCTGCTCCGTGGTGTGTGGGATCTTCCCGGCCCAGGGATCAAACCCGTGTCCCCTGCATTGACAGGCGGATTCTTAACCACTGCGCAACCAGGGAAGTTCTGATCACATGGTATTTAAATATACATATATGTCCAATAGCTTATTCAACCAATTCTCCACCTTCGGATTCGAGAGGTTCCTGACTTTCCCTTTTACAAACAATGCCACAGAGGATATTCCGTATTAGTTGCTTCCTTTATTGATAATTTGTTCCCTTTTATGTTCAGAAAGACCTTCACCTCCCCAGGATCAGATAAACATTTTCAACCAAATGTGTCTCGTTCCTTTATGGCTTTTAATTAAATTCTTTAATCCATCTGGAGTGTATTTTGATACCATAAAGTGAGAGCTAAGAAGTCTAATTTTATTCTCATTCACAATAACCTAACCAGTTGTCCCAGCATCATTTATCAAAGCATCCAATCCCTCCGCGCTGGTTTGTGAGACCACCTTAGTAGATTCTAAACTTATCTCCATGCTGCCTCTCTACTGGGCTCACTGCTCTGGCTCCCACCCCACATACATGGGCTGGTTGTTTGTGGCTTTCTTGGTCACAAGGCATGACTTTGTTGAGTCCCATAGAAGTCCAGCCTTACAGCACCAGCCACACATGTCAAACGGAGTAGCCAAGCCTTGGGCTCTCCTCCAGTCTGCGTTGACTGCCTTCATTATCTTTTCCTCACCATGAAAAATCCTATATTCCTGTCAAGCCCAGAACTCACCTCCTCCACGCTCAGCCACATCCCTCCATGTTCATATCCATACTTAGATATGTCTCAGCACTTATGTATTCAGCCTCCTCGTGTGCAACATATTGTGTTTTCGGAAGATGGCCTCACCAATATATTTATCCATCCTACATGCTCTTCTTACAAAAATTGAGTGACTTGCTTCCCCCCGAGAAGTGGCGTCTGTGTGCCCTCCCCATGAATCTGGGCCCTGTGGCACAATGGGGCACAGCCAGAGTGAGGCTATGTGACTCCTGGGATGAGGTCGTAAAAAGAATACAGCTTCCTCCCTCCCCCTTCTCCTCCTCCTCTTGTTCCTCCTCCGCCGCCTCCTTCTCCTCCTTCTTCTCTTCTCTCTCTCTCTCCCCCTATCTTAATGCTTGCCTTTGGAATCCAGCCTCCATTTTTGGAGGAAGCCTGGGTCACCTGAAGAGGCCATGTATAGGTGTTCCAGCCCACAGCCCTAGCCTATCAAGTGCCAGATATGTGAGGGAATGAGATGATTCCAGTACCCATCCTTCTAGTCTTCCAAAATTCCAGCTTAGGGTCCAAACATTAAGAAGCAAAGACAACACAATGAGGAATTGTTGTTTAATGGGCACAGAGTTTCTGTTTGGAATGTTACAAAGTTATGGAAATAATGGTGATGGTTGTACCACACTGTGAATGTATTTAATGCCACTGAACTGTATACTTAAAATGGCCAAAATGATACATTTTATTATTTATATTTTACCACAATAAAAATAGTTTTAAAAAAGTCCAAAGAGCAAAGACAAGCCATCTCCACTTTGCCCTCTCAAAATTCCTGAGCCACAGAAATTACCCGCACTAAGTTTTGAAGTAATTTGTTATGTAGCGGTAGCTAACTAATATAGGCATTCTCTCCTGTCTTGTAAAACAAAACAAAACAAATCCCAAAACAAAAAAATCTCTGGGGAGTAATACGTGCCTTTTCCAGAAATAAATTATAAGCTCCCAGGGCAGAATCTCTCCCTAAAGCACCTAAAATACTATAGGTACTCAGTAAATGTTTATAGACTTGAACTGAAGATGCTCTAAGCTGCCAAGGTGATCTTCAATTCTTTAATAGTGATTAAAGTTACATCCTCTCTCAGAGACTTTAAGTAGCTCAGCCTATTGTATAGAATTCAACTAACAGTTACTGGGCTTTCCTGTGTGCCTAGCACATTTTATTCATTGTGGTTAAGTACCTAGACTTTGGAGTTGAGCAAACTTGGGTTCAAATTGTAGACACCATACTTATCAGCAGTGTGGACTTGGGCAAGTTATGTGATCTCTCTGGATCTCAGTTTCCTGAGCCATAACATGGGAATAACAGAGCCTATTTCAAAGAGTTGTTGTGAGGATTAAACAAGATAAGTGCATAATAAATCATGAGCAAAGGCCTGGCTTGTATTTAGTGCTCAAGAAACGTTCACTCCTTCACCACTCATAACAACTCGATAAAGTAAGTACTAGAAGCTGTCTTATTTTCTCCATCTCACTGAAAAAGTGAACCTCAGGGAGCTTAGGCAGACCTGCCTAGGAGTACATGAGTGGTGAGAGGTTGGCCCCTGTGTCACCTTGCCAGGGCCACCATCACAACCACAGACTGAGCAGCTTAAACAACAGAAATTAATTTTCCTACAGTTCTGGAGGCTAGAAGTCCAAGATCAAGGTGTCAGCAGGGTTGGTTTCTCCCGAGGCCTCTCTCCTTGGCTTATAGATGGCTGTCTTCTCCCTGTGTCTTCACGTGGTCTTCCCTTTGTGCATCTCTCTGTTCTGAATTATAAGGACATGAGCCAGAAGGGATGGGCGCTGACCCACATGAGCTCATTTAATTCAATTACCTCTTTAGAGGCCCCATCTCCAATTATAGTCACATTCTGGGGTCCTGGGGTTTGTGACTCCAACACATGAACTTGGGGGACACAGTTTATCCCATAACAGCCCCCTTTCTGTTATTTTGGGGTTCTCATTCTGAACAAAGTAGAGGTGTAGGGACCTTGGTTCCAGCATCCCTGGTTCTAGGGCTGCTTGTCTGGGCCGGGAGGAAACGCAGCTGGGGAGGTGTGTTCGGGGAGTACAGTTTGTTTCATGTACGGTAAGGCTGACCAACTCCCTGGCCACCCTTGCAGCCTTGGCAGGACTAGAAAGTGCTAGAAAAACTGTGTGGAGTGATGATCATTCAGACAGGTCCAGGCCAGCTCCGCTAACCTCCACACAGAGACCCGGGAGAAGGTAAAAAGTATCTGTTGGCTACATGGAAAAGAACAAGCCTTTCGTTAATGACTCCCTGGGGGTTGTGGGGGTGAGGACTGGTGGGGAGATGGCTAGACAGTAAACATTTCCATCTGCAGTGGCTGTGAAAATCCACCAGGCTCTCCTAGTGGAGGGAGACAGACATCAAGTAAAAATAAACCAGCAAGATGGTTTCAAACAATGACAGGGACCATGGAGAGAGTGAAGCCATGTGATGGGATAAGAGGGTGACAGGAGGTGCCCCTTTACATAGGATGGTCTGGAGGGCCTCTAAGAACAGGGGGCATTTGAGCAGAGACCTGACAGCGGAGAACTGAGTTACGGAAAGATCTGGAGCCGGGTTTCTCTGCTCGGGAGCTGTGGGCTTTGGGGGTGGGGTCGCTGGTGGCTGTGGGGGCGTCCTGTGCTCTGCGGGTTGATGAGCGGCCCTGCCGCCGGCCGCTACCCACTAGATGCTGTAGCAGCCTCCTCAACCCCCCCGAGCTGTGGAAGCCAGAAATGTCTCCAGACATCCCCAAATGTCCCCTGGGAGGCAGAATCGCCCCTGTGGAGATCCACCGACCCAGAGGAGGGGGCGTTCCTGGAAGTGGGAGCAACGAACCTGAAGGTCCAAGGTGGGAACAAACTCAGCAGACTTTCTGGGAACGGAAGCTTCCGGAAGTGGAAGTTTTCAAGGAAATGACAGTTCAGGGGTGGAGTCCAGGGAGGGAGGGGATGAGGGGCGAGGCAGGGTGGGGGCTGATGCTGTGGGGAGGGGGTGGGATGCCTTCTGACCGGAGAGAGCCCTCCAGGGTGGGGTCGGTGCACAGGTCAGAGGGCGAATGTGTGAGTGTCCTGGGGCTGCTGTAATAAATCCCACGAATTTGGTGGCTTCAAGCAACAGAAATGGAGTCTCTTATTCTGGAGGCCAGAGTCCACAATGAAGGTGTCATCGGGGCCGTGTCCCGTCCCAAGGCTGCAGGGGAGGATCCTTCCGGCCCCATCCAGCTTCTGGTGGCCCCAGGTGCAGCCTGTGGCCGCATCACCCCAGTCCCTGCCTCCTTCATGTGACCTGCTCCCATGCGTGTCTCTGTCCTGACACCGGTCATTGGAGTTAGGGCCCGCCCTAATCCACCGTGATTTCAGCCAGAGATGCTCAAGTAATGACATCTACAAAGACCCGATTTCCAAATCAGGTCATACTCTGAGGTTCCAGGTGGATGTGAATTTGGGGGGGACACCACTGACCTCACGCCAGCAAGCAAGGGGGAGGCACAGGGGGCTGCTGCCAACCCCAGGTGAGACGTGGTGGGGCCCGGACGTGGGCACCGGGAGCTGGAGGGCCGCGGTCAGGCCGGGCTGCGCACACCGCAGGCGCCCCTTGTTCGCACCGATGGGCCGTGTTGGGCACACAGGCCAGGCCTTGCCCCCAACACCTACCCCTCACCCACCCTGGGCGGGAGCCAGGCCATCCCAGCGCCACGGCCACCTTCTCCCGATCCCCAGCCTGGCGCCGTTTGGGGCTCCCCTGCTTTCTCCCCTGCATCTTGCGGGGGTTCTCCTGGGCGCAGAAGTTTCTGAGAAAGCAGGGTTAGTCCCTGGCTCCTGCCCTTCCCCTGCAGCTCTCAGGTGAACATTCTTCTTCAGGAACAGAGGCTAGGAGCCTTGGTCTCTGAGCCAAGGGCTACAGAGAAGAATGTCGCTGGGTTCCCTCAGCAGCACCGGGCTAGGCTTGTTTTTCAGGTTTGGGTCAATGGAGGGTTTTTGTTTTCTACAGAAACGAAACCCAGGGCTCTGGATCTTGTCCTGCTAGGAGAGATTGGGCATCGCTGGCCAATGGGCCCAGGTGTTCTCAGCATGCCCCTCCCCCCACACCCGGAGCCCAGGCCCTCCTAGGAATGGGGTGGGACCAGTCCAGGAGGGAATGCTCCACCCGAGGGAAGCCCAGCTCCCACGCCAGGCGCCTCTTGTGGCGAGCATTAGGGCTGGCAGTGGGTAGGGGCCAAGTGCAGGAGGTCTCAGGGTGAAGATGAGGCATTGAGAGGTCACGGGAGGGGTACAGAGGGGAGTGGGCAGGGCCAGGAGGAGGGGCACGTCCCCAGTGGTCCCCTGGATTGGATGTTCGTGCCACCACTTAGCCCACAAATAACGTGCGTCCTGCCAGGACTTGCCAGAGCTAAGTGCAGAGCCCTGGGACTCTGCCCAGAGTTGACGCTCAGAGCCCAAATTCTGGGACGCAGACAATTGACAGTAATTGACCTGCTCCCCATGCCACCTCGCCCTTCTGTGACACTCACTGCCCTGGGAGGGGACAGGTGTAGTACTGCCCGTGCCTTCCGTTGAGACTCAACACAAACCGACAACGGGTAGACCACAGATGACAACAGAACTCTGACCACCACCTCTGCAGCCACCGGCCCCAGGCAGCTGAGACTCACTCCGTCAACTACCACCCTTCTGACTCTTTGTCCCCACTTCTAACTTAGGACCAAACGGAGCAAGCCACACAGCTCCCTTGCAGTCACAAAGGATGACCGGCTGCAGCATTCCCAGGCCTCCTATCAGGGCAGACCTGCAGCCTCTCCTTTCTTCCACTGTAAAGGATGAGGAGGAATCTCCTCGCCTCTTGGTTGTTATCCTGGTGGTTGCACCTCTTCCACGTGGCCCATGAAAGTTTTTTTTTCCTTCCTCTTTTTATGAAGATGAAATTCACATAACATGAAATTAACTAATATTTTAAAGTGAATGATTCAGTGGCATTTAGTACATTCACAATGTTGTGCAAACACCACCTCAATCTCATTTCAAAACATTTTCCTCGTTCCCGAAGGCCCACCCGTCCCCTCCTCCCAGCCCCTGGGGCTTGGTGGGCCAAGTTTATATGATGCCAATCAGATTATTTTTAACACTCCCCTTCTATATAAGCAAAATTGTTTTCAGTAATAATTATGGACAGACAATCATTTTCTCGACTTGCTCCTCAGTTTTCAAGCTATCAACAATTTAGGAAAGAATTCATTTCTATTTTTAAAGATATGATCCAAAATCGGTAAACTATTTCACATGTGAACTAAATGTTACACTTAATAAAAACATCACACCTCTCAATTCGCACTTCGTTTCACGGTTTTAAATTTTAAACCCAAATGCAAATCCCCAAGTGGTCATGTGAGAGGACAGAAGTAAAGAAACTCAAGTTCTGGGTCTGGTCTACAATCTCTGTCCCTGGAAGATGAAGAAACACCACAGGGGTGAGAGACATAAACAAGTCGGTTCTAACAGCACTAAACTGTTATGAAATGGTCTGTGCTTGGCGGGGTCAGCTGCCTAACTGGGAGCTCTCTGGGTTAACTTCCACATAGAATGCAATGCTTAGAAATAAAGATATGCAAGTTTGAGTTTACATCTATGTTATTAAAACCCAACAGTAACTGCAGCAAATTGCACGAAACTTCAACCAACCATAATGCTCTTTTTTCTGAAGACAAGTGTTCTATCATGGACATTGCTGAGAGTTGCCGGCACAAAGTGATCATGAAAAGCAAATGAATGTTGGGTCAAACTTATTATCGTTATTAAATCTTCAACAGATAATGCACCTCCTTCTTGCCTGCAGTTGGGGCGGATGGTCTGCTCCCCCTGCACTGCCCTTCGTTTGCCACTGGCTGGGGGCTCCTGGGAGAAAGACTGGAAGCAGCCCCCCCAGCCCCTCCCTGGACGTGGGGAGGGAGCCTGCAGCCCTGGGGGTTGTTGGTTGTCTCCGTGTGAATCAAGGAGAGCCTATACTTTGCAAAAGAAAGGGAAGAGACAGAAAAAATCCAACACTGAAGCAGGCAGGAATCACTTCTGAGTATACACACAGACCAACAATGGCCAGACCATATAGTAAAATAGAACTCTGACCTCCAACCTCTGCAGCAACCAGCCCAGAGCCATCAGGACTTGATCCCTGGCTGCCAGCTTCTTGTGGTCACTAAACTTACTGTGGTGTTCATTTCATGATGTACGTAAGTCAAATCATCCTGTGTACACCTTAAACTTAGTGCTGTATGTCAATTATATCTCGATTAAACTGGAAGAAAAAGTACACTAAATGCGGTGTGGGATCCTGGATTGGCCCCAGGAACAGAAAAAGGACATCAGTGGAAAGACTGGTGAAATGTGAATAAAGCCTATATTCCGGAGGTCAGGCTGATACCACGTGGCCCCAAGCCCCGACTCTAAATGACATTGTTAGACTGACTGGCATGGCCCAAGGCCCCCAGGTAAATGAAGACACTCTTATCAGCAGGACATTCCAAGGCTCACAGGTCACCTCCCAGGAGCTGAGGGCAAGGCCAGACCTCTCTGTGGGCAGGGTCAGTCCTTTACTGCACGCAGACTATTTAGCTAAAAGCTATCTTTAGAGGATTTTAAATCACCAGTGCCTTTCAGGGAAGCCAAGTAGGGTCCAGGAGAGGCAGGTCTGAAGAGCCCAAGTTGAGTTCCCCAGAAACATTGGGGGACCACATGCGTGGTCCTTCATCATCCTTCCTTGAACTTACCCATAACGGCCCCCTGGGCATCTCGATTAGGGGACCTTCCCAAACAAAAATGTTTTGTGGTTAATTTAAAAACAAAAGGAAGGAATTTAGGGGGAAGAGGGGGTCTCATCCCTACGCCCAAGTGTTTGATACAATGGCAAGTGCAGAAGTGAATGCTGGCACCTGCCCCTGGTTAATTGTGGGTCTTGTCTCCAAGGGGTGGAAGTTCATTTTTGCTATAAGTAGGTGAAAACTCTGCTGCGATCATGTAACTTCTGTGCTCACCCCAAAAGGCAGGGCTGAGCCTCCAGCCCTTCGGAACTCAAGCCCACAGCCCTGCCAGCATCTCCACGGAGGGAGGCCACAACCTGCTCTTAGCTCAGGTGCCTGGGGCTCAGAGCTTGTATCTGAGGGTCTGAAACTGTCTGGGTGTTTAGAAAGTCCTAGGAGTTCTTGCAATTGTGATATTCACCATTTCTTTTATTTATTTGTTTATTTTTATTTTTATTTTTTAATTTCTTGGCTGTGTTGGGTCTTTGTTGCTGCGCTCAGGCTTTCTCTAGTTGTGGTGAGTGGGGGCTACTCTTAGTTGCTGTGCAGGGGCTTCAGTAGTTGTGATGCACGGGCTTAGTTGCTCCACAGCCTGTGGGATCTTCCCAGACCAGGAATCAAACCCATGTCCCCTGCAATGGCAGGTAGATTCTTAACCACTGCGCCACCAGGGAAGTCCCTCACCATTTCTTAAATTTATTTAATTTATTTTATTTATTTATTGGCTGCATTGGGTCTTCGTTGCTGCACACCGGCTTTCTCTAGTTGCTGCAAGCGAGGCTACTCTTCATTGCAGTGTGTGGGCTCCTCATTGCCATGGCTTCTCTTGTTGTGGAGCACGGGCTCTAGGTGCGTGGGCTTCAGTAGTTGCGGCACATGGGCTCAACAGTTGTGGCTCACGGGCTTTAGAGCACAGGCTCAACAGTTGTGGCTCACGGGCTTTAGAGCACAGGCTCAATAGTTGTGGTGCACGGGCTTAGTTGCTCCGTGGCATGTGGAATCTTCCCAGGGCAGGGCTCGAACCCATGTCCCCAGCATTGGCAGGCGGATTCTTTACCACTGCGCCACCAAGGAAGTCCCCTCACCGTTTCTTGAACACCGTTACATGAATACAATTCATACCTTTTTGCATTTAGTCTTCGAAATAATTCTAAGAGCTAGGTCCCTGTTTATAGATGAGGAAACTGAGGTTCAGAGAAGTAAAGCAAGAGACCCAAAGTCACACAGCTAGAGGCAGCAGAGCAGGGTTTGCATTGAATGAAGTTGGGGGTAGTTGAAATTCCCTGAAACCCAGATTTTAATCACCAGCATTTCTCTCATTGTAGATGCATAATGGTGTCTTCACTCAGACTTTAAGGTAGAAAACCGTGCACCCAAGTGGAGGGCTCTGCAGGCTAGCCGAGGAATTTTCCTAAAACCTGTGAGCCATCCGCAGGTGGCATCCGCACTCCAGCTCAAAACTGTTTCAGACGTTAATAGAAAATCAGAAAGAGAAAAACAAATGCCGTATATTAACACATGTATGTGGAATCTAGAAAAGTAGTACAGATAGACCTATTTCCAAGGCAGGAATAGAGATGTAGAGGTAGAGAACGGACAGTGGGGAGGGTGGGATGAATTGGGAAATTAGGTTTGACATAAATACCATGTGTAACATAGATCGCCAGTGGGAACCTGCTGCATGGCACAGGGAGCTCTGCTCGGTGCTCTGTGATGACCTAGATGGGTGGCATGAGGGGAGGGAGGTGGGAGGGCGGTCCAAGAGGGAGGGGATATATGTAGACATATAGCTGATTCACTTTGTTGTACAGCAGAAACGAACACAACATTGTAAAGCAATTATACTCCAATTTAAAAAAATTAATAGAAAATGTGAGGTATAGTAAGGCTAGCAGATCGGGAGAGGATTGCCACCAAAAAAAAAATTGGTCTCACGGTTCCCAAGAGGAGGGGGCACACCATGCCCTGCAGGGTCACGGGGGAAGCGCCAGGGTCGGTCAGGGGGCAGAGGGAGGGAGGCGCTGGGGGCAAGACGCTTTATTGTGGTTTCAGCAGGAAGGAACCAGCAAGGCAGGGTGAGCAGGCTTAGGAGCGGCTGGCTTGGACCATTTCAGCAGGCTCTGTGGCAGAGGGGCTGACCCTCAACGGGACTCTGTGGTCTGTTTCTCTACGCAGAACCTTCGGTGGCATCGGGTATTTGGAGATGTGAGGGGTTGTTTATTTCTGGTGATGGTGGTATTGTGCATGTTGTCTTAAACATGTTTTTCTTTTGGAGATGCGTCACAAGACATTTGTGAATGAGGAGGCAGGATGTTTGGAATTTGCTGCGTAATAATATGGGCAGGGCAAGGAGCAGGTGGAGGTGAGAGCAGGTTGGCCTTGAGTTGCAGGTGTGCTAAAGCTGGTGACGCGTGTGTGTGTGGGAGGAGGCGCTCTACTTACACTCCATCACCTATGTTTGTATGTTTGAAGTATCCCCAGCAAAAAGTTAAGTGGAAAAACCCTTCAACGATCCCTAATAGTGACTGGACAGAGTCCAAACCCTGGACCTGGCAACTCCTCACCCCGTGACACAGCCTCTGCTCTCCCCTCCCCCACCTCCTCTGGGCCCTCACACATGCCCTGCAGCACGCCCCGCACCAGCCTCTAACACCTGCCCCTGGTCTTCCCCGTACAGAGAACGCTGCTCTGTCCTCGAGACGCACCCCAGAAGTACACTCGTCCCCTGTGCTGGATACCCCCAGGCTGGCGAGGTGCCTCCAGGGCTCTCTGTGTATTTACCTCCTTTACAGCCCCAATCAGTATTTCTTTGTTTTTTTTTTTTTGTAAGATTTATTTATTTTTATTTTTGGCTGCATTGGGTCTTCGTTGCACTGTGCGGGCTTTCTCTAGTTGTGGAACCGGGGGCCACTCTGTTGCAGTGCGAGGGCTTCTCACTGCAGTAGCTTCTCTTGTTGCAGAGCACGGGCTCTCGGTGTGTGGGCTTCAGTAGTTGCAGCATGTGGGTTCAGTAGTTGTGGCTCACAGGCTCTAGAGTGCAGGCTCAGTAGTTATGGCACACGGGCTTAGTTGCTCCAAGGCATGTGGGATCTTCCCAAACCAGGGATCAAACCTGTGTTCCTTGCACTGGCAGGCGGATTCTTAACCACTGCGCCACCAGGGAAGTCCCCACATTGTATTTGTTGCACCTGTTTCCTTATCGCTCTCAGGCATTCATTCAATCAATCAGCCAATCAATATTTCTTGAGCGTTTTTAGTGAGAATTGAATCCAGCCGTTGGGGATACAGCGGGAATTGTGTCCGTTTAACCCAGCCCAGGACCTGCCTTGTTACAACCCAGGTGATGGAATAGAAGGGCTCAGATGGGGAACATACAATCCACCTGGGGCTCTCTCCACGGCTCATAGACATCCGATCAGCGGGAATAAAAAGGCAAACGATGGGCATCGTGTGCCTGTGAGTGAATGAGTTCAGAGGTCTGTGTTCAGAGTGTCCCAACATCCTTTCAAACGAGTCAACGACCACACGTCAGGCCTCACTGTGACTTGAGGGAAAGTCGTCTTTTAAGAGTCTTTGAACAGGGTCCGCTGCCCCCTCCTCTGTGCAGCTCTGGCTGAGAAGTAGGACTCCCAGGCAGCAGCCGATCTTGAAGTAATAAAGGAGAATTCCACAGACGCCACATCAAGCCCTAGTGATATGGGACATAAACCTTTGACTACTGCCTGTCTCAAACGCTTTACAACCCCAGACCTATTTTTTTTAAATGAGAAACTCAAGTGAATTTCAGGGGAAAAAATACCTACACGTCATTAAACCCCACAATCTCTCTGAATCATCTTTTGGTCTTTCTTGAGGGCCTTGGGTTTGTACACAGTTGTAATCAGTAGGTACTGATATTTTAGGTTGTGGTTTTCTTCTTTTTCTTAGTCTGGTTTTTACTGCAGAGACTCTGTGTGGTGTGGTTGGTTAGCTTAAAGACTGCACAGCCAGCTGCCTGGATGTGAATCCCAGCTTGCTCTGTGACTCTGGGCAAGTTACTTAATCTCTCTGTGCCTCTGTTTCCTCATCTGTAAAGTCAAGTTGGTAATCGTACCTACCTCGTTGGGTTGATGGGATGATTAAATGAGATAGTACGTGCGCATGGGGCTGGGCCATGGCTAAAGCAGATGGGCAGCTACAGAAGCTGCTCCCCGACCCCCCCATGCAATTGAGGACCGTGTTCTGTGGGTTACATCTAGGGAGGCTTTCTCCAGTCCTCTCATCTCTCTTCATCTCTGTCCTCGCCACCTAGCCCATCACTTCCGGCTTGAATGACTGCAGTGTTCTCTCTCCTGACTGGTCTCTCTTCTTTACTCCGTCCTGATAGCTTTTCAAGATAGTGATTTTGTTTCCTTCGGATAAATACCCAGAAGTGGAGAGAGCAGGACGTTCGATTTGCGAGTGGCACCCACTTAGTCGTGCACCCAGAAAGAAGGATTTGAAAATGGGTGATGTTGAGAAGGGCAAGAGGATTTTTGTTCAGAAGCGTGCCCAGTGCCATACTGTGGAAAAGGGAGGCAAGCACGAGACTGGGCCAAATCTCCATGGTCTGTTTGGGCGAAAGACAGGTCAGGCTCCTGGATTCTCTTACACAGATGCCAGCAAGAACAAAGGTGTCACCTGGGGAGAGGAGACGTGATGGAGTATTTGGAGAATCCCAAGAAGTACATCCCTGGAACAAAAATGGTATTCTCTGGCATTAAGAAGAAGAGAGAAAGGGCAGACTTGATAGCTTATTTCAAACAAGCTACTAATGAGTAATAGTTGGCCACTGCCTTATTTATTACGAAACAAATGTCTCATGACTTTTTATGTGTACCATATTTAAATTGATCTCATACACTAGAATTCAGATCATGAATGGCTGATGTAATATTTCTGTCCTGATTTAAATAAGATTGGCTTGTGGCTAAATGAATATGGTCAGCTTTTTGAATTTTGGTAGCAATTCCAGTTCAACAAGTGCTATCACTGTTTTCCCCTTCTAAAGAGATGATTAAACTTAAATAAGAAATGTTAAACTTTTCAGGGAGATGGTGAATGCCTTCTCAAACCCTATAGGAGATTGGTTTTATATTTAGATTTCTATAACTGGTGATATTAATATATTTAAATATTGAGAAGATCCCTTCACTGTCTTATAGAACAGAGCAAGATTCACCTATCTTTCAGGTTGTGTTCATTTGCCTTTTAAGGCAAGGGCTGAAGATATGATGACAATGTCCACTTTATCTTTTTGGTCTTAACTATGCCAATTTAATTAAAATTCTCTAAAATATTTCTTTAGGAATACTTTAGTATATCTTCACTGAGTAACGGGCATTTTAGTTTGGTTTCTATGTAGCATCAAATAAAGAATATTTAGCACTTCTCACATTTTGTAGATGATCTTTAAGATCAAATGCTTTTAAATTTCACCATGACAAGATATGTTAAGAAACTTTGCTCATGAATTCTTTACAATGTCTGACTAAGTTATACCTCAGGATTGTCTTTTAAATAGGTATTCAGAAACACAACTGTAGAACTACTGTATATGTGTGATTGGTAATGGTGCTTTTGCCAGCTCAGAAGGGTTAAAGTAGAGGAGCTATATCATTAGCAGATTTGTAAATTATCTGATCATAAGGTGGGAGAATTAACAACAAATTCACAGAAAAAACAAAAAACAAAAAAAAAACCCCAGAAGTGGGATTGTTGGATCATATGGAAGTTCTCTTTTTAACTTTTTGAGGAACCTCCATACTGTTTTCCATAGTGGCTGCACCAATTTACATTCCCACCAACAGAACACAGAGTTCCCTTTTCTCAACACTTATCTCTTGTCTTTTTGAGGACAGCCCTCCTAACAGATGTGAGATGATATCTCATGGTGGCTTGGCTTTGCATTTTCCTGATGATTAGCAATACTGAGCACATTTTCATGTACCTGTTGGCCACCTGTGTGTCGTCTTTGAAAAATGTCTGTTTTGTTCCTCTGCCCACTCTTTAATTGGATTAATTGTTTGTTTTGCTTTTTAGTTGTGTGAGTTCTGTATATATTTTGGGTATAAGCCCTTTATCAGATAAATGATTTGCAAATATTTTCTTCCATTCCAAAGGTTGCCTCTTCATTTTGTTGATAGTTTCCTTTACTGTGCAGAAGTTTTTTGGTTTGATATAGGTCAGTGTTCTTCATAAAGACCCCAATATTTGTCCACCCTCCCCCTCCCCTTGCATATTCAGTCCCCCACCTGCAGGTCTCTGAGATGAACCTTTTCTCAGAGATACTGAAAAACGCACGTGGGGAAAATTTCAAGTGACAGCCCTGGTACATTTGGTAGACTGTCAGAATCTTCTGCCTCTTGTAAGGATGTGTCACTCAAAAGATGCTGATGCTAAGAGAAAATAGAGGGCTTCCTAGGTGGTGCAGTGGTTAAGAATCCGCCTGCCAATGCAGGGGAAATGGGTTCGATCCCTGCTCCAGGAAGATCCCACGTGCCATGGAACAACGAAGCCTGTGAGCCACAACTATTGAGCCCATGTGTCACAACTACTGAAGACCTGGCACCTAGAGCCGTGCTCTGCAACAAGAGAAGCCACTGCAATGAGGAGGCTGTGCACCACAACAAAGAGTAGCCCCCGCTCACCGCAACTAGAGAAAACCCGTGTGCAGCAATGAAGACCCAACACAGCCAATAAATAAATAAATAAATAAATTTATTAAAAAAAAAAAGAGAGAGAGAGAATAGAGGGACTTCCCTGGTGGTCCAGTGGTTAAGACTTTTCCTTTCAACGCAGGAGGTGTGAGTTCAATCCCTGGTTGGGAAGCTAAGGTTCCCACATGCCTTGTGGCCAAAAAAAACCAAAAACGTAAAACAGAAGCAATATTGTAATGAATTCAATAAAGACTTTAAAAATGGTCCACATCAAAAAAAAAGAGAGAAAAGAATCAAAAAAAAATGAGAGCATGGAACTCCACGGGAGCTGTGTTGGTGCTGTCCCGTATGCAGCCTTTAGCCACATGTGACTATTTACGAGTACATTTAAATGTAAAATTCAGTTCCTTAGTATGGCAATTCCTCAGGAAATTAAACAGAATTACCGTATGACCCAGCAATTCCACTTCTGGGTAGAAGCCCAAAAGAAGTGAAAGCAGGGACTTGAATAGATATTTGCTCACCCATATTCATAGCAGTATTAATCACAACCAAAAGGTAGAAGCAACCCGTGTCCATCAATGGGTGAGAAGATGGACAGAATGTCATCTGTCCGTACAGTGGAGTATTAGCCTTAAAAAGGAAGGAAATTCTGACACCTGCTACAGCATGGATGAACCTTGAGTACATTACGCTCAGTGAAAGAGCTGGTTACAAAAGGACAAATACTGTATGATTCCATTTAGGTGAGGTACCTGGAATGGTCGGCTTTATAGAGACAGAAAGTAGAATGGCATTTGCCAGGGGCTGGGGGATGGGTATGGAGACATTGTTTAGCGGGGACAGAGTTTCAGTTTGGAAAGATGAAAAGCTCCTGGAGATGGATGGTGGTGATGGTTGTACAACAACATGAATGTACTTAATGCCACCGAAAGATACACTTAAAAATGATTAAATGGTTAAAGTGGTAAATTAGAAATGGTAACTGTTTGATGTGATAAATTTTATGTGATGTATATTTTGCCACAATTAAAAAAAATCAGTTTCTCAGTAACACCAGCCACATTTCAAGTGCCCAGCACATAGCCAGTGGCTACCATATTGTAGCACAAAGATAGAGAACCTTTCTGTCATCTTGTAAAGACCTATTGGCCAGCCCTGCTGCCAGGATGTCATTAAGGAGGAGCTGGGCACCGTGGACCCCAGTGGTTCTCCTTATTGATCTCATCACCATGGATGAAGCATGATCACAAAGGAAGCCTGATGCTGGGGGGGGGGGGTGCCCTCTTGGGTTTTCCTCTCATCCTCCTGGATGGTTTGAGCGTGAACCAAAATTGATCACATAAGCAGAGCCCTCAGCCCTGTGCTCACAAAAGAGATGTGTGATCTCATTCACCTTTAGAGAGACTGTAGTAAGTCCATCTCCCTCCATGTGGCTTCAACCTTATTTTCCCTCATCGTGGAGTCTTTGCAGCCTTGAAATTTGCCCTCACAATGTACACTGGGGTTCCTTGAGGACAGAGGCTGCATCTCACCTATTTTTTTTTTTAACATCCTGTAGCCCCTATTACAAAGTCTGGCACAGATTAGCCATTGATAAATTTTATTTTTAATTTTATCTTTTTTAAAAAAATTATTTATTTATTGGCTGCATTGGGTCTTCATTGCACACAGGCTTTCTCTAGTTGCAGTGAGCGGGGGCTACTCTCTGCTGTGGTGCGCGGGCTTCTCATTTTGGTGGCCCCTCTTGTTGCAAACCACGGGCTCTAGGCTCACAGGCTTCAGTAGTTGTGGCACATGGGCTCAATAGTTGTGGCTTACGGGCTCAGTTGCTCTGCGGCATGTGGGATCTTCCCGGACCAGGGCTCGAACCCATGTCCCCTGCATTGGCAGGTGGACTCCCAACCACTGCGCCACCAGGGAAGCCCTATTTTTAATTTTAAAAACCTGTGTCTGTGCCAGGATTCCTGCCACAAAGGCTGAGATGGCTCACACAAGGAAACCATGCAGTACAATTATCACAACTCGGGAAGAAGGAGTCAGGGCCAATTAAATGGGGAAAAAAGTGACAACTAGGAACAAAAGAAGTCAGAAGGAAAGTCAAAGGCTGACGTGGTTGCCCTACACAAGCCTCTTATGTGGCTCAGAGCTTCCTGGCAGGCAAAGTAAAAAGGGAAACAGTGTCAGTCACATCCTTATTGTTAGGGACACCAGATGTCTCCCCTTTACTGTATCAAACCTACTCTCAGCCCTTCTCCAGGCCATTCTCTGTCCCAGGAAGTGGAGCTGTATGGACCACACCAGCAGGTCCCTGTGCCTTCCAGCTTCTATCTGGGTTCCCTCCATGCAGAGCTCTGGCATGAGATCAGAGGAGAGGGGAGCGTGAGGTTGGGCTAGTCATCCCCCCATCCACCCCCAGCTCCTCATCCTTCAAGGTCAAGTTGCCTTGAGCTGTCCTCCTAACTGAAGGTCATCCCTCCCTCCTTAGCTCTGTCCCCTCCTGGGCTCTGGTAACCCCTTCCCTACTCCTTCCAGCCAGGGGTGATAACAGCTTGACTGCTGTTGTCCACACCTTTGTAAAAAGCTCTGTTGTAAATAAACCCTCCTAAAATGATCCTATTTTGAGTGTGCCATCTGGACCCTGATGGGACCTTGACTGATAAAATATCCATGTATCAAACATTCAATGACATTCTTTTAACATTACCTTATATACCAATGGGGCAATGGAGAAGATGCTGAACAGCGAGTAAAAGTTTTTTTTTTTAGTTGAAATATGATCCATGCACCATAAAATCCACTCATTTAAAAGGGAATTTTAGTGATTTCCAGTGTCATTAACAAAGTTGTCCAACCATCACCAGTATCGAATTCCACAATGCCGGGAATTTAAGTTTCCAAGAGTTTTCCTTGAAAGATAGCTGTGACAAACTTTTTGCCCCTTCTTTGTCCTTTCTTCCATTTTGTAATCTGGAGTGTGAATATGATGGCTGGAATTCCAGTTGCCACCTTGGATCATGAGGATGGGGCCACACCCTAGGGATGGCAGAGTGGGAAGCTAAAAGGAGCCAGGATATCTGAGGCCTTCATGCTGCCAACACTGTTTGCCCAGACTTTTAAATGAGAAGGGAATAAACTTTTGTCTTGTTTAAGGCTCTCTTATTTGGGAGTCACCAATATTCACAGCTGAACCTAAGTCTAACTGATAACCAGTAATCTGATGAATCAGCCTGGGTTCTTAGTTGTAACCACAGAAACTAATTCTAGCTGGTTTGAACAGAAAGTGGATGTGTTAAAGGGTACTAAGTAACTCACAGAATCTCCAGGAAGGCTGGAGAAGCTGGCTTGGAGTCTACACCATCAGGAACAAGCCCCAAGCACACTACAGAACAGGCTTAGATGGGACACCCCCTTAGAAAAAAAATCCCTTTGGTTCCCTCCCTGCTTCAAAATGGATATGCCTGCTACCCGCTCCGGTTTCTAGCCTCTGACTAGGCACCTGTGCATCTGATTGGTGGAATACAGTCACATGGCAGGACCCTAGCTTCAAAGGAGGCTGGGAAAATGACCGGCAGCCTCTCACGGCCGGCACTGGGAGCCAGAAAAAATGATCAAAGGCCATGACGCCCATCTCTGGCATTCCCCAGAGCTGTTGCCAAACCGGAATCTCAGATGGCTTTTTTACATGGAGCCTCTGCTTTTATGTCTGTGTGGACAGGATCTCTGATGGACAGTGGCTTATCTCTAGGATTTAATCAGCTGCATCTTTCAATGCTTTGCATTGCCTTTCACTTTGGATGTAACTGAGCTTGTGTGGTGCCTCTTGAAATTCACCTCCATCTCTGGGAGAAGCGAATGCGTGTGTGGCGAGCTCATTACAGGGAGCAAGTAGCCCCTGATCCAGCAGAACCACCCCCCCACCCCCCTCAACCCCCCACCACAACTCCTCTTCCGGAGTTTCGGCCTTCTCTTTTTGATCCCTAAGAGGAGAAAGGGCTCAGGCTTCTTGATCAGGGCAGAGGGACTGTCTCACTGTAAGACCGGAACTCAATGCAGATTCTTCATCCACAGAGAAAGCTTTGGGCTCCATGCTTCTGAAGACCCTCCCAGCTCAAACTGATGTTCTAGGGTTCAGTACTGCTGCATTTTCTAAATTCCCTGGGGTCCCTCCAGGATGCAGGTGTTTTGACACTGAGGACCGGGAGCCAGAGGACTTTTCAATTGGCCTCATCTCCATTTCTATTAAAATGCCTGCTTGATCAGCAGTTCCATTTCTGGTTATATATACACCCCAAAGAGTTGAAAGCAAGGGGACTTCTCTGGTGGCGCAGTGGTTAAGAATCTGCCTGCCAATGCAAGGGACACAAGTTCAATCCCTGGGCCGGGAAGATCCCACATGCCATGAAGCAGCTAAGGCTGTGTGTCACAACTACTGAGCCTGCAAGCCACAACAACTGAAGCCCGCATGCCTAGAGACTGTGCTCCACAAGAGAAGCCACTGCAATGAGAAGCCTGAGCATCACAACGAAGAGTAGCCCCCACTAGCGGCAACTAGAGGAAGCCCGAGCACAGCAACAAAGACCCAACGCAGCCGTAAATAAATAAATAAATGAATGAATGAATGAATTGAAAGCAGGGATATGAGCAGATATTTGCACACCATGTTCCTAGTAGCATTATTCACAAGAGCCAAAAGGGTGGAAATAACCCAAGTGTCCATCAACAGATGAATGTGTGTCCAAAAACAGGATGTGGTCTATCCTTACAATGGAATATTATTCAGCCTTAAAAAGGAAGGAAATTGACACCTGCTACAATGTGGACCAACCTTGAGGACATTATGCTTAGTGAAAGAAGCCAGTCACAAATAGTACATGATTCCACTTATATGAGGCATTTAGAAGAATCAAATTCATAGAGACAGAAAGTAGAATGGTGGTTGCCACGGGGCTGGGGGGGTGGAGGGGAGTGGGGAATTATTAAGTGGGGACAGAGTTTCAATTTGGGAAGATAAAAAGGTTCTGAAGGTGGATGGTGATGATGGTTGCACAACGATGTGAATGTACTTAATGCCACCAATCTGTACACTTAAAAATAAAGTGGTGCATTTTATGTCTTGTAGATTTTACCATAATAATAATTTGAAAACGTCTGCTTGCTCAGAGGCCAGCTTCTTCAAAGACTCTCTCGGCTGGATCTTATTAGCAGGACTAAAGCCAAATAACCTATTGCCAAAACATCCCATCAACTCACTCAGTTCATTGATAATTTTAATCAATACAGAGAAGAATAACCTGCCGACCCTTCCCTGTTCTCGCATAAAGGAGACAGCACGTGTGTGTGGCCTAGAGCCGGTACCCCTTGAGTCCTCAAACCTGACTTTGGAAAGGTGCCGATTTCTGCATAGATATTCCAAAATCCTCATAGGATGTCTTGTCCCCAAACAAGCCAGCGAAAGACTCCAGCTTCCTTCTGAACACAGACACATACACCCAGATTTGAATAAAGACACAACAAGTAGAATTTCACCTCCATACCTCTATACCTTGCTCAGAAACAATACACAAGCGCCAAATGGAAAAGCTACCTGCCATCACCAGACAGCAACAATCTTGCAAGTCAAATTTAAAGAGAATATGTGGAAGGTAGCCAGCCACCCCACCTAAAATAAAACACTCCACTGCCCTCAGCCGATTCAATTATCTATCTAAAAAAGGTCTTTTTTTAACACCTCCCAGCAGGCAGCTGGTTCAGCGAGGTGGTGGTGGTGAGAAGAACGGTGAATAATCACGGAAGCAGAGCCCAAGGTGCAAAATAAAACACGGACTGGCTCAGCCAGGAGCAGCGGCGTCCTCCCGCCAGGAGTATAAACGTTTAGAAATGGATATTATCGTTTCAGTGCCATCTGGAATAGTTTCCACGGCGGAAAGCCTATTTTAAAAATTCTTCATGATTCTCTGCTTGGGAAGCGATGCTGGTGACCAAGTCTCTGTCCTTGACAGGATATCGCCGAGTCGGGTCTGTAAAAATCCGCCAGCTTAAAAGCAAAAATAAACACACGAAGAAAACAAATCTTCACCTTTCCCTATAAAATAATTCAGGCTCATTATAGAAAAGTGAGGAAATACAAAAAAGGAAAAAGAAAAAAAGGAAAGGAAGAGAGAAATGAATAAATAATGGAAGGCAAATGTTCTACCACTCCGAGATAACCATGTTAGTATTCTAGTGGTTTGGTGACTGCCTTCTAGTCCTCATGAATATGTATGATACACACATGAATATGCATATGGGATTATGCTGCCTTCTTAAACTTAACACAGCAACATGGCGTTTCCCTTGTTAATGTGGTCACTTGGGTCTGGTCACTCTTGCATGATCCCCTTCTTGACTTTTAAGGCCTTTTGGCCTCCGTCCTCTGGTTGGACTCTCTCTCGCCTTGCACTTCCCTTTCTCATCCAGCCTTACTGCGTTGTGATTTTCCGCTATTTATGCCTCCTCATTGGATTTTCCGTGCTCGGGGTCTGTACAAGGCCATCAGGCCCTTCTGGGCACCCAACAGCCAGCCCCGCTAGACCCTGGTTCTCTGGCCAGGCCTCTCATCAGCCAGGACAACCTCTGCAAACAGTTGCCCCTCCCACGCCTGCCTCCAGCTCTCTCACCAGCCTGGATTTACATTGCTCAGGAGGCCTTGGGTCTTTGACTTAAAATGCTTTCTTGGAGGGCAAAGGAGCTTGCAGTTGGTTTTCCCCACAGGAATCATTCGCTTCCGCGGCTTCCACTCCTTAGTCATCTTGATAAGAAGAAGGTCACAGGTGCTTGTCCTCAAAGGAATCTGGGACGTGGCCAAGCACGACCCATGTAAACACAGCGTGAGCACAGGAGGGAGAAGAGGAGGAAGGCCGGTCCAGGGATGCTCAGAGACATCCCTCACACCCACACCTGACACTCCCAGGCGCAGGAAAGCCCCGTCTCCAGCTGAAGAGCTGCTGGAGGTGTTTCATCTTCTCACGGCCTAGGACAGACCTGGTGGCGGTCCCTAATGCCCAGGCCTCCTCTGCCCTGTCCTGCCACGGGATCTCTGCCAGCCCACCTGGCCTGGGACGAGCCTTCCCTGTCCACAGGTGGCAGCCTCACCCTTCATGAGGAAAGGTGAGCCGCTGGGACAGGGCCCATCTCCCCCAAGAGGAAACAGGCGTGAGGAAGGAGACTGTGGCCTTGGACCCAAGTGAAGTCCATGGCGGAAGCTCAGCCTCCCTATGAATCCTTCCTGCAGCTGATCAAACACCACCCCGCAGCCTTGTTATCCTTGGGGAAAGCTAAGATGCCCCAATTCACACACCTGTAAAATGGGCACAGCTCTGACCCCAGAGGGTCATTCTGGGACGTAATGAAGTAACACCTGAAATGCCTGCAGGTCACCCAGGACACAGCTCGCGTCTGAGCCTCCTGAGCAGAACCTGGCTTGTCTGCCCCTGGAATCAGAGAGAGGGACACACACTCGCCCTCCTGGAAGAGCTGTGGCTTATGGTTACAACCCGGGTGTGCAAAGAGCAGCAAAAAGGCCTGTTTCTAATCAAATCTGGCGATTTAAAAACGGCCACGCCTCCCTCTGCTAGTAAGTCATAAATTCAGTGAGCAACAGAAGAGGAACCACACGTTCAGGCCCAGCCTGTTGGTAGATGTGGAACCGCCCGAAACAGCTCCAGGCACAGGGCGGTGCAGGAAGTCGCCTGGGCCTCCCCAACTTGGGCCCTGGCAGCCGGGGTGGGGGTGAGGGTGCCATTGGTGACCCAAGGCTTCCTGCTGGGCGCGGAGCCCGTAAAGGAGCCCAGCAGGAGCGAACTGTGGTTTATCTGGGTGCCTTTGGCCCCAGTTGGGTTCTGGTGGAGTCGATTCCTTACTTGTCATCCTCTCTGGGGTCCCACAAAGGCTTTGTTTCTCTGGCATTTGGGGGCAGACAGAAGAAATAAGGGACGTTCCTCCTTCTGCTGCCCCTCCCTGGGCACCACAGGCACCTTGTATGGGACGGGGTGGCATTGCTGGAGGAGCCTCCCTAGGAGTCCCTCTGCTTCGAAGCTTCCAGGCCCCGCTTCGTGAAATCCCCTTCTGGCCCAGTGCCGAGGAAGGGCCTGAGGGTGGTATTCACCAGCTGACGGATGGGGCGCCTGCCCGACCTGCCCAGCCACCCTGGGCCCACGTGCCAGCCCCGCCCTGGTGAAACTCCCCCAGCATAGGCTGGCCTGGAGGGGCTGACGTCGACGGGTGTCAGCCTCCATTTTACCGGCTTGGGGCAAGGGAAGCTGAGCCAGGTGGGGATTCCCAAAGCAGCCTTGGCTCTCGCTGTCCTGGGACTCCACCCGAGAGCAGAGGCCCCGTCTTCTTGCTCACTCTGGTGCCTGGAACCCGGCCTGATGCATCACAGCCACCTCCTACGCAGGTTGGCATCACCGATGAATGACTGGTGAGAAGCAGGTGTGAGCAGAACACACACCCTGCCCTAGAGAAGCCCTTAGTCCACAGACACTGGGGAAGGAATCAGGAGAGGGACGTGGAGAGTGGACTCAGGATGTATCAACAGCAAGATGGAAGGGCCTTCTGGATGGAGGGAACACCTCCAAGGTGTCCGCGAGGCTGCGCAGGTTGGAGAAGTGGCTGGAGAGCAGTGGACGGCCACAGAAGAGTTGGGCTCGGGCTCGGACATGAGCAGCCACCAAGAGGGCCGGGCAGCAGGGAACTGAGTGCCAGGAGGACGCAGCCGCCAGCACCACCTTGGACCTGGAAAGATGTGCTGTACCCTGGCTGCTGGGGGCCCAGAGGGCATGCCTGGCCCCTAGTCTTCATAATGTGAGGAGGCCTTCCTACTACCAAGATTCATATCGTGTGGCTTTCTCAATACGGGAAGGAATTCAGCTGCTGGGCAGGCCAAAGAGAGAAAAAACTCGTGGTCACCCCAGGAGGACATTCTGTCTTTCGCAACGGTCAAGTTTATTTTATTGAACAACTACTGCCTGCAGGGTAGTATTTGTTTCCCCACCTCCTCTCTTCCCCCACCTCCTCTCTTCCCCCATCCCTACCTCTGTCCTCACCAGAAGGCAACCCCTAATAGGGCCTCTCACCTGAGGGGCTCACACAAAAAGCAATTTGGCTCACAGCTTGTGTTCACAAAAGTCCTATAATGTATGCTTTTGACATTATTCAGTTTTTTTTAATATATATATTTATTTATTTTATCGGCTGTGTTGGGTCTTTTTTGCTGCGCGCAGGCTTTCTTTAGTTGCAGTGAGTGGAGGTTACTCTTCGTTGTGGTGCGCAGGCTTTTCATTGCTGTGACTTCTCTTGTTGCGGAGCATGGGCTTGAGGTGCGTGGGCTTCAGTAGTTGCAGCACATGAGCTCAATAGTTGTGGCTCATGGGCTCTAAAGTGCAGACTCAATAGTTGTGGCGCACGGGCTTAGTTGCTCCACAGCATGTGAGATCTTCCTGGAGCAGGGATGGAACCCGTGTCCCCTGCAATGGCAGGCGGATTCTCAACCACTGCGCCACCTAGGAAGCCCGACATTATTCAGTTTTGATTTTGAGACTCAGCAGAGACTCTGGAGCCAGGCTGCCTGAGTTTGGATCCTACCTCTGCCACTTTCTCTGCCTACCTCTGCTATGCGACCTTGGCTAAAGTACTTAGCCCCTCTGTTTCTCAGTTTCCTCATCTGTAAAATGGGAATGTCAGTAGCTTACACCAGTCACAAAAAGCCACATATTGAATGATGCCACTTATAGGAAAGGTACAGATTAGGTAAATCCGTAGAGATGAAAAGTAGATTCGTGGTTTCCAAGGACTAGAAGGAGGGGTGCAATGGGGAATGACAGCAAATGGGTACAGGGTTTCTTTTAGGGATTATGAAAATATTCTAAAGTTAGATAAAGTTTAAAGAGTTATTATAATTTTATTTATTTATTGGCTGTGTTGGGTCTTTGTTGCTGTGCATGGGCTTTCTCTAGTTGTGGTGAGCAGGGGCTACTCTTCATTGCGGTGCCCAGGCTCCTCACTGCAGTTGTTTCTCTTGTTGCAGAGTGCAGGCTCAGTAGTTGTGGTGCACGAGCTCCACATTGGCATTCAGGATCTTCCCAGACCAGGGATCAAACCCGTGTCCCCTGCATTGGAAGGCAGATTCTTAACCACTGAGCCACCAGGGAAGTCCCTAAAGAATTATTATAAAATACTTAGAGCAGTGCCTGCTCAAATCACACATAGAAAGTGATTTGTAAGTCATTGTTAAATAAAATTAACTTCCAAATGAAGGCATCACCCTGATGAGCTGGGAAAAATATGTTCATAGTGCGATTTGAAAGTGATATCCCATTCCTGCACCTCACTGTCTGTTGAGTACTTTTTATAAATCCTGTAATTACCTCATGGATAGCATTGTTCATTCATTGATTTTTACCATATTGGGTCTCCCTCCTCCATAAATGGGTGGTGCTCAGGGCTCTGAAAGGCCACCACATCTGGTGAGCTGTCCTTGACTCAGTCAGCTTTAGACAGAGGATCTAGAAGTCAATAAAAAGTAAGGACTTCATACAAAGGCGTTTAGAAGGAGAGTTGGTGAGGAGGTATGTGGCCTTTGTTTCACTGGCAGAGAACTAGGAAGAGGTGATTCCCAAGCTGCGTGGTCTCTTTATGTGCTTAAAGCTGAATTAAAGTAAGGCAACCACAAAAGGATTCAAGTCAGCAAGGGACAGTCATGGAGACCCTATGGAGGGAGCCCTATGGCAAGACCACTAGTGCACATAACAAGTGGCCCTCTGGGAGGAAAACAGCTCTGATTAGTAATGTTTGCCAAGTTCCATGGTGTAGATACTCCAGCTACAGACATAATATCACTGGAGTCAGAGCTGGCAAGAGGTTTGCAGTAGTACAGTATTATATATCATTTCTGCCACACAGCTACAACAGATGCAAATAACCTCAAAGCACAGATAACAGTAAATGTAGTAAAATAACTGACTTTTTAGTATTTATAAATACTTTGCTTTTAATAACAACTTTGAGATATAATTCACAAAATTCACTTCTTTAAAACGGATTTTAGTATATTCACGGAGTTGTGCAATGATCACCATTATTTAATTTTAGAATATTTCCAACAGCCCCCAAAGAAACCCTATATCTATCAGCAGTCACTCCCCATTTCTTCCCTTGACCCTAGGCAACCACTAACGCAACTTCTTTCTCTATGGGTTTGCTTAATCTGGACATTTCATAAAAATGGAATCATACAATACATGACCTTTCGTGACTGGCTTTTTTCACTAAACATAACATTTTTGAGGTTCATCTGTGTTGTAACATGTATCAGTACTTTGCTCCTTTTTATTGTTGAATAATATTCCATTACAAGAATATACCATATTTTGTTAATCGATTCATCAGTTGGGCATTTGCATAGTTTCCACCTTTTGGCTATTATAAATCATGCTGCCTTGAATGTCAGTGGACAGGTTTGATGTGGACATATGTCTTCAATTATATTAGGTGTATATCTAGGAGTGGAATTGTTGGGTCCTATGGTGACTCTATGTTTAACATTTTGAGGACTGTCAAACTATTTTCCAAACTGGCTGCCCATTGGTACCTCATTTCCTAAATTTTTCTTTCACTTTTTCAATCAGCCAGCCATCTGGTATCACTGGCTCAGGAAGCTGCAGTGTTAAACAATTGCCACTGATTGTTTTCAACAAACTGAGGATAGTGCTCTTTGCGCTAAGGGAGTCCTGAGTTCTGTCAAATAAAGAAATCCTGAGAATGATGCCTTTCTAGGGAGCTGCCTGACAGGTCAAATAATGACAGTTATCTGGGGATGCAGCTTTTGGGAGAGCTCCAAACCTGTTCTGTCCCCTCCAATAGCTGCTAGGCTGTTCATTTTCACAGCTATCATGGTTGTGAGGCTGATGTTTTTCAAGGCTACTGTGGAGATGTGCGAGAAGAATGTGACTACAGCAAGTGAAAACACCACAAAGCTCACAGTTCTTACTGAGATTCAGCCATTTTCCTTTAAAAATGCTCTTTGTGCTGTTGCAAACCTTTGGCTAATTTCTAGAGCTCTGAAGAAGTTGATTTTGACAATTTTTGCCGGTTTTCTCATTGCTTTCCATTCTGAAAACGCTTCTCCTTATTACCTTTGTTTTCAATATAATTTACTTAATTGCAAATTTATATAAATTAATTTTCAAAAATGGCTGTGTCTAACAACTGGCATGCAAAATTCCTGAAGATTTAACAACTGGCTTTCATAAGCTGGTAGCAGCTGGTTCCAGTATACCACTGACAGGACCCTCATGGATGCACCCACCTGATCCAGCTCAGCCCTGCAAACGTTTAGGGTACCTGCTGAGTGCCACACCCCTGGAGATGCATGCTCATCCAGTACTAAACTGAATCTGTATCCATCTGAATCCAGCCCTCAGCCAGAGCTTGCTAGCAGGACAGACAATGCCTGCAGAGTCATCCTAGAGATGGCTTGGTGTGCAAGAAAAACTGGAAAAGGCTGAGTACAGGTGAGAACAGCTATAGGAACACTGAGAGATATTTTTTCTCATCTTAGGGATCTAATCCCAAATTGTGCCAAAGGCTGTTTTCTGATTCCTAGTGGAAACTAAACAAAGCAAACAGGTTCTCATTTGCTTTATATATTCTCTAACTGGAAGTCTTCAAAAGAAGCACTGGGCAAAGGTGTGAGCGGTGAAGTAGGTGGTAGGGTAAAGGTTTCCATTAGACACTGTCCGAGGAATGTGTACCTTAACCCCTGTTCTGTGAAGTGGAAAGGGAAAAAAGTTTTTAAAAACACTCTGGGGCTGCTCGAATCGTAATAAAACCTGCTTTGGGACCGTGGTCTGACGTGTTGTTGCTGGAGCACACTTTAGTTATGATGAACAACCGCAAGGATTACGAGGCAGGGCTGTAGTTGGGCCGGCACTGCTGCAAATAGATCCAGTGACTCCTCCAGGGACCTGGCGTGAGCATTCCCTGGCTTTCTCAAACTCAAAGTCAGGAGCTTCCTGATCCAAGTAGAAGCACAGCAGGGTGATTGTGTCTCTTTTCAAGACCTTTGCCTTCCTTTCCTTTCCCACATAGAAATGAGCGGACAGCCATGGACGCTACAACCCAGCACTTCCACATTCCAGCTATTTGTTTACTTAGGTGTTTATTGGCTCCCTTAATCATTCAACAAACATTCCCTAGGCCTGGTCCATGTGTCTGTGCAGGGTTAGCACCACAGAGAGCTGGCATTTGGGATGGACATCTGAGGGGTCTGGAGAATTGGGGAGGCTCCCCTGCTGCCAGTTGATAGAGCCCCATCTGATAAGATTCAAATCAGTCCCTCTGGTGCACAAACTGGACTACGAGTGCATTCTCTGGAAGAACCCAGCATTTTCCCAACCGCCAGGCTTCCAATCATTGTTACTTCTACCTGGAAAATAGTTTTTCTCCACCCTTTCTGCAGAAGGATAGTCTCTCCTCACCTGTTGGCTGGGCCTTGTCTCTTGGTGGGGAGAGGCAGGCACCCAAGACCAGGCACCCCTCCTGTAGAGAATGCCTACTAGAGCCAGGCCTTCTTCCAGTCCGGGGGACCCCTAGCTGACACGTGCACAGTTCCTGTCCTCAGGGGGCTTATAGGCAAAGGAACAGTAAAATATGGCAGCTGGGAAAGCACGCTGTCCGGGGCCAGGGCGGGGCACTAGGGGTTGCTAGTCATTTGTCCTGGGGTTGGGAGAGGCCTTCTTAGATGACGTCATTCTTCAGATGAGTCTCCACAGTGGAAAGGGAGTGTGCCAGGTGGCCAAGGAAGGACAGGAAGGGCACTCTTGCCAAGGGGAGCAGCTTGAGCTCAGGAGATGAATTACTGGGTGCGAGGGGAGAGGTATTCTATTCATGCAGAATTGAAATAAAAAAGCCCAAAGTTCCTTGGTGGCTGATAGGTCAACCTAAGAAGAATCTAAAACGCCTATTGCAAGCAAAAAAGGCAGAAGACACAACAGCCCTCTTTTTACACGTTTATTGAGAAAAAAAATCCAGGAGGGATTCTGGATGCTCTTCATTGTCTTCTTTATATTCCCTTTTTAAAAAAATTTAAAATAATTGCCAGCATCAGCTGCTGCCCACGCACTCCTGGGTCTGCAGGGGGCGCACCCGCGGCTACCCTCCCTCCTCCAGGGTGATGGGCGGGGCCTCCCGGGCCGGTGTGGACCTGACGACGGGCGAGATGGGCTGTCTATCACGGCGTCCCGCCCCCGCCCTACGTCACATGACGCAGCCCATCATGGCGGAGGGAGCGGGGCTCCCCGGGACCGCGGCTCCGCAGAGCTGCTGCCGTTGCTGCTGTTGAGAGGCGGCGACGGCGGCGCGGGCGGGCGGGAAGGATGGTGTTTCTGTGGTTGGAGCGGTGGGCGCGGACCAGGAGCCTGGCTGAGGTTTGGCCCAAGCGACGTGTGTTCAGGAGCAGCCGGCGCGGCTGCCGTTGAGGCAGCGGAGGGAGGCAGGACCGACTGACGGACGGACGGACGGTCGGACGGAAGGCAACCCGAGAGCCGGCCCCCGGGGCCGCGCCGTGGGCGAGATGCCGGGCCCCCCGCCGTGGCTGCTGCTGCTGCTCCTGCTGCTCCTGGCCGCCGGCAGTGCCGGGGCCGCGCCACTTCCGCAAACAGGTGCAGGTGAGCGGGCCTGGGGCGGGGACCGGGCTGCGGGGACGCTGCGACGGGGGCGGCCCGGGAGGAGGCGGCGGGCCCGGTCTGGCCTCGGCGCCGAGGAAGCGGAGGGCCTGCCGGGGCGGGAGGCCCGGGGAAGCGAGTGATAGGGAGGTTCTGCCGCAGGGGCGTTGGGGGGGGGTGGGGGTGGGGAGCGGCGGGCAGCTTCTCGAGGGCCGAGGCGGGGGCGAGGCGATGCGGATGGGGCTCGGGAGGGCTGCGAGCGGGACGGCAGCGGCCGGCCCCTCCCGGGGTGGGCTGCAGTACCGGCTCTGGACCTGTTGCCTGAAGGTCCTCAGCCTCCATCCCTTCCTAGCACTTCTGCTTCCTTTTCCAGATGTCACCTGCCTCCTGTGCTTTTCTCACATCTTATAATAAGAACCGTTTCTTAGCCCTAATCATACTTAAATGCAAATGACTTGGAGAGCTACGCAGAGTTTCCTTCGCTCCCTGCAACTTGTTCTGAAGTTGTAAATTGATTTTAGACGCTGTGCTTTTTATTCGGATTGAATCTCTGGGGATGAGAAGGAAACCACTCTATAAATATCTCTATTTTAGGAAGCCAGTGATTAGAGTAGCAGCCTTTGAATAACTATTGACAAAATGGCCCAAGGGTGATTGAAGTTTCTATTTTAGCTACGTCAGTGTGTGATTTTCTTTTTTTCTCGCCATCGTTTCGTTTGTGGTTTATTTTCCCCGATAAAACTTCAATCCAGGAAAGCATCTCAAGTTGAATAATTTTTTTTTTTAAGGAAGAAAATAATCTAGGCTAATTTGCGTTATCATCTGCTGCTTATCTTTGAAATAAGGGGAGACTGGAATTTCATAGAGTCATGAAATTTTAGAGATGAAAGAGACCTTAAAGATAATTTGGTGAATTTTTTTTTTCGTTTTGCAGTTGAAGATAGTGAGGCCCTGGGGGTCGAATGACCTACCCAAGGTGACACAGCTAAATTGTAGGCGGAGCCACAACTAAAACTGAGGTCTTAGGTTCCCCTAGTTGTGTGATTTTTCTGCTTTACCACTTCAGGTTTCTTAGCTGTTTAGAATACTCTTTGAGGTCAACAGTTATTTTAGAATGATGTTAATTGGGTACAGAATGTGGGAGGTACTGTCCCTAGTAAAGACATATTTTTCAAACACATCCGCAGTGGAAGCTAAATATAATTGTTTCCAGAGACACACCAGGTTATGTCATTGAGTGCCCTTTAGTAGAGAATTCACTGTTACTTTACCATTAGTGTATCACTAAATTTCTGCCACTGCCTTAGATCACATATTTGTGAGGTGAATTCTCTTTTCTGATCTGATGGATAAGAAGAGTGAATGTTATGAGGAGTGTATAGGCAGCCCAGGTAAGAGCCACAGAAAGTGCCTGGGAAGTTAAAAAGGCTGTAGGGAGAAATGCTGGTGTTGATATTAAAAGACATTGAATAGTGAAATTGAGGATTAACACCAGAGTAGGAGAGTGGACAAAGGGTATGTATGTGAAAGGGAGTCAAGAAGCTTCTGGATGACTTTGCACTTAGTCGAATTTTTACGTATTTTGAAAAGCAGAATTTATGTAGGAACCTTTGGAAATGTCTGCCTATAGACCTTTTTTTTTTTCCTCTTTTTATTTTTTGGCTGCACTGTGCAGCATGTGAGATCTTAGTTCCCCAACGGGGGATCGAACCCATGCCCCCTGCAATGGAAGCTTGGAGTCTTAACCACTGGACCTACAGGGAAGTCCGAAAAAACCTCTTAACATATGTTTTACTCCCTTCTTTGACTATTTCATGGAGGTAAGCCTTAAAAAATTGAAGTTTTTGTTGGAGTGTTGTAAAACAAAGCAATCAGGAAAATTACTCCATAAATAGAAATATTAAATCTTGGCATTAAAAAAAGCACAAAGAATTGTTTGGTGATGTATAGCAACTTTTGTAGATTTTCTCTTCATGTTCGTTGCCTGGAGGGTGTATGGTGAGACGTGTGGCATATGGATAGCAAGTACCTACTAGGGTTAAACTATGTGGAAAAGGTGCACAGTCACACACAGGTTTGGGAGTTTGTATTTCCATTCAAAAGAGATGGTCATGGAGATGAATTCTTGACCAAGATGTAGTAGACCAAGAAAAATAAAGGAACCTTTGAGCTAATCCTGATAAGTGAGCTCGCTGGTTAAGAAAGAGGAAGCCCTCTGGAACATACATGGTAGATAAAAGAGCAGTTAAACATTGAAAACAATGACTCTCAAGCTTTTGATTATCTGGGGGCCTGTACTCCTTACGAAGGGAGGGCTGGCCATTTTCAAATTCAGATTAGATTCGTTGCATAGGGTCTTTGCCTCCTTGGCCTTATTCTGCTTAAAGTTCAAACTGGTTAATAGTGCTTTGGAGAAAGCATGGCTTATCAACAGTAGGTTGGAAAAAAATACTTAAATTGTGTCCTTTGCCAACCTGTTTGCATGGGGAAATGAGACAGTTAACTGAAATTCAGCATTTAAATCGAAGTTCATTTATCCAAAGTTTCTTTGTCACCCAAAATCATGTCTAGGTTCTGAAGTTGAGAAAAGGTATTTACCCATTACATCATAATAAGCTTTGTAAATATGTTGGTTGCCTTTGCCCATCAGGCAAGAAGGCATTTCTTGGTTGAATTGAGGGGGGATCTCTTTATCACTCTGAGAGTCCCTTGTGTCCTCCTTAGGGGGCTCTTTCCCTGAGAGTCTATATTTCTGCAAGGGCCCTTGTTATGGGGACTTAGATCCTGCTGGTCCTCACTTGGGAAGCTTACTTAAAGAGAGGAAGTCTGCTGTTTCACACACAGTTCAGTTACCAAACTAAGATTACAGTCAAGAAATTTCTTTTCTCCAGATTATGGTTATCAGACTTTCTTCTCTTGGAAAATATTTATGTGCCTTTTGTAAGATTCTCAGAATTCACATCATAAAGAAAGATCTTGTATGCATGAAGGCATTCCTCTGAGTCCACAACTTGTTATTAATATTAGGGTAGTGGCGAGACAAGGAAACCCACTTCTATTGTTTTGTGGCATATTAGGTCACAGAGCACAGAGGAAGCTTTTAGCAGTTCCAGATAAAGGACCTCACGGAAGTCTGTGAAGCCGGTGGGACTCAGCTACTGATTAAACAGCAGCTTGTGAAACCGAGGCTCTTGTTTTAGATTAAACAAACAGGCTTGTAGCTTGAAAAAGATTTCTGAAGTAAAGAAAGTGCTTTCTGAAGTGTGAATTTTTGTGTTTATTTTAACAGCTTCTGAGAAATGAAAATTATTTTCAACAGGCTTTCCATGCAAATTCTTGTCAGGATATATGGCTGTAAGGCTTAAGATCTGGTTTAGACTGGGAATGCTGTTAATTGCTTCCAGTTGGTGATATTTTGGGGTTATCTAACTATGCTCATTTGCATAGTAATAGGAAATCTGTCCAGCAACTTTGTAGCTGACCAGCATTGAAGTTATCAAATCTCTACAGTTTTGCAGATATCTGTGCTGACTGTTCACACAATTCTCTTGAAATTTATAGAGTCCTTGGGCCCTCTGTGTCTCCTGTGGGCTGTGTCACTTAGATAACAGCCGTACATGTGATAAAAATAAAACACTTTGTAATGTAAATGTAGGGGATGACCAGGGTTCTGAAATGGTTAAACAGACTAGTCCTCAAAAAAGTCCTTGTAGGTGGATGTATAAAAAAGCATCCAACTTTTCAGCCCAGTTGAGAGCAAAATTCATGAACCAGTCACAGGAGGAGCAGGTGTTGTAGCCAGAGCTTGGACTTTGGAGTTAAGTCTGGCTGTGAGGCCTTCCTCTGCCACTTTAATAACTTTTAAGACCTTGGCCAATCACTTGACCTCTCCAAGCTTCTTAGAACTCAACTGTGAAAAAAAGATGATGGTAGTATTTACCTAAGGGGTTGCTGGCGTGTGGTTGCCATGTCTGCTACAGGTTAGGCACTTGGCAACATAGATTTCTTTGTAAATTTGGTGGATTGTCGTAGAATTGACTAACAGTGGGTAGTATGACTTCAAAGAAGGAACTCAGCATGGTAGCCGCTTATCATGGAAGACCTAGAACTTATGAAAGTAAAAAAAAACATCTTTGTTTCACAAAATAGCAAGTTATATGATGGGTGAAGAAGAGATCCTTCAGAGAGAAATCTAACTTATTGACGTATGATGTATAGGCTGGTGTTGTTACTTCTTGAAATTCATACTCTTGGGGAATTATGCTAGAAATTTTTAAGATGATCTGGATTAGTCTGCTTTTACATAATAAACCTGTTTTTGAACATCGAGATGACTAAAGCTCTTGCACGTGAGCAAATGCTGGTTTTAATTTACTTAAAGGAACCACGGGCAACATAAGTTCATTTGATCCCAAACAAAATTGTATACTTGCAGAAAGCAGTGCCTGAAGGCAGCCGGTTCACCGGGGCTGTGGTAGGACCAGCACAGGGCTGAGGTTTCCCCTTAGAAAATGTCTTTCGGAGAGATGAATGTGACAGACTTGCTTTCTCTCTCTTTTTTAAAATCATGTATTTTTGCAGTCTTCTAGCTGTGCTTCACTCTGAAATTTTTATTTATTACTCAGACACAAGGAAAGGAATATTATAGAAAGGAGAAGCTGGGCAAATGTTCTTGGTCTAAAACAGACTACTGTATCTGGGGTGGTTTTTAGATTCGAATCTCTACTTTTCTGTGACTCCTCATATGAAGATGCTGTAAGAAAGCCGAAGAAATGTGGTAAAATCTGTGTCGGAGCAAAATATTGGAGTGAAGTACTTTTAAATTGTAGCAAGTGACTAATTTGGAACCATGCCTTGGCATTACAGTTATTTGCCACAGAGAACAGGCATATCAGAAAAATAACCTCAGTGTTTCAAAAGAAGGTTTTGTGCAAAGGTGAGCCCATTGCAGAGGTTCCAAATTTCATTTGACTTTATTGTGACTCAGGTGGGAAACGTGAGAAACCACAACAGGGTGCGCTCCTCTCCTTCTCTGAAAGCCTCTGCCGTCTCTCCCCTGACTGCAGAAGAACCATTTATTTGTACTCTTCTGCCTTCCTGGGGCTTCAGGGGGTTGGTGGTAAACCTTACATTTTATTATTGACAGCTTGGCAGATTTTGCACTTTGCTATATTATGTTTGTTTTAAAAGGCTTAAATTACCATCCGGTCAAACTGATGCGCCGTGATCAGGTGCTGTGGTGCGGCTGCTGCAGCCACCAGCCCCGCATCCAGCCCCAGTTTGGGAAGCTTTGGGCAGGGAGGTCATGGCCGCTGGGTTTGTGCTGTCCTGGCCTCCGCCGTTCCCCTCTCGCGGTGCTTTCTTAACAGCTAAATTGATCTGCTCATAGTTTGCAAAATATTCTGTGCAGAGTCCCATCTTGCAGCGCTTCAGATTCTCTCTGTTTGCCATTGCCTGACTCTTCCCCTTGTATCTCTTAAGTGCCGTCATCTTTGCCTTTTTTTTTTTTAACCTCTCTGCAGCCCCAGTTTCCCTACTGAGGCCTTTCTCCTCGCCCAGGCTTAGTGATCGCCACCCCTACTGAACTCCTAGAGTGTTTCCTTGTGGGGCGAGATGTTCCAGGGGATGCAGGATGAGAACATGGGAACTCTCTCATTTATTTGCATTTCATCCTTAAACAATTTTGACTTATGTGACTTTCAAGGGTGTAGACTATATCGGTACACTAACGCACTTGTATGATTTGTAAATAAATTTACATGAAATGGAAGGAATACAAAGAAAATTTACTGGGGGGCTGTGTCCTCATAAGAGGTTTGAGTTTGTTGTATGAGCCTGCCCCTTGCACCTAGCAGATACCACCTGTTGTAAGTCCTGTCTCTTTGCCTGGGTTGCGCGCTCTGTGTCTCCTCGCCTCAGCATTTCGCGTGCTTGCACGGTGTTCAGCTGAAGCTTGTGGGTGATGCTGAAGTCTGAGGGGGACACTGTTGGGGAAGTGAGTTTGGTGCTCCAGAGTGTGCGTATTTTCAGAGGAGGGGTTGTCAGCTTAGGGCCTCGTTCATCTGACCCCAGTCCTTTCCCTGGACTGAGGCCGTGGATCCTTTTATTTTTAGCCATAAACTTTTAGAACAATTGTAGATTTACAGGAAAGTTGCAAAGATGGTACAGAGAGTTCCCTTCTGACGTGTGTAACAACGGGAGTCAGTACTGACACATTATTATTAGCCAGCGTCCAGACTCTATTCAGATTTCGTCGGTTTCAGGGTCCCACAGTAGGTCTAGTTGTGATGGCTTCTTGAGCCCCTCCAGTCTGTCCCTTGTTTTTGATGATCTTGACGTTTCGAGGAGTTACTGGTCAGGCGTTGTGTAGAATATCCTTCAGCTGATGCGTGTGTGATGTTTTACTTGTCACTAGGCTGGGATTCTGTGTTTTGGGGAGGAAGACTACAGCGTTGGAAGTGTGGTTCTCATCACATCATATCAAGGGTGTGTGCTTTCAAGACGGCGGGTCCCTTGATGGCCTGGCTGAGGTGCTGTGTGTCAGCTCTCTCCACTGTCAGGTTACCCTCTGCTCCCTTCTCCACATGGTGCGTGTGCACGGCCTGCACTTAGCGGTGAGGAGTGACGCTCCACCTGCTCCAGGGGGAAGTATTGAATATCTCTAGAAATTACTTGGGATTCTGTGTAGGAGATTTAACTACTCTTCCGCATTTATTTCCTTATTCAATTATTTATATCAGTATGGACAGTTGGATATTGATTTTACACTTTGGGTTATAATTCAATACTCTTATTTATTTTGCTGTTTAAATTAGCCACTGGGAGCCCTTTCAGTTGGCTCCTGTGTCCTATAGACATATGTCTGTTTTTTTTTTTTTTTTTTTAAGCACCTCCTTGTTTTCTGGCGCTGTAAGAAACTCTCGGCTCACCTTGTGTATTCCCTGCTCCATCTCTAGGATCAGCGGTGTCTCATGCGGCTTCCTTTTATTGAAGAGTGATACTAGAAACCAAGATCTGGACACTGGATTTGCTCGCTGCTACTGGGACGTTTATAGTAGAGTTTTGGTCCTCTGCTTCCTATATCTAATCCCAGGTGTTGGGAAAAGAGAGTGAGTGATTGAGAGATTTTGGAGGGATGAGGGGCCTCTGAGAGACAGATGACCTGGAAGGACCCTGCATACATTTGACCCTGTCACTTGACCACCTTTTAACAGCCTATTAACACCATCGTAAATCTACACATCCCACACTTGTGGTATAATAGTATTGGCAAGAAGTCATTTTCATTTTTAGAGCAATGGGTATTTGAAAGATTTTATTGACTCTCTCCAAAAGCAGCCTGTTCTCTAAGAATAGGAGGGACACCTCTTAAGCTTAAGGATCTAGTTAGAGAGAATTATTTTAGGGGGCCTGTCAGCTTTGGAAACTGTTGACAGGGGTTATAGGCAACTCCTTTAATTGGTGGAAGTTCAGATGAAATGTCCAATGGCAAGTCTCTTGGAGAGTACAGGGGGCTGTAGACTTGCTTTGATCTTTTTACAGAGCTTTTCATTTCATTTCTTTTCATTTTTTTATTATGGAAAATTTCAGACATACACAAAAGTAGAATAATTAATGTAATGAACCCTCGTGTGCCCGTCACCTAGCATCAGCAATTTTAAGTTTATGGTGAATCTGGTCCCTGTTGTTTTGCTATAAATGCTGGCCACGGTATCAGTTCAGCTGAAACTGTTTTAGGAAAAAGTAAAGATGTTTTTATAAAACAGGATCACTTGCATCAAAATCACCCAGGTACTTGTAGAAATGCAGATTCAGGGGCCCCCAACAAACCAGCTGAATCAGAATTCTGGAGGTTGGCCAGGAAATCTGCATTTGTAATACTCTTCAGGTGATTTCTCCAACCCCACAACACAAAATATTTTATCCTCTACTAGAGACAAAATAATATCAGTTATTTAATAGAAATCTGTTGACTTGTGGAGCTAGTGAGACTCAAGGAAGGAAGAACAACTTAAAATTTAAAAACTAAAAGTTAATGAGAACACCTAAAATCTGCAGAGATCTCTGCCCCTGCCCGCCATACACAAATATTGTTCTGAAGAATCTTCCTGTGAAAAGCATGTGTGCTATAACCACAAAGGAATTTAAACACTCCAGGGTGGAACATACTTACAAGTACTTACTGCTCCAGAGACCTTTTTGTGTGTGTGTGACTTTAGCCCCTTCTTTTGGAGTCAGTATAAATAATAACTTCTTTACATTTTATAAATATCCTGTATAAATAATCAGTGGGAAAAAAAAGCAAACTGTGAGCTGGTAGCCTGATATTCAGATGCCAGTGCTGTGAGCTGAGAACCTCGTGGTGTAGACGTGCCTGCCCTGGCCTGCCGGGGTTCTGCCTTCTGCAGCTCAGACCAGCAAGGAAATGAAGCTTGAGCAGGTGTGACGTTCTTGGTTCCCCAGGTGACATGTGCACGCTACGTGAGAGTCCCTGATTTTTGACCTGTACAATAAGTTGCAGGGTTATTTTTTTCCAGCATGATACCATGTCGTTAACATTTTGCTATAAAAAAGTTTGCTTTTCTAAACTGTTTTATTTTGGAATAGCCTTGGGCTTGTAGCCCATTTTATATTTTTCCACAGGTACTTCTTTTAAAGCTGGTTGATGTATTTTGATGTATTTGTTGTGGGTGTATTGATATGTCCAAAATATTTTTATGATGAGCTAAAGAAAGCAAACTGTCTCTGAAACTGCTGCAGTATGATGACTGTATCATCAGTTGGGTTTGATGGAGAACATCATAGGCCTATATACTAGTACAGATAATTCTGGACTGTTTTTTTTTTTTTTTGGCAACACGTATGCCTTGCATAGGAGAAAAGAATTTCATTTTAAGCATCTAAGATAGTAATTTTTGAGAGAGAACTTGCTCTTATCCTAAATGAAACCACTGGAATTTAATTTTTAAAAACTCTTTTTTTTTTTTCTCCTTGAGGTCCATATTCAAAGTCCATTCTGAAAATGTCTTTTTTTTTTCTTTTTTTGCTACACTGTTTTGACGTGATATAACTGCAGCCTTTAATAACGGCAAGTAAATCTCTAAGACATTTTGGACTTAGAACTGACAGAGGAGGATGAGTGTGCTGTCACTTGGCACATTTAAAATGTCTGCTCTAACCAGCCAGTAATTGTAAAATTCTGTAGTTTCAGCTTCTTATTGCAAAACCGAAGGTTGTGATCTGTTGGTTACCTCTCAGATTAGCCTCTGAATTTAAGTTTAATGTAGTTTTCACGCTGCAAATTCTTCCTCAGGACCCTCAGTAAATTCAACCTGCGCTCCTTTCAGAAGGAAAAAAAAAATCCCTCTTCCTGGTGCTACCTGGCAGTGTGCCCCGCTAGAATGGTTCTGTGTCAGCAGCAAGTGTTACTTTCCAAGGATGCAGCCTGCTGGCTTGGGCCCAGAGCCCCACTTGACTCTGACTTCAGACTGTTATTAAAACGCAACACCCGGACCCTGATTGCTGGTGAGGCACTGAAAAATAACAAACTTACCAGAATAGTTCTCTGGGAACACTCCACCAGAGGCCTGCTGCCAGGGTGCAGTCCAGGAGTCTGTAATTTAACTTCGTTTGCTTAAAAAAAAAAAGTTAATTTTAATAAAAGATCTGATTACCAATTTTCACTGTAGAGACACTTGGAGGACTCATGCAATTTTGGAATTATAAATCCTTGTATATAGAACTTTAGAGCCAAAATGGCAGTTTACAGGTGAGGGAACTGAGGCCCAGAGAAGTGAAGCAGTGATTTCAATCCTGTGCGGCCCATCAGAGGCCGCCTTCGTTCTGGGTTGAGGGGCCTTGACATCCAGGCCACCCTGCTCTCCAGCTCACTGCCTCATGCTTTCAGGAACACATGTATTAGTGTGGTGCACATGCATAGACTGATTCCAGTTATTTTTCCCTCTGGATATTTATTTCTATTATCTGAAAGTCCTGAGTGAAATTTAAAAATATTTATCAGAATAGTTGATTCTTGAAGTATTAAAGATAATTCCTTATTGAGTTAGGAAACATGCTAACTTCCATAATTAGGCTCAAAAAACCACATTCATATTTCTTTTTTTATAAAGACTTTTTTTTTTTTTTTAATTTTTATTTTTTTTTTTTGGCACACGGGCTTAGTTGCTCCGTGGCATGTGGGATCTTCCTGGAGCTGGGATCGAACCCGTGACCTCTGCATTGTCAGGTGGATTTTTAACCACTGCGCCACCTAGGAAGCCCCATATTTCTTTTTAATTTATAAGAACAACAGCTTCCACCTGTGAAGTGAGTTGCACTGTTTAATTAAAGGTGGTAAAGAATCTCTGTGATTTGAAAGAAATGTAATCATAAACTTGTAAAAGTTCGCCTGTGAACATGAAAAACGCTTTAAGCACTGGGATTACGTAGCTGCTCTTGTGGAGGTGTGGACCCCGTCGAAAGTGTGCTGGAGGTGGTGGGTCCCGAGACTAGTGCCCCGAGCAGGTAGCCGGTGTGTGCTTTGGAGAGAGAGCCACAGGCAGGTGTCAGGAGAGGCACGTGGCGTCGTAGGCACACGTCATTTTCATCCTCTTTCTCTCAGCTCTTTGAGGCCACCTCTGTGATCCACGCCCTGGAGCCCGTCCTTCCTCAACTCTGGCTTCCTCCCAGGGCAGCAGCTTCCGTGTTTTCACCTGGACCCTCTCTCTCAGTTCATAATAGATGACAGTTTAATGTATATTCCCCCCATAGCTTTATTCTCCTTTTGAATAACTTTATTAGTATAAGTTCTCAGGAGTAGTTAAAAAAAAAAGTGAACCGTTCTTATGGTTCTTTTGCTACTAATCACCATATTTCTTTCCAAGACACTTTTTAAAATGCTGTCCGCCCCTGCCTCTGCAGCGTCCTGTTTCCTGTTTGACCCTGTTTCCTTGTCTCATCCCTTAAATATTGTTCCCACCCGCTTTGCCCTCTCTTTTCTGTTCCCCTCCTGATCTCCTCTCTGTCTGTATCAATTAACACATGTAGGTATTTTTTTAAGTGAAAGTGTTCCGGGGATTATAATAAAAACAGCCTAGGGCGCCTGTGTCCCGTCCTGTTCTCCCTCGTTCCTCCTCTTGGCTCCGCCGGGCATTGCCCGCCAGCTCCTTTAGCTGTGTTGCTAAACGACAGGCTGGAACTACTGTTTCTTGGTTTCAGTAGATACTGAACTTCCACTGTGGAAGAAGAGGATTTATATACTCATGTACACACTCACACACTCTTCCCCTTCTCAGCATCATTTACGCTTTTTTGGTTAAATCAGCATTCAGCATTCATATTTTTCTGACTCCAAATACTATTCACAGCTGGCCCTAGAGTGTTTCTGATGATTACATTTCTTCGACATCTTTTGTTTTCTCTAGATGTTGTTATCATTTCCTTAGCTTTTCGTGAGTGTATCATTCATTTGTCCCACTCTCCTCAGGGAAGGTGAAACCTCCTCTTGGCGGGTTGGCCGTGCCCAGTGCAGGGCTTGGGTGGTGGTTCTCCGTGGCCTCCAGCGCCCTGCTGCCAGGTCTGAGGCCGTCTTATTTCCTTTCCCGTGTGGCCTCTGTGTTCCCCTCCGTGGAGGGAAGCTCTTGAGACGTTCTCTCTAAACTACGAGTGGCCGCACAGCGATGCCTTGGTGTGAGTCTTTACAGCTCATCCCACTCGTGAATGTGGGTTCTCAGGGGACCTTTTGAATCTGGAAAGTGGCGTCCTTTAGTTCTGGAAGAATTTCATACACACACATTTTTTTTTTTAGGGAGTTATTTCCTCTTTCTTTTCTTTGTCTTTTTCCTCCTGGAACTTCTGTTAGTTGAATGTTGGGCTTTTTGGAATGAGCTTCAACTCTCCTTTTGTTCATATTTTGTCTCTTTGTTCTACTGTGTGATGGCCTTTGGCTTTTCTATAACATTTTATTTCCATGAGTTTTTCTCCCCACCCCCTACCCCCCCCACCGACCAACCCCCTTTCTAAGTAGCATTTTATCATGAGTGTAGTATTGTCTCTTATTTCTGAGGATATTAATTATAGTTTTGTAATAATTTTTAGTGTTTTTTTTTTTTAAACCCCTACACCATCAGCCTCCTTCAAATCCCTGTTTCTCTCTTTGGGTTGATCACTTTCTTTTACCTTTTTATTTTTATTTTTTAAATAACTTTATTTATTTATTGGCTGCGTTGGGTCTTTGTTGCTGAGCGCGGACTTTCTTTAGCTGCCATGAGCAAGGGCTCCTCTTCCTTGCGGTGCGTGGGCTTCTCACTGGTGGCCCCTCTTGTTGCCGAGCATGGGCTCTAGGCACGCAGGCTCAGTAGCTGTGGCTCGCAGGCTTAGTTGCTCTGTGGCATGTGGGATCTTCCCAGACCAGGGATTGAACCCCTGTCCCCTGCATTTGCCAACCACTCCCAACCACTGCGCCACCAGGAAAGTCCCTCTTTTACCTTTTTTTAGGAGGATTTTCTCAAATGTCAGGCGATCCTTTAAAGCCTACCCGTGTTGAGACCCTGATGGGAGGTGCCCCCCGCGACCCTTTCCCCTCGCCCTCCGTGTGTGTGTGGTGGGGCTTACTGATGGGTGGACATCACAGTCGGGTGATGGAGCAGCCGTTTCCATAAGAGACATCCTGTCCCCAGAGCGCTTATAGTTATCTATAGGGCTCTTTTCTGGGGCTGGACACCGGAGTGTCTGGAAGCACCTAGTTATATTTGGTTCAGTTGTGATTGGGTTTTTCTGTATAATGTAAAGACAGCATCAGTGGAGCATTACCAGATAGGAAGCCGTAGGTGATCTTACCTTGATGTTCCGTAGAACTTTGTCCAGTTTAGTGTTGTAAGCAGTTTCTGGCTTAGTTACAAAGGTAGTACTTCATCATGGAGAATTTTGAACATACGTAAACTGGACAGAAGAGTGTAGTGCATTCTCTGCTCTTCCCGCAGTCCAGCCATCGCTGTGGCCAGTCCAGCAGCATCCATGCCACCACCTGCTTCCTCTGGAGAGAGAAGGTTTAAGGACACGTTGTCTGAGACTGTGTTTCAATTATACTGGCAAGAATTTAAGTTAGACCTTAGGAAGCTGGAAAGGTTCTGAGACCATAGGCTCTATCCAGGTGCTGCAGGTATTTTTAAAGAAACAGATGGGCATGTTTTTCTAGGATGTTTGGGGTCTGCTCTGCCTGGGAAGTAAGGAGCACACATCTGGGTCATCTCTCCTTTCCTTTTTGGCCCTATAGTGCAGAGAGTGTATCAGCTAAGTGTTGTGAACACAATACTGCCGTCGACTTGCCTGCACAGTGCTGCCAATTCCAGTGAGAAGTTGTATGGAAAGACAGTGTCCTTTTCCCCGGACGCTGGTGGTGCACTGCAGTGACCAGTTGTGGGGGAAGAAGCCCTGGGAAACTGGCCCTGGGTTTCTACTTCTTGGACCAGATGCTGCCTGTTCATGAGCTGGCTTCCTGGACCACAGGGAGGTCCTGATTCAGAGCTGTTACGAACATCCGACCCTGTGGATGACTCCACACCTTAACTATGCCCTCAACCAAATTAAGATTCTAGTTCATAAGATATTATCCCTGTTGTCATTTTCCCAGGGTGCGGGGCCACAGTAGTCTGGCAGACTAAACCTGACATTCCTTTGGCCAAACTGTGCCACCTGAGATGAGCTCTTCTGTGGTAGTCTCCATCCTTGTTAGTGTTTTTAAAATTGGAATGAGACAAACCTCTGATAAGAGATTTTACTGGAAACAGCTGAGAGAAGCAGCGTCTTCATCTAAAATGATCTCATTCACAGATATTCAGTCAGCACTCAAAGTTTATAACCTTTCTGCAGGTGTGAGAGAACAGTGGGGTTGGCTGACCTTGGAAATCGTTTTTGAACAAGAAGAGCACCTCACTGATGAGCACACAGCACAGTTTGTTTTTCTAGGCTGTTGATGTCCTGGCTTAGGGGTCTTTGTGGAATCTCTGATTCATCAGCTAAATCATCAACACACTATTTACTGTTCCGTGCGGTTGGGTATATTTAGTGCTGTGCTTCATATTCCCTTCCTAATATTAGGATTTGTCAGGGAGATTCTAGAGTGTTTAATGTTATTATAAATAGATGTATTGTTACATTAAGAGGCAAGGAAAACATTTAGTGACTTAGGAGTCTGTGTACAGGAAACCTTTATGATAGATGGGTTTGTACTTTTGAGGTGTTAAATAAAAATGTGCGATTTGCAATGATTGTCTGAATTTCTCTCCTCGAGTAGTATGATTCATTTGACTGGTCTCTGGGATGTAGAGCTACTTATCAGGATGTTATAAGAGGAAGATGGACTTGTTAGTCCTACCCTTAAAAAAAAAAAAAAAAAAAAGGCTTGGACTTGATGTCAGGACCAGTTTGGAAGATTGGTCTTTCTGCCAGATTTCGTTTGTCTAGTCAGCCCAGTGGGCACCACCTTTGATTGTCAAGTAGACACATAAATCTCTCTGCATTTCCTGAGGGTGAGGGTGGAGAACAGAAGGGTTATGTATGTATCTGACACTTGCTTTAACTGCTGTACAGTCCTTTCCCATTTTCAAACCACTGCGTCCTGGGAAGCCAGCAAGGGAGGCAGTGTATACTTGTCTCCGGTGCCAGCGAGGATGGATCCCCTACGGGTGGGGATGGTGGTCCTAAATTAATAGATCTACAGTGTTAGGGGCTGGACTCAGTCCCTTCCGACTTCAGAAGGAGATCAGGCCTTTGAAGAAGTGAATGTGTTAAAATGAGGCCGTTGACGCCCTAGTAGCTAATCCAGTATGACTGGTGTCCTGCCTCAGAAGCGGCCAACCCTGCTGACCCCTGGGTCTCGGACTTCCAGCCTCCTTACTGTGGGACAGTAGGTTTGTGCTGTTGAAGCTGCCGAGTGTGTGGTGCCGGTTATGGCGGCCTGTGCAGACTAATACACAGCGTGCAGGCTAACACGCAGATTTGGACTCTGCGTGTCTTAGAGGCATCTGTTACAGTTCCCCGCTGCCTGGAGTACGGACGATGGAGGCTCCTCGTGCGCTGGGCCCTCTCCTCATCCAGCACCACTGGGGCCGTGGGGGGGGGACGGGGGGTGCCTTTGGAGCCACTCTGCGGGTGCGGGGTGAGACCACTCCGATGGCTTCCAGTGAGATGAGACGGTGCGGAGAGCATGGCCTGTGGGAATAAATGCCCACTATCACAGGAGAGCATAAGTCGGGGGAAACCCACTTTTTAAGAAAACTTATTTTTTTAAAGAAAACAACTTGAGTTACAGTGCTAAACATGAATTGCAAAGTGGGCAAGTAAAGAGTGTTTGTGGGAGTTGTGTGTGGCCTGGGGAAAGAGTGATAAACTGTGACTGGGAACAAAGGAGGGACACCCCGTGCTGTGGACGTGGGGTGGTCAGTGTTGGGGGAGAGTCTTTGCCGAGGAAGAGCATACAATTACTGAAGGAAGGCTACCTTCTGGTCTTAACTTGTTTGACCCTGAGAGCACGAGTTTATCCTGTTAACCAGTAGATTTATGATGGATTTCCGGTGGGGGAGAAGGTGAACGTGAAGACTGAGGTCACAGAGCATCCATCTGGAAGGACTGGGAGAGGTCTGTCGTGGCCCCAGGTGGAGCACTGGGGCGAGTGGGGAGGGTGCAGGGCAGAGAGGTGCACGGAGGCTGGAGGACTGGGGACGCCGTAAGGCTTGTTAAGGAGTTTGGAGTTTTGGCTGACGATGGCGGGAAGCCCCTGGTGCCGAAGTTGAGACGTGAGACAGGATGGAGGGCGGGAAGCCCCTGGTGCAGAAGTCGAGACGTGAGACAGGATGGAGCGCTGCCGCCCACCCCACCCCCGCCCAGTCTCCCTCCCTGCAGGTGCCCACCTTGCCCGCTGGGGACCCTGCATGCGCATTGTTCTCACCTGTTCTATTTATTTGCCTTTTTCTTGTTTTCATTTAAACATACATCCTAGATATGGGTTAAATCGTATCCCCCTCCTGGATTTATCTATTGAAGTCCTAACCTCTGATACCTCAGAGTGTGATCTTATTTGGAGACAGGGTCTTTACAGAGGTAATGAAGTTAAAATGAGGTCATTTTAGGAGGGCTGCAATTCAGCGTGACTGTGTCCTTATAAAAAGGGAAACTTTGGACACAGGCATAGGCACAGAGGGAAGGTGATGTGAAGATTCCCAGGGAGAAAACGGCCCAAGGAGACAGGCCTGGGACAGATCTGTCTCTCACAGCCCTCAGAGGAACCAGCCCTGCTAGCACCTTCATCTTGGACTTGTAGCCTCCAGAATTGTCTAGGCCAGGGCGCGCTTTGTTACAGCCTTTCTAGCAAACTAACACACATACCTAGAGTATCAAGAATATAGACTGTAAATTGTTGTATCTTTTTTTTTCCTAATGAAACTTTTCATTTAATGAATGTGAAGAAATTATTTAATAAATGGGAAACTTCAGACGCATACCAGACTAGACAGAGGCTGCAGTGAATTCCTGCCTACATACCTTTCACCCAGCTTGACTCGGCTAGGGGCCATCTTTTTTCATTCTACCCCCATCACTTTCTCTACCCTCATACTGTGTTGAAGCAAATTCCAGACATCGTTAAGTAGGTCATTATCTCTAAGAGGTAAAGACGTTTAAAAACAGAACCATGATCGCTCTCTCCTCAGAGAACCAAATCATGCTTCCCTAATGTGGCTGATTGTCAGTGTTCAGATTTCCAATTGTCTCAGTGTCGTAATTTTTTTAAGATTTTGAATCATGATTCAGATAACACCTGTACGTTGCAATTGGTTGGTTTGTCTTCTAAAATCTCTTTTAATTCCTTCTCCATCTTTCTTTCTCTCTCCTTGTAGTTCATCAGGTTTTTGAGTGTTTTTTGTAGCCTGAATTTTGCTGATTACATTCTTGTTGTGGAATTTAATATGTTCCACTGTTCTCTTTATTTCCTGTTAATTGGTATTTACATCTACAGGCTTGGTCAGATACAGGTTTGATATTTTGTTATTGTTGGATTGTTTGTTTTTGGCAGTACTATGTGTGGGTGGTGATGTGTTTTTCCATCTGGAGACATATAATGTCAGGTTGTCTGTCTTTCTGCATTATTTGCTATTGGTATAAATGTCCTGTCATGAAATATTATTCTTCTGGTTTTTTTTTTTTAACAATTGTTTAAGGATGTAAGCGCTATTCTCAGCTAGCAATCTATCCCGAAACTAACAGTGGGCAGGGTTTGGCCCACAGGCTGTAGTTTCCTGACCCCTGCTCTAGGGTACATATATCTGTGACGTAATAGGAAATACCTATTTGGTCTTTGTCCCTTTTTCTGCTGCAGGGCTCCTCAAACTCTTGGAATTTCCTGAGTGATGGGGTGATAGGAGCACCTCTTGTTATTAATAACTAGCGCCTTCCAGCCACACCCGAATTTATGCTGATGACGTGAGTCGTGGATCCTAAGTAGCTGCAGGATGGGAGCCGGTGGCCGGAGGAAGCAACCATGTGATTAGAGGGTTTGAAGTTTCAGTCTCACCCTTTACGACTGGAACCGCTGGGTAACCAAATAGTAAATATGAGGAAATTTTCTTTGTAACCTGATTATCAGCTGGTAACCCAAGAGGCAATGACAAAATTAGAACATCGGTGTGTTGCAATCCCTTGTGGATCTAGACATTGATCATTTCTTTTTATCTGTGAACCTTTAAAAATTTTAATTTAATCCGAAAATGGATTCACAGGTGACTCTTCAGTTAATTACACATGTGTTCAAGTTCTCATCAGGGTTCCAGGCGGGTATTTATAATGGTTGAATTAATAATCGGGTAGTACTCCTCACTGACTCTGAGTCATTCCTGAGAAATTGTGCTCCCCAGGTTGCCTGTCAGTGAAACAGGTAACATGCACCTGCCTCTCATTAGGTTTTCTCAAGTTTTCTGCTTATTAAATCAAGTGCTAGATATCTATTAAAATGGTTTGGAAACGAAAATGAAAACTCACAGACTGCACCTTGGAGCTGCCGTGTGTTTTTGCACCGGCGTCTTGGAAAGGTGTATGAAGTACCCCAAACCTCTAATTATCCTTGTTCTCAGTTTGTAATCGGTGAGGCGGCCTCAGTGTGCGGAGACACTCCTATCATTATTGATGTTTTTCTCTAGGAGATGATTGGTACATGTTTCTGAATGCCGCAGACTTGAGAATGTCAAAAGAAAACTTTCTTCATAGTTTCCAGCTTTTGCAATTAGGAACCTTTCAGGGGCCTGGGCCACGGGGGTTTTAATTGTAGTTCCTCAAGTCTAGAATTTACTTCCTCTCTGCAGTTTGTGCCAAACCATCTCACCTTCCAGTCTATAAGAGTCTGGTTTGATTTCTTCATTTTTATGCAGGTTTTTCTTTTTTGTATGGAAGTTTTCCTTTGTTGGTATATAGAGTTTTTTTTAAAGCATAGTACTTCAGGCTGATCAAAAGAACAATATGGTAAATAAAATAGTTCTAGAAGTGGTAAAACTACAAATTTCTACTAGCATCTGTCTAGTAAATTTCTCAGGTAGTGATTTAGAGCCCTTTCAGTGGGCCTGGTAGGCGGTGAGGTGGAGTAGACTTGTACGCTGTGAGGGAACCTGAGTCTAGAGGAGCAGAGGCCCCTGCAGTGTCTTAACAGAAATAAGTACGTTATCAAGGTCAGGCAAAACTCGGCATAACTGGTTGTTTTTAACTTGGGTATGACTTTTTTTTAATAGATAAATTTATTTATTTATTTATTTATTTATTTTATTGGCTGTTTTGGGTCTTTGTTGCTGCACATGGGCTTTCTCTAGCTGCGGCAAGCGGGGGCTACTCTTCATTGTGGTGTGTGGCCTCATTGCGGTAGCTTCTCTTGTTGCAGAGCATGGGCTCTAGGCGCGTGGGCTTCAGTAGTTGCAGCACATGGGCTCAATAGTTGTGGCTCACGGGCTCTAGAGTGCAGACTCAATAGTTGTGGCGCATGGGCTTAATTACTCCACGGCATGTGGTATTTTCCTGGGGCAGGGATCGAATCCGTGTCCCCTGCATTGGCAGGTGGGTTCTTACCCACTGTGCCACCCAGGAAGTCCCTCAGGTATGACTTTTCATGCCTGCCTGATGACTCACAGAAGACAGCTTTATGGGTCAGGTCTTGAGCTGTCCCGCCGGCAGTTTTGATCAAATTTTAAGATAGGGTGTAATGATGGAAAATTATGGATGAAAAGAGAGGAAAAAGTTGTTTACTATTCACTCTGGAGTTTGGAGAAGTATGAGCTGTCTTACAGTGAGAGGCTTCATTTCCAAGCATGTAGGCTGTTTTTAAGTGTTAAAAACAGCGAGGCAAATCCATGTGGTATTTAGGGGATTGGGGGGACTTGTACTCAGCACCCCTGAACCGAGTCTGGCCCAGCCGCCTTCCCACCTTGTGTCCTTGGGCACCTCAGTTTCCTCGTCTGTGACGTGGAGCTGGTGTCGTGACAGTCGAATGAAATAATATATTTTATCAACCCTCAGATATGAGCGAGGGTGACAGGCCCTTATTTCTGTGCCATTAGGAAAGAAGAAATGCTGCCAATGGAAACAGCTTCTTCTGAGCGCAAGACACCCCTGAAACGCAGAGATCTTAAAGTGCAGTGGGCAAGCCTCGTCTTAAAAATCAGTAAAACACAGTGTATGTGAAAGTGCTTTGCCACATAAGCCTCAGGGGTCGTGTTTAACCCATGTTATGTGAGTCAGGGGAGTGAAACAGAGTTATAAGAACAAGTGTCAGTAGGCAGCACAGGCCGAGCTGTGTCTTGGTTCTAGAAAGTCGGCTCTCAGTGACTCAGGCTCCTCGCTTCGCTTGGTTTTGCAGGCGAACACCAGTGTCCCTAGTCAGGGGGTCAGAGGCTTTCTGTGTTCATGTGTGGATTGCCCTGTTTTCAATTTTCTTCGTTTAAAGCTTGCAGATGCTTGACAGTCCTTGGTTAACTGCATTATTTTTAAGAAGAAAGGCTACAGAGGAGTCCGAGCCCCCCTTGTAACAAAGCAGGCTCCAGCAGTTCTCATTCTCAAGCAGACCTTTTGTTATTGGAAAGGAATTCAGTCCTGCTTTGCAGCTGATGTGCTGTCTCCTTTAGGCTTCTCTCTTCCTCACTAAAGTCGTTTTATGTTCAAGAATGTGTTTTACTCACATAAGAGTGTGGTTAGTTTTTGCTTTCTTGAGGTTCTATAGTTGCATTTAAGAAAAGTGGTGGCATCGTTCCTCAGCTTGTCTCCAGGTCTCCTGCTTGGCGCCTCTGAACAAGAACACGTTTAGCCGTCAGTAGGGATTTTAAGGAAAAGTTTATTTCTGACTTTACCGTGGTGATCATTTCACAATATATACGTATATCAAATTATCATGTTGTACACCTTAAACTTACACCGTGTTATGAGTTAGTTATATCTCAAAGCAAGAGAAAAAAAAAAGTATTTCTTAGTAAAACACTGGTAGGGAAGACTTAACAATTTGCTCTAACAAAAAAAAGATTCAAAGTAGCCCTAGTTGAATAAGATTCTTTCCAGATAACTCTTTGCTGAAAGGAAGTGGTAAGAATCTTTATGCTCTAGACAGGGGTTGCAAACTTTTTGCCAGTGGCTCACGTGCAGTATCTATTACAGATTCTTTTTGTTTTGTTTTTTGAAACAGCCCTTTAGAGATGTAAAAATCATTTTTAGCTGTCCCCCCACCCAAGCAAACACTGGTCACAGGCTGTAGTTTTCAGTTTCCTTATCACGACAGAAATTCCTTGGAGAAGTGGCTGATTCTAAAGCCAGAGGAGGGAAATTTTAAGAGGAGCCTGGAGCCTCCTGTAGTGCCATAGAGTGAGGAAGTATTAGAGGAAACGAGAAAAGGATGGGGCATGTCCAAAGGAGTCAAGTTGAAAGAGCTCCCAGGGGCCAAAGCTGAAACAGTTTGAGCCACAAAGTAATGAGAATGATGGATTATAACTCAAAGAATAAAATGAATATCTTATGAGTTCATAACTTTGTAAATGACTCAATAAATAAGTGCGGAAGAAGGGACAGATATTCTTTACAGCAGAGTTCCAAGTAATAAATGTAGAAGGAATAAGGGAAATAGGAAAATCACCATCAGAACGTCACTGTATTCATTGCTTCCGGCAAGATGCATGACTCCTGGGCTTCCTAGGTGGCGCAGTGGTTGAGAATCCGCCTGCCAATGCAGGGGTCACGGGTTCCATCCCTGCTCCAGGAAGATCCCACATGTCGCGGAGCAACTAAGCCCATGCGCCACAACTATTGAGCCTGTGCTTTAGAGTCTGTGAGCCACAACTATTGAGTCCATGTGCTGCAACTACTGAAGCCCATGCACCTAGAGCCCATGCTGCGCAACAAGAGAAGCCACGGCAATGAGGAGCCCGCGAACCACAACGAAAAGTAGCCCCCACTCACCGCAACTAAGAAGAAAGCCCGCACACAGCAAAAAAAGACCCAACACAGCCAATAAAATAATAAATAAATAAATAAATTCATTAAAAAAAAAAGAGATGCATGACTCCTGTGAAAACTACAGTGTAAAGCTTCCTGGAGACCCAGGGTGTGTACAGAGTTTAACCTACGTCTGCACATCCTGTGACACTCCTTCCTCTGGGAAGTACGGCTTAATTCCCTTCCCCATGCATGTGCCCTGGACTTTGTGATCCACTTCTGAAGAGAGGAGCATGTGAAGTTTTCCCTTTGGTGAAACCTGGCAGAAATCCCCTGGGCCAAGGGATCCAGCTTCACGTCACCAGTGATGATTGTTCCAACATCATGTGCCCCACATATGATGTCATGAGAAGGACCTTTCACTCTGTGGTGTTCTAGACTCTTCCCAGATATCTGTAACCTCAGTCCAGTCATGAGAAAACATCAGGCAACCCCAACTGAAGGACATTCTACAGAAAACTGACCAGCACTCTTCAATAGTGTCAGAGTTATAAAACAGGGACAGAGAAACATCAGAGGTTGGAAGAGACTAAGGGGACATGACGAATAAATGCAACATTGGTGACCTGGATTGAATCCTGGAAAAGAAAAAGGGCGTTGATGGAAAAACTGGTAAAATCCAAGTAAAGTCAGAAGTTCCGTTGGTATTGATGGTATTGTACCAGTGTTACTGTCTTAGCTTATAGATGTACTGTGTAAGATGCTAATGTAGAGGATGCCGGACGAAGGGTACTTGGGGACTCTCTGCATTGTCTCCACAACTCTTCTGTAAATCTAAAATAGTTTCAGAATCAGAAGTTTTTTAAAAAAAACTCTAACTTCTTATCCTGGGTTGCTCATCAGCTTCATCTTAAGCATTTGAGCATGATTTTATTAATTTAATAACTCCTGGTCCCGTTTGGTGTCTGGCAGAAAATATATTGATTCGCTTATGAAAGTTGATTTTGGAATGTGCATGTTAACTTTGTTTATTTCTCTTTCCAGGGGAGGCACCTGCTGCAGAAGTTTCCTCATCTTTTGTGATCCTCTCTGTGTGCAGTTTAATGATATTAATAGTGTTAATTGCCAACTGTGTATCCTGCTGTAAGGACCCAGAAATAGACTTTAAGGTGAGCACAGATGGTAGGAACATTGAAAGTCATCCTCTGATACGGTTACCAGTAGACGGCTGTGTATCGCAGTCCCTGGTGTGCAGGGGTTGGCAGGTGTTTTTCTGTAGGGGCCGGATAGTACATAGTGAAGTGGTCTTTACTAAGAGCTGTTGTACATAGCAAACACTGTGGGCCATGCAGTTTGTGCCGTGGCTGCTCCGTGCTCAGCTCTGCCACTGTGGCCCCGTGGGCCCCACCTGGCCTGGGACAGGTGGTCTCCGCTGGGGCCAGTGAGGCTCACGGACAAGGACAAGGCAGTGGTCTGGGCACGGCACACCGGCTGCAGGTGCAGGCCCTGCCTCAGAGCGCCACTGACAGCCGCCATGCACTTGTTCTAAGTTTTGCCAAGTGAGGCATAAGGAACAGTGACTGACTTCACTTCTCTAAGGCCTGTGAGGAGCAGCAGGCAGGTTTGATTTTTTCCCCCAGACGTATGTGCTGGTGAGCTTGTGGTTGAGATCATTGAGGCCGGGGGATCCGCCAGCGTGTTTTGTGTGTGAGGAAGAGCATCTTTCAGTTTGCCTTGAGCCCTGAGTTCCCTAAAGAGGAGAAACAAGTGGTGCCAGTTGTAAAGCTGGCCTGGGGTGGGAGGTTGGGGAATAGGGTGATGATATAGAGGATGGGTGGAGCCTGCTGGCAGCCGGCTGGGAGAGCCCCTTTAGAGCTTGCTGTGGGCATGTGGTAGGGCTCAGTGAAGACTTATTAAAAAGAAGTACATAAGGGAGCAAAAGGAATGTGCGCACACAGAGAAAATGGTTCTTAATGTAGAGCTTTACCAGCTGGACAAGGGCTGTTCCAGCAGTCCTGAAGGCCGTGGTTCAAATCAGGCAAAAACCTCTTTCATGGACATGTGGCCCTTATTTCTTGAGCCTCACACCTGTTTCGATTGTGTGTTCCCTTTACCTTGGGTCTGGTGGCAGCTCTGAGGAGAGAAGATGTGCTGTCCCTTTGGCTAGACACCAGTGTTACACAGAGGGTGGAGGGTGGATGAAAGTGGGGGAGCTGGAGGAAAAGACTCACTAGCTCAGGTTATTTTCTTTAGAAGATTTCACCCCAAACGTGGAGGACATGAGCGCCTAGGCCGTCGAATCAGTGCAGACACTGTGGGAACCCAGTGACTGCACCGCTTGGGGGCACAGCGCTGGGCACAGAATCCGTGTCCCTTGACTGTCAGTCTCACTGAGGGACTTTGCACGGATGCCTGGCCCTTTGGGGACAAAGATAAAGGCCGATCAGTCCTTCTGAGACTGAAAGCCAGTCTTTCTCTCACGTCACCATACCTCATCCTTGCCTTGAATTGTTCTACCCCCGACACTCAGTGTGAACCCAAGGTGCGTGTGACGACGCAGACTCAGGGAGCATGTTGTTATCAGGCTTCCCCAGGTGATTCCGAGGCAGGCGCTCAGGGACCACACCGCGTAGAGAGAGGATCCTCCTCAGCTTCCAGACGGTGCAGCTGAAGAGGGGTGTCGCCATCTGTCATTCGTGGGTCTGCTTTAGACTTAGAGGTGCGGAGTTTCGGAACTGAACAGTCCCTGGGAAGCCACTTACAGGCCAGGAGGCTGCAGTCTGGTCGGGTCGGTGGCTTGCCCATGTGCAGCCAGGCAGCTGCTGGCATAACTTTAAAGTGACCCGGTCTTCTCTCACGACCTCGTTGTTGTCTTTACACTGTGTTACCTCTCTGGCTCCTTAGAATCACCTGTTGCCTGATGGTGTATCATGCCGCTGCCAAGGTTAGGAGTGATGGATGAAGCTTTTCCTTTTTTTTTTTTTTTTTTTAAGCTCTTTATTGGAATATAATTGCTTTACACTCTTGTACCAGCTTTTGAGGTACACCAAAGTGAATCAGCTGTATTTATACACATATCCCCATATCCCCTCCCTCCTGCGACTCCCTCCCACCCTCCCTGTCCTGGCCCTCTAAGGCATCACCCATCATCGAGTTGATCTCCCTTTGTTATACAGCAACTTCCCCCTAGCTATCTGTTTTACAGTTGGTAGTGTATATACGTCTGTACTACTCTCTCACTTCGTCCCAGCTTCCCCTTTGCACGCCCCGCCCCCCCAACCCCGTGTCCTCCAGTCCATTCTCTGCATCTGCATCCTTATTCTTGCCCTGTCACTGGGTTCATCAGTACCATTTTTTTAGATTCCACATATATGAGTTAGCATACGGTATTTGTTTTTCTCTGAATCTTTTTCTTAAGGAGAGAATCTTTAGGAATGTCTGAAGGGGAAATTGGACAAAGCTCTTCCGTTTAGAGGTGACCTCTCAGATTGAGGTGTCCTGCTCTCCCCTCCCCCGATACAAATAGTGATGTGTCCCAATGCATTTGGCAACATGTATGACATATATGAGAATGTCCTCTCACATGCATGTGAGAACATAAATGTTATATCAGAGAAATCCACCCCCAAAACTTGCAGCTTCTCCCTTGCAAGGGGGTTGGGGTAGAGGGAGGTGGTAGAAAAGGGTGTTGTGTATCGAGGAGTGGAAAACAGTCTCATTTAGCTTCTGTCATGGCGCCTGGTGGGGTAATGCTCAGTAATTATCTGAATGAATGACCTTGATGCTCATCTGTGTCTATGTTAAATTTACACGGACACCAAGATAGGCCCAGCTCACTGGAATGATGATAGGAAGAGTCAAGACAGCTTTTTGCTGGACGAAGTCACTTAAAAGATTTCCACAGCTCTATTGGTCAGCCTCAATTTTAAAGTTGCCGTCTTTAGAAAGCCAGATGTTCTTAGAATGTTCACTGCACTTATGTGTGACCAAGTTTGATACTGACCTTCACAGTTCAGATCCTGAGGATTTTTTATCCAGTTTAGTAATTTATCCATTTGTTACTCTTTCTAGAGAAATAAGACTCGCTTAAAAATATCTTTTGAGTCTTTTAACTGTATTTTGATTGAAATCACACAGCAACTAGAAATACATATACAATTAAAAAAATGTTTTGATTCAATATGCAAAGAGATTCATGAAAGTAAATAAAAGATAAATAGAATACCTTAAACTATAGTAACTTAAAAATAAAATTTTGAACCTGGAAGAGTGTTTCCATTTTATGTTCCAGGATCATTTTAGAAAACTATGCATTTAACTTCAAGAGTTACATAAAATATGTATACTTTATTTTCAGATCTTATTTATTTTGCTATTTAGAGTTGGAGAACACAATTACTTATGCTTTTTACTTAAAGTCAGTAAGAATTAGGGAAAAAAATTATGTCAGGGTGTTCCAAATGAGTGAATAAATGTTCACATCTTAAATGTTAGCAGATGTTTTTGGTATTTGCTCTCAAGCTGATTTATATTCGATATAACATTGCTCTTCCTTTATTTAGGAATTTGAAGATAATTTTGATGATGAGATCGATTTCACACCACCAGCAGAAGATACTCCCTCAGTTCAGTCCCCAGCAGAAGTTTTCACACTTTCAGTACCAAATATCTCACTACCAGCTCCATCACAGTTCCAGCCTTCTGTAGGTAAGACCTTCCATCCTGATGTCATGTTTCCATGAATAATTTCTGAGAAGTGAGAAAGGAACCTTGCTACTAATCATAAAATAATTGGACTGCCTGTCTCCTCTGCTTGCTAATTTCTCTTCCTTCTGTTCTCTGGTGAAACTGAATTTAGTGGTCAGGCCCATTGCATTCCTGCAAAAGCTAAGTCCTTCCCTTGTGGACCGGCATATGAATACACTGCTCTCCTTGACTCATCAAATGAAACACTTGGACAGAGACTCCTGGCCTCAATTTTGATAGCCAAGCCTCTCTGCCAGTTCTCAGCACGGCCTGTCTGGCTCAGTAGGACACTGCTGTCTTCTACTGGGATGGCGTGCGTTTGGGGAGGAGGGGATATTTGGATATGACTTTTCATCCTAAGATAGAAGATAGGGGTTTGATTAGATGTTAATTAATTTCTCATTATAAAATAGAATATGACTCGTGGTTCAATAATTAGGGATTTCTAATGCTGCTGAAAGAAGGCGGCTCAAGTCTCTGTAGGTGCCAGGCCTGCCTTGGTACTGCACGCACAGTGGTGTATGTGGAGGGCAGTATAAACTCAACAGTTGATTGTGTTGCCATAGGCAATATTTTTTTTAAAAAAAGAAAAAGTAGGCTAAAACGTGACACAGCTATTGTGTTTCATACAAGATATCGGTACCTGGTATGAGGCGAGGAGCCAGGTTAATTCTGTAGGTGGATAGCTAGTTGTCCCAGCAACGAGTTTTTTTGTTTTATCTTTTTTTTTTTAATTCATTTATTTATTTTATTGGCTGTGTTGGGTCTTTTTTTTTTGCTGTGTGCAGGCTTTTTTTTTTTTTTTCAGTTGCGGTGAGCGGGGGCTGCTCTTTGTTGTGGTGCGCGGGCTCCTCATAGCCGTGGCTTCTCTTGTTGCGGAGCACGGGCTCTAGGCGCGTGGGCTTCAGTAGTTGCAGCACATGGGCTCAGTAGTTGTGGCTCATGGGCTCTAAAGCGCAGGCTCAGTAGTTGTGGCGCACGGGCTTAGTTGCTCCGCGGCATGTGGGATCTTCCTGGAACAGGGATCGAACCCATGTCCCCTGCATTGGCAGGCAGATTCTCAACCACTGTGCCACCTAGGAAGCCCCTCAGCAATGAGTTTTGAAGAGACTGTTCTTTCCTGCCTTGAATTGTCTTGGCAGCCTTGTTGAAAATCAGTTGAGTGTATTTGTTTAGGTTAATTTCTGGACTCACAGTTGTTTTCCATTGATCTATATGTCTATCCTTATGCCAGTATCACACTGTTTCGATTATTGTAGCATTGTAGTAAGATTTGAAATTGGAAAGTATGTGTCTTCCAACTTTTTTTTTCTAGATTTTGTCTATTCTGAGTCCCTTGCAATTCTTTTTTTTTAAAATAAATTTATTTTATTTTTATTTATCAGCTGTGTTGGGTCTTCCTTACTGTGTGCAGGCTTTCTCTAGTTGCAGCCAGCAGGGACTGCTCTTCATTGCGATGCGCAGGCTTCTCATTGTGGTGGCTTCTCTTATTACGGAGCACGGGCTCTGGGCGCACGGGCTTCAGTAGTTGCAGCACATGGGCTCATTAGTTGTGGCTCACAGACACTACAGCGCAGGCTCAGTAGTTGTGGTGCACGGGCTTAGTTGCCCCGCGGCATGTGGGATCTTCCCAGACCAGGGATCGGTCCTGTGTCTCTTAACCCCTCACCACCAGGGAAGCCCTCCCTTGCAATTCTATATGAAATTTAGGATCAGTTTTTCCATTTCTGCAAGACAGACCGTCGGAATTTGTGTGTGTGTGTGCGTGCGTGCATGCATACCGTGTTGATTTCCTTCTTGTTCCCTTTTGTGTATATTTTTTAGATTTTAAAAAAGTAATTATGGTGGGTTTACAATTACCTTAAATTCGTAACACCTGAGTTTGAATTCGTCCCGACCTAGCTTCACCAGCATGTAAAACCTGTTCCTTCCATTTATGCTGCCACATGTTACAGCTTTATACGTTGTGTGCCTGTTAACACAGATCTGTAGTGACCCTTGACTGACCCCCCCACACACACACACACACAGTCAGAAATCTGTGTATAACTTTATAGTTGGCCTTCTGTATCCATGGTTCTGCGTCCATGGATTCAGCCAGCTGTGAATTGTGCAGCACTGTGTAGTATTTATTGAAAAAAATACACGTTTAAGTGGACCCTCACAGTTCAAACCTGTGCTGTTCAAGGGTCAACTATACAATTTTTTAATGCATTTTGTCTTTTAAGTCATATAGGAAATAAAAAGAGCTACACAAAAATACAATTATACTGGCTTTTATATTTACCTATGTAGTAGTTCCTTTTACCAGAAATCTTTATTTCCTCATGTGACTTCCAGATACTATTAAATGTCCTCTTATTTTGGTGTATTTTATTTTCCTTTATTTTTTTGCGGGGCGGGGGTGGGGGGAGTAGCCCACGCCAAGCCACTTGCAGGATCTTAGTTCCCTGACCGAGGATCAGACCTGTGCCTCCTGCAGTGGAAGCATGGAGTCCTAACCACTGGTAATGGCCTTTTATTTTAGCCTGAAGGACTCCCTTTAGCAATTCTTGTAGGGCAGTTGTGCAGGCAGAAAACTCCCTGGAGTTGTTTCTCTGGGAATGTCTTAATTTCTCCTTCACTTGTGGAGGACGGTTTTGCCAGGTGTAGAATTCTCAGTTGGCAGCTCTGTTCTTTCAGCACTTCTCATGTGCCATCCCACCGCCTCTGGCCCCCACGGGTTCTGGTGAGACATAGAATTGTTATTCTTCTTGAAGGTCCCTTGTAAGTGATGAGTTGCTCTCTCTCGCTGCTTTTAAGATTCTCTCTCTTTGGTTTTTGATAGTTTGATTACATGTCTCAGAGTAGATTCCTTTGAGTTTACTTTAAACTTCTTGGATGTGTAGGTTTATGACTTTTATCAGATTTGGCACATTCTTTCCCCTTATATCTTCAGATATTCTTTCTACTCCCTTTTCTCCCTCAGCCTCTGGGGCTCTTGCTGTTTGTCTGTCGGTCTCCCTGTTGGAGTCCTACGGGCCCCTCAGACTTCTCTCAGTGATGTTGTCATTCTTTTTTCTTCTTGCTCCTCAGACTGGATAATTTCACGTGACCTACTTTCAAGTTTACTGATTATTCTTTCTGCTCAAATCTGTTGCTGAACCCCTCTTGTGAATTTTTTTTTTCAGTTATTGCACTTTCAGCTCCAAAATTCTGTTTGGCTCCTTTTAATAATTTCTGTCACTTTATTGGCCTTCTCTATTTATTGGGATATCATCCACTCAGTTTCCTTTGGTTCTTTGCCTGTGGTTTCTTTAGCCCTTTCAGCATGTTTTAGACAGTTGATTTAAGGTCTTGTCCTGTAAGGCCAACGTCTGTGTTTTCTCAGGACACTTTCTTTTAGATTTCTTTTGTACCAGTGCATGGACCATTCTTTATTGTTTTTTTTTGCTTGTTTTTTGTTGAATTTTTTTAAATTGAAAACTGAACATTTTGAATAATATGATATGCAAAGAGAAAAAAGGAAGAAGAAAAGAAACAAACAGCAGATGGTGTCTGGGTCCTGGCAGACTGGCTGTGTGTCGGGGCACGTCCTCAGCCCGGCTGCCGACAGCTCTGCCTTGGCCTTCACTTCCTGCTTTGCTGAGCAGGAGACTCGCCAGAGGTGAAGCCTCTGTGCTTCTTGGGTCTCTTCTGAGCGAATGTCCCTCCCTGAGCAAGCGCAGGGCTCTCTAGGTCCCCCCGTATGTGTAATAATAGCATTTCAAGAAAGGCCCTATTCCTCCCAACCCCCTAAATTTCACTGAGCTTTTCTGCAAAAGCTTCAGCCTGTCTGTTGCCTTGATTGTTGTTTTTTGCCCCAGACAGGGGCACCTTGTGTATGTGGTTTTTGCTGTTTTGAGGCACGTGAAGCCTCTCTGTCCTGATAGAGCCCAGCTAGGTGGGACAAGGGGCGCGCTGCAGCAGGCCTTCCGGGAAAGCCCGGTCAGGTCGGAGAAACACAGTTCCTGGGGAAGAGGGTCACTCTGCTCCCTGTGGAACCAGCACCCACTCTGGCACGTGGGTCGTCTTTAAGACGGGCTGTGAGGGAGGTGGGACTTGGTAGAACAAAGGCCACAAGCAGTTCTTCCTGTTTCAGTCCTCTTTCTCCTGGTTCCCTTTGGTTGATATAAACCTTTACCGTTTTCCAGAGTTCTCGTAAGTGCTGGCAGTTGATGCTGACAGTTTTTGACAAGATTTTCAGTGTTTCTAGGGAGGTCCGGAGGTCCCTAGAAGCCCCGGAGGTCCCTACTCCACCATAAAAGTAGGGACTGAGTGAAGGCCCGTGATGTGGTCGTGACTGGTGGTTGCGGGAGGATGTTGGTCAGAGGATACAGTACAAGAGCTTAAAGTCAGGGCAGGACAGTCATTTACAAATACTGTCAGTTGTAAAATGTGAAACCGTTTGGCATTGTTAGTTTGAGAGATATGTTTTATGTATTTATTTCTACCTTTATTATCACAAACATTGTTTATGTTAGTGTTTGTACTTTATAGGTTGTATAGTTAATAATATTTCTTTCAGTTAAGTACTTACCATTAGTGTTTAACACTCTTTTTCCCACAGAAGGTTTGAAGTCTCAAGTTGCCCGCCACAGTCTAAACTATATACAGGAGATTGGAAATGGCTGGTTTGGAAAGGTAAAGTTTGTTCACTTGCATTTTTTTCTCTCCTAGTTATACTGTTTAGAATTTAGAGCTAATGAAGACGTGTGTTGTGTGACAGTCCATGTACTCTCTATGCACTCTGGTACCAATTGAATTTCTCCATTGGCCCTGAAACCATGTGGGTATGTGAACATCAACATTCCTGGGTGTGGGAGTTTTTCCCAAGAAAGTCTTTTATGTCTGTTTCTGAGACTCTTCTAATTGTTGGCATAAGAATGGTGAGAAGGGAAAAGAGACGGGAATTTTAGAGCTTTTTGTCCCCCTCAGATTACTTGTTTCTTCTTTCTTCTCCCCTTTCCCCTATTGACACTGAAACTACCTTGTAATAGATGGGTAGTGTGGTTATAATGAAGACCACTGGGAAAAACCTGTGTTTCTCGTAGCCTGTCAGGGAACCTATAGTAACACACTTTGTCAGTCTTTTTACCACAGCCCGTTCAGCAGGAATGATCTTGTAACGACTGTTTCTGTGATGTAGCAATCATTCTCTGTAAGAGGGTGTAACTGAGTGGTTATTGCATCATAAACAGGGTGGTCATGACTGGAAGATGTATTTGCTTTGTAGTCAACCATCTCGTGCTTCTTGTCTTCCTGTTAAGAGTTGTTGTCCTGTATCTTTCATGTTGCTCAAACCTTATTAGGTACCAGATCTTCTGAGCCATTTAGCAAAACCCATTATGTATCAGACATTGTTCTTGGTGCTGGTGTGCAATGTGGAGGAAGATAGTAAAGTCCTGGCCTGTGGAGCCCTGGGAATATGGCAGCAAACGAGATGGAACCCCTGCCCTGACAAAGCTGAAACTTCTAGGGGCGGTAGGGGGTGATCAGACAGTAAACAGTCAGTGGTAGGAGAGGGCTCAGAGAGGGGTAGGGGAGCCAGGTGATGTGAGGTATTTCCTGCATTTAGAGACTCTGACTTTTTCCTCAAAGGGGGCTGGGAAGGTGCTTCAGGCTCTGAGGAGGAGTGACAGCACCTGGCTCCCATGTTGAGAGGATCACTCTGACAGTCATGTTGTAGAGGGCCATGCAGAAGCAGGGAAGCTGGTAAGAAGGCTGTCCAGCCGTCCAGGGAGAGATGCAGGCGGGCTTTGGCCTGGATGATGGCATGAAGCGGTTGTGGTTCCAGCAGGAGCACACAGGACTTGGGATGGAGTGGATACAGAGTCTCGAGGGGAAAGGGCGTCAAAGGTGACAGCTTACACCCTGATTGGCAGGAAGCACGGAGTCGCTGTTAACTGATACGGGAAAGACCAGGGAGAAGCAGACGTTGGGGAGGAGGTCAGGGTTCACTTCTAGACATGTTAGGGGTGAGGTGGCTCTTAAACGTCCAATTGGAGATAGCATGTAGGCAGCTGGAAATGCAAGTCGAGAGTTCAGGACAGAGATACAAATTTGGGAGAACTCAGTATAGAGATGGTACTTGAGGCTAAATGAAATCACTGAGAATGTGAACATGGTGGGGGTGGGGGGGTGGGGGAAGGCACAGGGACTCAGCCCTGAGGCCCTGAAGTGGGGAGGTCAGCACAGGGAGACTGCACGAGGGAGTCAGAAGAGGCAGCCGGCCAGTAGGAGAGGGTGCAGAGGAGAGGAGCATGACTCTGAAGGTCGGTGAAGGAGGAGGAGTTGCAGAAGATGAATTGCAGTAGGTGCTACTGACAAACTGAGTGAGGTGAAGGCTGGGAGAGTTAGTTCCCAGCAGCATGTGGTCCATGGAAGCCTCAGAAGACGCTGCTTAGGGGTCACATCCTCACGTGGGGTGGGTTCAAGGGAGAAACTGGAGACAGCACATGTCGACAACTTCGTTGAGGAGTTTTAATCTAAAAGGGAACAGAGAAATGGGGTATGAGCTGTTCGGGCCCATCCACGGGCCGAGGGAAGGTTTTTTGGTTTTTGTGTGTTTATAGTGTGTGCGGCTGTTTTAGCGTGTTTATATCGCGGGATGGGAGCTGCTGATGGTGCGGGAGGGGGTGTAAGTGTAGGAGGGTCCACAGCACATTTGTAGGACTTCGTCTTAGGCACAGAGACAGTTTCTCTCCTGAATGGGAGCAGAAACAGAGGATGTAGACGCAGGTGCAGGTGGATCTGGTGTTACAATGAGCAGGGTCGCTGTTGATCATTTTATTCAGTAGATACAAGGCCAGTTTGAAATGGAGGAGTGAAAAGAGTTACGTGAAGTTCGAAGAGGAGGAAAAGGTGGAAAAGAGTCCTCTGGGGAAGCATATCAACTGGAGAAATGCTGGGGGGATGGTGGGCAACGCTGAGGACCCTCACAGATTTAAAATGAGACCACTCATGATTTCGGTCTACTTTTGATGCTTCTTATTGTAGGCAAGTAGTTGGATTTAAGCAGCACTGGGGCCCAGCTGAGCTAACAGACCTCAGTGAGAGGGCGCGGGGGAGATGGGAATAAAGGGCTGTGGGCTCTAAGCTGTCAGGGCGAGGAGCGGGGCCTGCGGTTGGGACAGGAGGGTGGAAAAGTGGGATCATTAGTGGCTTGGGGGGCAAGTTGAGCACTTGTTGGGTTAGACTGTTGGAGTAAGTGAGCTGGCAATCAAAGGACAGGTAGAGAAGTTAAAATTCAAGGTTTGGGGCATAGTGTTGTTATTAGCTAGGTCTAGACCCCTGGGAGTGTTTGCTGAGATGGGGTTGTAGGAAAGATGAGCGGAAGTGAGGTCAGAGAACTGAGAGGGCCCAAAAGGTGTTGAGTCAGTCATCCCTGCAGACGTTGCCCTCGGATGGCAGCAGTGCCGGCGACAGAGAGAGGAATGTGAGGCAGTTCACTGCACCGGCCGCTTGGTTACTCTCCCCTCTCTGCAGATGGACACCGTGGATGTGTTAGGCTTGTTATATCTGTACAAGCCGGTTATTTGAAACAGAGAATATGGCTTAGTTAATTATCAAAGTTTTCTGTTCTATGCATTTTTCTGCCCTTATATTCCTAGTAAAACATTAAATTCTTTTCAGTTTCTTACTCTGTTTTCAGGGCTTTAAAATTAATAGATTTTATAAAAATATAAAAAACCTATTTTAAAAGGAAGGCTTTTAGTTTTGATCATTCTTGAATTAGATAAAAATCTTTACTTCATCATTTTCATCTTAAATATTGTATTTTGGAATGCCTTTGCATTGTCGTAGATTAATACTTAATATTTCACTTGTAGCTTGTTCTTATTTTCATTCTCATTTTGTGTTCTGTTACTTTCAGTGGAGTATTTTTTCCTGTGTTTTGGCTGAAGTTTTAGTACAAGATAAAGGCCTGGAATAATTGGAATGCCGTGGATTTTTAAAGTTATAATGCAGTGATAGTTTGTACATTGGCTATTTGTCAGTTTACTTTGTCCTACGTGAAGGAGACGTAACAAAATAACGCAACTCTGTGGAAGTGTTTTTGAGAAATATTTGGGATGTATTTGAACCAGACTTATAAATTACTCTTCTGTCATTTATTAGTCATTGACAATTTCTATGAAATGAAAGTGTAATACATTTTTAAGTAAATAGAAAAGAAGTACATATAAATATATGAATGTTGTAAATATCTGATGAATGTCTTAAAACTGAAGGAAAGTTTTTTAGCTTTCCAAGCTTTTCATGAACAGTATTTAAAATAATAGAAAGCCATCTGAGTATTGCTTAATTTATTTTCCTGTATTCCATTTCCTGGTAAATGTAACATACTTCTTTACCATGTTGATGGAAGTGAAATGAAAAGCTATTCTTTGGTTTTAGGTGCTCCTTGGAGAGATCTACACAGGCACGAGTGTAGCAAGAGTAATAGTGAAGGAGTTAAAAGCAAATGCAAGCCCAAAGGAACAAGATACTTTTTTGAAAAATGGAGAACCATACTAGTAAGTAAACCGTAACATACGTTTTGTAAATGTGGTCTGTGATCTGTTGCAAATCAGGTGTTTAAAATGACTTTGGGATTTCTGCTTGTAAAATATGCAATTTAAATAAGATCCGGAGTCTCATAGCATAAGACCCAAAATGTCCGGGTTTCAATTGAAATCACTCATCTTTCCAAGAACCAAAAGAACTCAGCTCAAGTGAAAAAAGACAGCAGATGGTGGGAATGTAAATTGGTACAGTCACTGTGGAAAACAGTGTGGAGATTCCTCAAAAAACTAAAAATAGAGTTACGATATGATCCAGCAATCCCACTCCTGGGCATAGATCCAGAGAAAACTATAATTCAAAAAGATACATGCTCCCCAGTGGTCGTAGCAGGACAATTCACAGTAGCCAAGACATGGAAACAGCTTACATGTCTGTCGACAGGTGAATGGATAAAGAGATGTGGTACGTATATACAGTGGAATATTATCAGCCTTAAAAAAATGAAATAATGCCATTTGCAGCAACATGGATGGATTTAGAAATTATTATACTAAGTGAAGTAAGTCAGACAGAGAAAGACAAATAGCATATATCACTTATATGTGGAATCTAAAATATGATACAAATGAACTTATCCATAAAACAGAAACAGACTCACAGACACAGAGAATAGAAGTGTGGTTACCAAGTGGGAGGGGGGGCTGGAGTAGAGATGGATTGGGAGTTTGGGATTAGCAGATGCAAACTGTTATATATAGAATGGATAAACAACAAGGTCCTCCTGTAGAACACAGGGAGCTAGATTCGATATCCTGGGATAAACCAGAATGGAAAAGAATATGAAAAAGAATATATATATATGTGTATAACTGAGTCACTTTGCCAGACAGCAGAAATTAACACAACATTGTAAATCAACTATACTTCAATAAAATAAACAAAAAAAAAAAACAGTTCCTGACAACAGATACCAGCACTAAGATGACAAAGGTATTAGGGTTATCTGACAGGGATTTTAAAGCAGTCGTTGTAAAAATGCTTCAGTGAGCAATTAGATTATAGTGCCCTTGAAACAAATGAAAAAATACAGAGTCTCAGCGAAGACATAGACAACTTAAAGGAGACCTAAATAGACACTTTAGAACTGAAAAATATAATAATCAAATACAAACTCAGTGGATGAGTTCAACAGCAGAATGGAGAGGACAGAGGAAAAAAATCAGTGAAATTGAAGGTAAAACAATACATATCACCCAATTCAAACAACAAAATGAAAATAGGTTTAAAAAAATGAAGAGCGCCTCTGACTTGGGGGACTTGAACAAAAGATCGAGACATCCCAGATTAAAAGGAGATAAAAGGTGGATAGAAAAGGTATTTGAAGAAATATTAGCTGGAAAATGTTCCTAACTTTGAAAAGACAAACCTGCAGATTCAAGAAGTTGAGCAAATCTCAAACAGGATAAATGCAAAGAAATGCATGGCAACACAGCATAGTCAAACTTCCGAAAGCAAAAGAAAAAATCTCCAAAGCGAGGAGAGAGAAACACCACCTCACCTGCAGGGGGTTTACAGTAGAAAAGAGAAGTCTCAAATCAATAATCTAATAAGCTCATACTTTAAAGGACCAGAAAAGGAGGGGCAAAATGAACTCAAAGCGAACAGGAGTAGATATTAAAGATGAGAGCAGAAGTCGATAAAATTGAAAACAGAAAAACAAAAGATAAAAGAAAACAATGAAAAATAAAGCTGGCTCTTTGGAAAGATAATAAAATTGACAGACCTCTAATAAGACTGACAGAGAATAGAAGAGAGAAGACACAGATTCCTAATACCAGGAATGAAACAGATCCTGCAGACATCAAAAGGGATAGTAAGGGACAAACAGCTCTACGTATGTATGTTTGACAGCTTAGATGAAATGGACCAATTACTCAAAAAGCACAAACCACCACAACTCACCCAATATGAAATCGTTATTTGAATAGATCTATAAGTATTGAAGAAATGGAGTTTGCAACTTAAGAACTCTCAAAAAGAATCCCCAGGCTTAGACCAGAGCATTCTACAGGATGGCTAAAGATGAATTAATACCAATTCTGCACAGTATTTTCTAGAAAATAGAAGAGGATGGAACACTTCCTAACTCATTTTATGAAGCCAGTATTACCCCGATACCATAACCTGACAAAAATAGCACAAAAAAGAAAACTATAGACTAATATCTTTCATTGATGTTGATGCAGAACTTCTAACCAAAATATTAGTACATATATAAAAAGTTATGTATCATGACCAATTGGAATTTCTTCCAGGAATGCTAGTCTGATTCAGTATTTGAAAATCAACTTTAGTGTGCTCTACCATAGTTACTGGGTAAAGAAGAAACATCACATGATCCTGTCATTTGATGGAGAAAAACATTTGACAAAAGTCCACACTAATTTGTGATAAAGACTCTTTGAAAACTAGAATTAGGGGAGAACCTCCTCCACCTGTTAAAGAACATCTACAAAAATATGCATTTAGCATCATACTTAATGGTGAAAGACCCAGCGCTTTTATCCCTAAGAGCAAGAAAAACGTGGATGTTCACTCTCATCCCTGCTATTCATTAAGAGACAGGAGTTCTAACTAGCTCAGTAAGACAAGTAAAGCAAACATGCAAAGGCCTGTAGATCAGAAGGGAAGACACAAGTGTCTGTGTTTATATGTAGAAAATGTTTATGTAGAAAATCCCAAGGAATCTCAAAAAACAAAACCCTAGAACTAATGAGAGAATTCAGCAGGGTTACATGATCAACATACAAAAGTCAGTTTTATTTCTGTGCACTATCAGTGAATATGTGGAAACCAACTTTTTTTTTAGATATAATTGATATACAAAAACTGCATATATTTAAAGTATACAATTTGATATTTTTTTCTTATTAGTAATGTATATATGGCAATCCCAATCTCCCAATTCATCCCACCCCTGCCCCCACCCGCGGCTTTACCCCCTTGGTGTCCATATGTTTGTTCTCTACATCTGTGTCTCTATTTCTGCCATGCAGACCGGTTGATCTGTACCATTTTTCTAGATTCTGCGTATATGCGATAATATACGGTATTTGTTTTTCTCTTTCTGACTGACTTCACTTTGTATGACAGTCTGTCGGTCCACCCCTGTCTCTACAAATGACCCAATTTCATTCCTTTTTACGGCTGAGCAATGTTCCATTGTATATATGTACCACATCTTCTTTATCCATTTGTCTGTTGATGGACATTTAGGTTGCTTCCATGACCTGGCTATTGTAAATAGTGCTGCAGTGAACATTGGGGTGCATGTGTCTTTTTGAATTATGGTTTTCTGTGGGTATACGCCCAGTAGACCAACTTTTAAATAAAATAACTGTTATACTAACTCAAAAACAAAAAAGAAATGCTTAAGTACATGTATAGGACTTGTATGCTGAAAACTATAGAAACTGATGAAAGAAATCAAAGTCTAAATAAACAGAAAGACAACCATATTCATGGGTTGGAAGACTCTTGAAGATGTCCATTCTTCCCAGTCAGATTCCTGCAGTTCATATCAAAATCCCAGCAAGATTTTAAACACCTATATACAAGATTATTCTAAAGTTATATATAAAGACAAAGGGAGTAGAAAAGCCGAAACAGTTATGAAAAATAAAAATAGAGAGAGAGAGAGAGACAAAACTCAATAGTAAAAAGTAAAAATAAACAATCCAGAAGACATCCAGAGACATTCCACCAAAGAGGATCTGTGGATGCAGTGAAAAGATCAACATCATTAACCACTAGGGTAATTACGATCATGATAAGATATCACTTAACAAATATTACAAAAACTAAAATACAATAGCAACAATACCAGATACTGGTGAGGATGCGGAGAAACTGGGTCTCTCACACATTGCTGGTGGGAATGTAAAATGTTACAGCCACTCTGGAAAACAGTTGCACAGTTTGTTAATTTAAACATAAACTTACCACCATATGTATTAGTCGATGTTCTCCAGAGAAACAGCCGGTAGAATCTATAGATGGATGGATGGATGGATGGATGGATGGATGGATGGATGGATGGATGGATGGATAGATGGAAAGGTAATTTATTTTAAGGAAATGGCTCACGCATTTATGGAGACTGGCAAGTCTGCAGGGTGGACCAGCAGGCTGGAGGCCCAGAGGAGAGCCACTGTTACAGTTCAAGTCCAAAGGCCCTCTGCCATCTTCACTGGGGGAGGCTAGTTCTTGTTCTGTTAAGGTATTCACCGGATTGGATGAAGCCCACCCACATTATGGAGTACCATCTGCTTTTACTGAAAGTCCACTGATTTAAATGATGATCTCATCCAAAAACACCGTTACAGAAGTGTCCAGAATAATGTTTGACCCGATATCTGCACTGTGGCCCAGCTAAGTTGACACAAAACTAACCATCACATCCTGTAACTGCTGGGCATTTGTCTCAGAGAAATGAAAACTTAATTCCGCACAAGATCTCTTGCATGATTGTTTATAGCAGCTTTATTTATAACAGCCTCAAACTGGAAAAACTAAAATGCCCTCCATAGGTGACCAGTTAAACAAACTGTGGTCCATCCAGACCATGGAGTTGTGCCCAGCAGTAGAAGGGAAGGGACTGCTGCTACAGACCACGACTTGGGTAATCTTGAGGGCATTGTGTTGAGTGAGAACAATCTCAGAAGCCCACATACGGTGTGATTTCATTTACATAGTATTCTCAGAATGAGAACATTATAGAAAAGGAAACCAGATTCGTGGTTGCCAGGGCGAAGGGATGGTTGGGGGTGGCCGGTGGCGGGGGTGCGACTGTTAAGTGGCAGCACGAAAGATCTTCGCGGCGACGGGGTGGTTTTGCATTTCTGTTGAGTGGTGGTTGCACGAATCTGCACGTGTGGTAACAGGACTCAGAAGCACACACACACTGCACCATAGTGTCAGGGCCCTAGTTTAACTTTGTTTTGGACAAAATATTTTCCAGAAAGAGTTTATTTTCATAAACCATGTACTGTGGTTTGTGAAAATAGTGTATAAGCTAGATAGCCTAAGAAGTAACTGAGTTACTTAACACCTGGATGGAAATGCTTACTGAATATAGTCTGCCTTCTTTTAAATGCTGCTTCAAAGTGATATCTATAAAGTTAAATTATTAAGATTAAAGATTCTTATGTTAGGAGTTATTTTAATTTGTGAAAATGTTTGCCTGATAGGCTTTGAATTATTTAATCATTACATAACTTAGAATATGTCTATAAAATATAATCTTACTGTGCTCTTTTCAGTTGATGATATTTAGACTATAGAGGATGTTAGGTTTGGGTTACTGTCTGAACAGCTTTCCTAGCCTGTGCCCTCATGAACAATACTGTGGCTTTTATCTTTACCAGTGTTCTTCAACATCCAAACATTCTTCAGTGTGTTGGACAGTGTGTAGAAGCAATCCCCTATCTTCTGGTGTTTGAGTTCTGTGACTTGGTAAGTTTTTAGTAGAAATTCAAGGTCAAATGTTCAGAAGATTTTACCAAAGTGTTTTTGACAGATAGAAATGCTGGATGAGGGACTGCTCTCATTTCTTTACCAGGCAGTTAATGCCAAAGAAAAATTATTAATAAACTCAATATATTAGCTTTCAGTGGCCCCCAAATCTCAGTGGCTGATAAGAGCAGAGTGGTCCTCATTGGCTCTGGGTCAGCTGCACCTCTGTTCCTGGCCGCGCTCATCTCTACCCAGGAGTCCGTGTTTTGTTCTATCTGTAGATACTGGGGGGAAATGTGTGTTGTGTGATCTGTGCGATGTGTCATATGGGTCTTTTGGGTCAAGTTTATGAGGCTGTTCAGATCTCCTGTATCCTTCTAGTTTGCGGGGAGGGGCAGGGACAGAGAGAGCCTGGGTCAGCTTTCTTTCAGTTATTGAGAAGCACGTTAAAATCTGCTGCTCTGATTATAGATTTTCCTTATTTCTCCTTATAGTTATAGCTGTTTTGCTTCATACATTTTGATACCCTGCTGTGTCAGGGATACAAATTTAGAATTGATATAACTTCCCTTAATTTGAAAATTTTATCATTATGAAGGGACTCTCTTAAAGATTAAAAGCACTACTGAGGATAAAGTCTATTTTTACCAATATAAGTGTAGTTACACCAGCTCTTTTGGTTGCATTTGCCTGGTTTCTCTCTGTCAGTCCTCTTCTCTGGTTGACATCTCTTGTAAATAGCTTGTTAGAATTTTATTAACCTGTCAGTCTTGGTCACTTAACATGGAACAGGTTGTCCATTTATGTTTATTGTACCTATGAAATATTTGGAATTTCATGTGCCTATTTTGTAGTGTTTTTCCTACCTATTTCAACTTAACTTTTTTTTTTTTTTTTTTGCTTTTTGTCTAGCTTTCCTTTGGATTTTTGAATTTTTTGGTTTGTTTCTTAATTTTGAGTATGGTTACACTAGAAGTTACAACATGCATATTTAGTGTAACAAAGTCTAAAATTAATCAATATTTTAACCCTCCTCCAGAGACGCTGGGACCTCATAGAGCCCTCTGTCCATATAAGGAAACCAGAGTTCATCCTACTTTTCTGTGCCCTCCCCATATTTTCTCCGGTCATGGAGGGTACTTCCTGGTTGAACACTTGCTCTAGAAAGGCAGCTCGCAGTTCTCAAGGGACACAGAGAGAAAACTGGTCATTGTGCTTCAGGTCTCCTGCTTAGAGGGAGCAGACACGTGATCATTGCCATTTAGCCTGATTATTTAATAGAGGTGTGAGAATGAAGAGGAAGGGTTCACAGTGGCGTTTCTGATCGTTGTGTTACGTAGTTGATTTTGATTATCTCAGAATTATCAGAGCTATGATATGTAGGCTCCTTGATTATTTTAATGTGAAAATAACTCCTTTTAGTCTAGCTCTGGGTGACCAGTATGATAGGTGACACAGCGTGTGGGGAAAGAAGACCAAAGATGCATTCTTATGTGATGAGACAAGTCTGCTTGTCAGAGTTCTGCTTTTCTGAGACATTTCATGGTGTCTTTTTTGGATCCCTAAGCTCCTAATATTGATTATAAATAACATTGGAACATTCTTCCTGAGTGACCGTTACAGAAATGCAGCAGGCGTCACCATCTTCTTGAAGTGGCACGTTTCCAGGCTAATCGAGGTGGTTTTTAAAACTAGCTCAGGTACTTTGGTGTTTCCTTATTCTTCACCCTGACTCTCTGTTTCTGAAAGACATTGTTGTTTTTTTTCCTGGAATAGTAAAAGCTTAATGTTTTCTTCTGAATGGGTTCCAGTGATGGGTTTAGTTTTAGTGCTGTTCTAATTTGTTTTTAAATGAAGCTGCCTGGTTTTCTTGGGAATAGTTTGTATCTTATAAACAAACACTAAAAGATCACAAAATGCACAAATAACTCCTTTACAGTCACCATGAATGACTTAGTATTAACAAGATTCTAGTACTGTCATTGTACAGACATTGTTTTTATGTAAATATGATAAATACATGTTCTCTGTTAAGTCAACATTCTTTTTATAGAGTTTTTCCCCAGTACTTTCTGATCTCAGATTTAAATGCATATTCTCCAATTACTTACACTAGACTGAGTATTTGGAACACAGATATTAACTTACCTACATTTCTGTTGGCTTTCGTATTTGAGGATGAAGATTATGGATACAGCCTTCCAGAATTAGCAAGTGTGACTTCTTGAGACATATTTTATGTGACACTTCTGAAGGCTGAACATCTGGAAAGATCCCTCATCCCCACCAGAAGCTTTCACTGGCAGTACAGAGCTAATAGCTGTTTTTATTTAAGTGCACCCCCCAAGGGTGCATTGATCAACAGTAAAATTAAAAAACAATAACTTCCCCCCAGAATTAAAATAGAATTTCCAAAGGATCCGGCAGTTTCACTCCGAGGCACATGTGTCTAAATAGGTGAGAGCAGCGTCCCGTGCTCACGCCCATGTCCACAGCAGTGTTCCTCACAGTGGCCCAGGGGTCCGTCAGGGGACGAATAAATAGAATCAGGTCCATCCATGCACTGGAGTATTATTCAGCCTTGAAAAGGAAAGGAATTCTGACACATGCTGAAATATGGAAGCACCTTGAGGACATTATGCTGTGAAAGAAGCTAAGTCGCAGAAAGACATACTGTAGGATTCCACTTATATGAGGTCTCTGGAGTGGTCAAACTCACAGACAGAAGGTAGCAGGGTGGGTGCCAGGGGCTGGGAGGAGATGGAGTGGGGGAGTTAGTGTCTCATGGGGAAGGTGAAGAGAGTTGTGTGGATGGCTGCACAACACTGTACACTTGGAAGTGGTTATGGTGGTAGCTTTATATGACGTGGTTTTTACCACACACACGAAAGACATTGGTAATTACCTGCTATTGTATAAGGGGCTGTGCTGGTGTTACCTATACCCGGAAGAGGCTGGTATGCCCTTGGGAAATCTGTCGGTCAGTGCTTGGAATGACCAGTCTCATATCAAGATAAAGGCCATTAACCCAGGGAGACCCCAGCCTCACGTGGCAGCGGGGTCATATTTATCTCTGAGGGCAGTTTCGTGCTCATCACCTCCGGACCCTGGGAGGTTTCAGAGGGACCAGCTCCTGAGCGCAAGGGCTGGGGGTACTGGCCCTGTGGTCAGGTACTCTGGGCTCAGCGTGTGCAGAGACCGGGTGGCAGAAATGGGCCGTGTCAGCCCTGTGCGCCGTAGAGGCGCCCGCTTGCCTGGACTGCAGGGACGTCCCCAGCACACCCCAAAGCCTGGCATCGCCTGAGCCCTGCTCCCAGCCTAGGTGCCCCAGAACCTTCCCAGAAAGGGGCTGGCCTAAGCAGAGGGGCGTCACCTAAGGCAAAGGCGCCCTTTGGCCGGAGGCCAGCAGCCCAGGCTTGGTAACGAGCAGCTTCAGCCACAGTGAGAGGAGCCACTGTCTTCACAGGTTCTGAGTAGGTCAGGAGCTGTTGAGTGGACGTGGCCTTTTCCGTCGTCACGGGGCAGTGATCATGCTCAGAGATAACATCTTTTAAGGAGAAGGGAGAGAATATTTTCGCACTTACTTAAGTCATTGCTTGTGAGATGGAATTACCAGTCTCTTTTTGAAAAGCACTTTATCTTAGAATTTTCATGAAAGAAAATGAAAACTCAGAAGAGTTTTCTGAGTTTGGTAGCTGGACCGCAGCCACTGACATGTACTGCTGATGGTGCAGGGTTCGTGAGAGGAGAGATCACTGCAGGGTTTTGTGTGTAACTTGTGGCCGTGGGAGGTATGCTGTGCTCTCACATGTGCTGTCACGTGCGTATCTAGGCGAGATTGTTTGGGGGGTAAGGATCACTCACTCAACAAGAATGTGTGAGCACCTGTTGAGTACAAAGAGCTGTGCCCAGAGCTCTCGGGACCATGGGTGAGTCACCCCCAGGTGAGTCACCCCAGTCCTGCCTTTCCTGCCTGTAGGGCCAGGCGCACCTGCCTTCAGATGCTGGTCCTGCCGCTTACTTGTGTGTCACCCTGGAGTTGCCTGGCCTCTTTAAGCGTCCGTGCAGACATCTGTAAAATGGGCATGATACCGCCTGCCCTGTAGACAGGTGGTGCTCGGGAAGTGCTGGTTATTTTTATTTGTTTTTAGTTTCTTAAATTAATTGATCATCATTTAAAGGTTTGAGTAGTTCTTGTGTAGCAGTTCTGACTAGGCTCACCGGGGCAGGCGTCACAAAGGAAGTGGCGTTTGGTCTGACTGGGGATGGGTGGGTGGATTGGACTTTCCTCAGCAGGAAGGGGTCATGGGAATAGCGTGAGTCAGCAGACGGTCCCGTGGCTGGTGGGGTGGGATGGGCGTCGGGTGGGAGAGCGCCGCGTTAGGAGAGGCAGGTTGGCATCCGCTGGGAAAGATCAGTTGAAAAGGTGACAAGCAGAGACCAACCACTTGGAGGCCAGACGGCAGGCCGAGGTGATAAAGACAAGGGAGTAGATTCAGGCTGGCTCTGTCTTTTTTCCCGGGAGAGTCAGCAGTTTCTTCCTCTGTCACCAGACTCCTCACCAAGAGGTGATGGTCTTTTCTTTGCAAGGGAGCAATCTGGTGTCACGTACAGATTTCCACGGTCCTCTGTGGGCCGGGCTTGCTTCAGCCGCTCAGGAGAGGCAGGGCTGCGGGCTCCCAGGGCTGCGGGAAGCTTGGCTGCTGCCCGCACCCCCCCGGAGGAGTGGCGGGGTGGGGGGGGGGGGGCGTGCAGTGAGGAGGGAGGGCTCCAGCTTGTGCTGGGCCCGAGGTGTTTGCTTCTTCACCAAGTCCTCCTGACTCCGAAACCAGGCTGTGAGAGATGAAGGGCCTCTCAGGGTCACACCCGGGCCGACCTGAGGCCAGGCTTTCTCGTCTTCTCTTCTTTGGTTATTTGACGTGCTTGAGGTCACGATTGCTTGTGGCAAAGTGAGGATTTTAACTGATGACTTGATTTTATTCTGTGTGCTTTTCTATCAGGTGGTTTAATGGCTGTTCGTTTGTTTTCCACCAGTGGGAAGCCTCCGTTTTTGAATTGGCCTTTTGTACAGAAAATGCCTAGTTGGTGGCTATGTCTTATTTATAGATGAATCCGTTGGGTAACCCCGTGCATCGGGGACCCTTCCGGGTGTGTGGAGATGGGTGATGTGTCCCTGCCCCTCAGGAGCAGGAGTAGAAAAGAGAGCACGTGGGCTTACAGTGAAACAGAGGTGCATGTGGACGTGTCCCCGGCTCAGAGTCAGCAGAGGGGACGCGTGCTGGACGGCCACACGGTGTGATCAGGCCTGATGGTGGGGTGGCTGGGGCGGGGTGGGGGCATGTTCCCAGTCCCCGGGCCCTGTCAGTGGTTCCCCTTCCCACACGTGGCTGCTGCCCTGGGCCCCGCGGCTCTGGCTCTTTGTGAAAATAGATCCAGGCTTGGTGATGGGTTGAATGTGGGCGTCTAGGCATAGAGCAAACTCAAGAATGAGGACTTTGGTTTTGGCCTCATCCACTGGGAAAGTGGTGATGCTGTTTCCTGAGATGGAGCAGATTGTCGGAGCTTTGCACGGGACGTGTTAGGTTTGAGGTGCCTCTTAGGGCGTCCGGGGAAGGGTGTTGAGTCCATCGCTGGACAGGTGAGTCTGGGGCTCACTCAAGAGGTGGAGGGGTGTGAGCCAGAGAAATTAACATATGAGAGATGATTTTCAAACACGGGGTGATAGAATCACCCAAGAATGAGTGTCATGGTGAGGAGGGGTGAGGACCATGGACAGAGCCCTGGGCGGGCTGGTGCCTGCAGACCAGTAAGAGGGGGAAGGTCCAGCACAGGGGCCCCAGAAAGGAGTGGCCGTGAGCTTGGAAGAAAGCCAGGAGACCCGTGGGGAAGGAAGAAAGGAATGGGCCCCTCACCCGGTCCTGCCCAGCGGGAGCAGCTACAGCCTAGCCTGTTGGGGGGGGGGGGGGGGCAGCAGGTTCAGGAGAGTGGGGGGGGCTAGGAGGCAGGCCATCCATCATGGACCTGGCTTTTGAGGCGTCTGTCTGTGAAGAGGGGAGGGAGGCGGGGTGGGCGCGGGGGCTGGGTGTGGGGGCAGAGGCGCACGTGCTGGTTCTTCATGGGATTCACCTGAGAGGGGTTTGAGCAGAGACGGGGGCAGCTCCGGGAGAATAATCCGTGATAGCAGGACGTGCTGTGCACATGCGGACATAGTTTGGGGGGTGGGGGTGGGGCGTGAGTGGTGGCAGGAAAAGTAGGCGCAGTCAGAGAGCTTGAGGGAGTTTAAGAGACCCTCCGGCTGGGGGGTTTCCCACGGCCTCCCACCTGGCTTCCGTGTTTCATTTCATTAGCAGATCCCGAGCACATGGCTGTTGGCGCCATTCTCTCATCCTTTCACTCAAATTTTTGTTTAAAAATCATAAATTTTCCTCCCGACTCCATCTATTTAATGTATGAATGACTGTAATTTTTCAGTTATAAAGCTGTTTACGTGTTGGGTTTTTACATTGTGTTGAAATTAATTCATTTTTCTCAGTGTCCTGCAAAAAGCTGGACGAAGCCCTCGTGGCAGCTGGTACTGGGATTTAAGAGGACCCTTGTGAGGAAGCATCTATAGGTGTTTGAGGAACTCATTCGGAGAAGAGACGGCGGCCAGGTTACTGCTCTGGTATCTTGAGTTCTTAGTATCAGCGCTTTGCTGCCATCTAGTGTCATATATATTTCTTTTTGAGTTTTTTGAGGGGTGGGGTGGGGAGAATGAGAAATTTTTAAAACTTGGATAAAGGAAACTTTATTTTAATTCCGAATATATTTCTGTTCTTGGTGTTTTTCTCTTTAAATAATAGACCAAAGTAATGATCCCTGCCTACTCACTAAACATCATTGAAACATAAATAAAATAAGCCAGATACCTAAATACAGCTTTATCTGTTTTGGATAGAATGAATCAACTTTTAGTACTTACATAATAGAAACATTTTTGCTGTAATTAAAGATTTTATGCTGATTTTTCTTTTAAACGATGGTGCCAGGAGAGCTCTGGGGCTTTTTCTAGAACATGGAAATAACCCTGGGGCTCTCGCAGCCCATGACGGGTCTCATGTGAGCAGCAGTGATCAGGCTCCCCAGTAATGGCTCCTGTTAACTCCCCAGGTTAGAGCTGTGGTGGCCGGGGTCGTGCTCACTGCCCCCACACCCCAAGTGCAGGTGGGGAGAGGTTTTTAGTTTTTGCCAGGCTGGGAACATTCAGAGCATTAGCAGTCTGAAGCAAAATACCCTCCTGTTTATTATACTTTATCTTCTAGTGAAATTTGGGGAGTGGCCTATTGTGGGGAGAAGATAACTTAAGAGCAGTGAGTGGTAAGGAGTACACTTCAGATAACCCTGGAAAATAACTGCACCTACCCTGCCATTCCCGCCCTCATGGCCACCGTCACCTGGGTCTTGTTTGCCGTTTGCCCGCAGCTTCTGTTTGCTCTGAGAAGTGGCCAGGTGCAGCACAGGATAACCTTGCTGTTGTGGGAGGGGAGTTTTCCTTAGACAGATATTGCAAGAAAGGGGTTAGAAAAATGCGTTTAAGTTGTTGTTTCACTGGTACTGTAAATAAACTTCAGCTCTCTGATTTCATATTTCGTTTCCATACGGGCTACCTTATGAAAACCCCACTAGCCTGTAGGCCTGGGCCTTTTTGCTGGAGTTTTTCCGGGTTAATTTAATTGTCACCCAAAGCTGTGTTTATTCCCACCACTCCCACGCTGGACAGAGCCTAGCCTGGGTGAAGGTGGGGCTGGGGTGGGGAGGAGCGTGCATGTTTAAAGGTGGAAAAATATGTCTGTTTCTCCTCTGGAGCAGTTTGTGATTGTGAGGGGAGCAAAAGGGGAAAGCACCATGTTCTCAAAGAAGTAAGAGGACAGTGACGGGCGTGAGCACACGCCTCGGTCCCGAGGGGCGCAGCTGCTGCCCTGGCAGAGTAGTTCGCTAGGCTTGGGAGAATCCTGCAAAGCCGTGCGGTTAGCTCTGATTTACTGGACATTCATTCTTATAAAATAATAGATTTGATCTGCATACTAATTTGATTCACTCACCAAATAGAATTTTCTGGACAAGTTGATAAACTGAAGAGTAGAAGTACAGTCCCACTAATTGTTAGCTCTGTGGCCTTGGGCAAAGTTCTTAACCTCCTGAAGCCTCTTCCAAGTTGGGAAAGTGTTTTAAATTGTGAGAGTGATTTGCGGGAACAGGTGTAGAAACTCCCAGCGCAGTGCTTGGCACACGCTCGAAAGCCCAGGTGGTAACGGTCATTGCTATCAACATCATTCGTATAAAGATGGTGGAAACTGGGATTGAGAACACATCTAGGTTCTTGGTGTTACATTAGAATGTACTTAGTATTCGGCGTGGACAAATGCTGGTAAAGGACTGTTGTGTTTTAAAGTTTAATTCTGGGAGGAATTTGATCAATTTGCTATTCAGTAGCAGTTATAAGAGCTGTATTAAGATTCTTACATTGGTCAAGGAAAATTCCCTTCCTCTGGAGTCTTTTTTTGCGGGGAGGGGGTAGTATTTATTTACTTATTTGGTTGCACTGGGTCTTAGTTGCAGCAGGCGGGCTCCTTAGTTGCAGCTCGCAGGCTTCTTAGTTGCAGTTCACCAGCTCCTTAGTTGTGGCATGCATGTGGGATCTAGTTCCCTGGCCAGGGATCGAACCCAGGCCCCTTGCATTGGAGCACAGAGTCTTAAGCACTGCACCACCAGGGAAGTCCCTGCTGGAATTTTTTTGACTCAGATGTAAAGAAAACTGAAAGCTATTGGCTTGCTTTCTAAATTTTATTAACTGATTATATAAAGCTTTAACTTGGAATTAAATCACATCAATAAATACTTAATTATGTGGTAAGCAGAATGTGAAGGTTGCCTCAAAAGTGGATTTTCCAAAAGAGATACATTATAAATCCCCCAAGACATACAGCCCTGAAGTTAAAGTCATGAAACAAAAACAGGATAAGATTGGGGGTGGGGTCCGGTGTGAATACCTGGGGTGTGCAGCACTGAAACAAATGTGCAGGTGTCTGAACGTGAATTTGTTCATTTTCCTGTCCATGCTGCTGTCCTTTGAACAGGCTTAAATTAATGTGGATTTTTCTGGAGTGGGTAGAATGTTCTTTCTCACAGTGGTCTCTGGGCAGCACAGGGCCTTGGAGAAGCCGGCAGAGAACTAAAGCAGTTACCTGCACTGAAAGTACTCTTTCCTCCTTTTCCGCCCATTTTTCTTTCCTCGTCTCCCTCTCTGTTGCTCTGAGTGTTTTGGCCGTGGCCTTTGTGACGGGATGTTCTCCTGGAATCCGTGAAGGCGCTGTGAATGGCTCTTCTTTTACTCTCCGTCTCATCTCATAGTTACCTGGAAATTTCTGTACTTCTGCACTTAAGTTGTGCATCATTGCAAGTTTATCTTTAATTGCTGTTATTCGTGTGTTTATATAACAGAGGTAAACTAATGATTAATTTATAATGATCCTAGAAGGAGAATAATGTTTTGAAGGATTTGGTTGGAATTGCTTTTTTGTAATTTCAACCTTGTTCAGTGTGAGATTCTTTATTAAGCTCAAACTGAAGTAATTTCCGATAAGTAAACTTAGTCATCTCTGTTGGCCGAGGCACGCGTGGAGATGCCAGTTTGTTCCCCTGGTCCTCTTTGGAAACTGACCTGGGCTGGTTTCCGCAGGGCGATCTGAAGGCTTACCTGCGCGGCGGCGAGCCCGAGCCGGCGCGGGGGGACGCACAGACCATGCTGCTGCAGAGGCTGGCGTGCGAGATCGCGGCGGGGCTGGCGGCCATGCACAAGCGGCACTTCCTACACAGGTGGGTCCCTCGCTCTTGCGCACGCCTCCCGCACCACTGACCCCAAAGGTGTGGGAACAGGCCCTGCAGGAAGCTTAAGGAGGACCAGCTGTAGCGTGAACTCTCGATTTGTAAACAAGCTGTCCCCTCCTGCCCAGTATCAGAATAAGAGTTGAGCTGGGCTCATTTAAACCGGCGCCGGGGAGCAGAGTGCCTTCATGCAAGCTGAGGCCTAGCAGTTAGTCCCAGAATTTCAAAGGACGAGAAAGAATGGAGAGGAAACAGTTCTGGTCTTGTATCTTCCTCCTGTCAGCTTCAGGCTCCAGCTCTACCCACTGGGTTTCACAGTGTGGCCCCACCTCCCGTTCCAGAGACGGGAAGAGGGGCTCTGAGGGGCTGATACCATCTTTTCATAGATAGTGCTGGCGTTGGTCTCCAACCAGCACTGCCCAGGCTGGACTGCAGGTGACTGGGGGGTCACGTGTGAGCAGGCACAGCTGTCAGGGTCACACATTTCTGTCCAGGCCTTTCTGGACCTACTTGAATAGACGCAGCTCTTTGGAACACATTGTATTTTGTTCAGATCATCAATGTAATTTTCGTAATTAAAACAACAAAGGGCTTTGAGTCCTTTGAGGTGATGATTCTGTGAACACAAAAGGAGATTTCTGCTTAATTCTCTTCTAGGCTTTTTGAGTTCTGATTTATATTTAAAATTATTTCTCAGCTCTCTGGACAAACTGGGCAGTGTCTCTTTAGTTGACTTTAAGTCATTTAACTCTTAACAATCCGAAGACCTGAAAAGGAACACCTGAGTGTACTGCCGTCTATGAAATATATATTTTTTAAAGCAGGTTGCACAGGAATATATAACATGACACCATTAAAAAAAAAAAACTTGTATTTGTAGGGAGTTGTGTGTGTGTGTGTGAATAGGCATGGGAAAATACCTATCAAATTCTCATCATTACTTCAGAATGGGAAGAAGGAAAACTAACATTTTTCTTACACATTTATCTTATTTGACTTGCATAGTGAGCAGATCATTCTGCTGAAATGCTGAGACCCAAAAGATTATGAGTTTCTTCAGGCCCAAGGCAGAAACCCTTACACAAAACTTCAAAATATAAAGATCTATTTGTTTTATAATGGAGAGTTCTTATATTTTGTTTTTTAACCTTATAACAGGTTAATACCCAGCATTTTTGTATTGTTAATCTTTTGTAAAACACAGGTGTTGATTACCTACGTGTAGGAATTCTTAGATTTTGGAGAATGGAGCGTTTAAAAAGAATATCATATCAGAATCAGCGACATAAAGTTATCAAAGACTGCTAGAAATTGTGTTTAAAGCCTACTATTGTATTTTAAAAATTGGCAAAGATGTCAGAGTAAATGTTATCTTCCTGTGAGTTTCTTTAGGTTAAAGTTTTACTTAATTTAGAATCTTGTGAACTTTAGAACAAATAAAGATGATAAATTAACTCACGTGGTTTGGATTTAATTCAGGTGCGTAAACTCAAGGTAAAGAAAATTCTTGAAACCACTGACAGCTGTTTCATTTTATTTTAAAAAGTAGCCATATTTTATGTAAAATTTCCATTTGGGGCCAAATTTTGCGCCTTATTTTTTTGGTGGTAGCACACCATAATAGCATTTTTTTAAAATTGAAGGATAGTTGATTTACAGTACTGTGTTAGTTGCAGGTGTACATCAGAGTGACTCAGTTACACACATATGTATTTCACATTGTTTGTCATTATACCAATAGGTTATTATAAGATATTGAATACATAATAGCGTATTTTTAAGTTGGACTTTAGAATATTTGTTCGCTGACTCAGAAGTCGGACTTTTCTATCTTGGTTGAAAACAGAATATCCCACATGTCCATCTGGAAGCTGATCTAGTAAAGCACCCCCAGCTAAATTTTATTTTTACTTACTGTCTAAGAGGAGACATATGCCTGGGTCTTGGGTAGCCTGCATTTCTGAAATCAAACATGGGACGTTCGCAGAGGCCACATAAACAGCAGGAGCTGCCAGTGTGCTTCACTTCACCCCGTCCTGCCCTGCTGGCCGAGAGCCTGGGACTTCCTGTCCCCAGCCTGTCAGTCTTCCTGGAGGAGCAGCTCCCGCGAGAAGCCACCAGGTCACTGCGATGAGCTAAGTGCACAGGGCATCCAGCGGGCGGCGTGCGCCAGTGGCCTCACGATGGCCTTGTGGCTCATGTAGCTGGAGACCTGTGTGACCATGGCCTTGAAGAGCACCTGGGTGGCAGCTGTACATGAAAAGACCTCTATAGGATTTGCCCAGTTTTAAAGTTAAAGTTACTTTCTGCTGGGAAACACCAGGGTTGCTAAGTCATCCAGCCCTCAGAGTGTGGGTGTCCAGTGTCGCAGGCCTAGTATTCACGCAAGCCAGTTTACGCAGGGTTGGGAGGGGCAGCCGTGCCAGTGGCTGGCTGTGTTGTGTTGTCGGGGAGGAGAAGCATGATGCGGGTTGACTTGACAAGCAGGGGTAAAAGCCATCCAAACCCTAAGCACAGTGGCCTCTTTGTGCCACGTCGGAGTCTTGCCTGAATCCTCTACCTGCACCTCTGTAGCTGCCTCCCACCTTCACGTGGTAAGTGGCAGAGTCTCTTCACAACCCACGTACAGATTTTTCTTTTTAAGCCTTCGTGGCTGCCAGTGGCAGGTTGGTGCTGTTAAGCGGCCCCTCCTCAGCTTTGCCATGTGAGCCATGTTCCTTAATCCTTCCGAGCCTGTTTCTCCTGTGGAATGGGGATAATCTTGCGCTGAAGTGCTTTTGTCAAGGTTACATAAGTTAATGTGGGCCAAGCCCTAGAAGAATATTCGGTAACTTTCGTTCGTTTGTTGCTCTTTTGATCAGGAATTCAGGGCCCCCAGGAGAGCCTAAGTGGGTAACATATATAGAGGAGAGGATTTTGAAAATGACTGCAGCCACACTGAGCTGTTTCTGTGCGAGCAAGCCTCCTGGAGATGGGTAAACTCCCCTTCCAGTGGGAGCTGAGGACAAGTGGTGATGCTTCCTGTGAATCGGGATGGGAAGCTGTTTAGAAACTCTTCCTCTGTGAACTCCCTCTTCCTGTGTCCGGCGGCTCCTCACGCGCCTGGGTCCCACGCAGTGGCTGATGGTGGAGGCCACCGCGAGCGCTGCCAGCCAAGGGGGACGGGGCAGAGCTTTAGAGCCTTTCAGGGCTAGATTGCTTGGCAGCTTTGCCACTAGACCTGTTTTTCAACTTGAAGGGCGAATATACTGGGTATGTTTGTATTTCTTGACCCAAACCAGCCATTGACGTCAAGAGTTACCTCTGCTGTTAAAAAGTTACACCTTGTGTTTTCCTATTCATTAGCTTGGCATGTTACTGGGCTTCAGAGAATATTTATTTTTACCAATTTTGAATTGAATTATATCATCATTTAGAATCTGGATAACACTTTAATGTTTTGAAAACATTTCATGTTTTAAAATTTTTTATCCTTATAAAAACCTTACGAGTTAACTCTTACAGGTCAGCCCCCCACTCCCCACCCCCCCACCCCCTTTTTTTTTTTGGCAAGGAAAACTGAGGCTCTGATGTGTTAACTGACTTGCCTGAAGTCACACAGTTCTTAGTGGTGGAGCCAAGTCTCGTTCCCAGGTCTCTGACTTTGTCTGGTGCTTTTGCCACTGTCCTCTGGTGACCAGGATGTTTGGGGTGGAGGGAGGGAGCAGGGTTAGAAGAAATTCCCTTAGTCACACCATTGTTTTCCTCCTCATTACCCCTGGTGTTCAGATAATGAGAAGCACTTCCTCCTGCTCTGAGACCATCAGTTGAATTGTATTAGAGTTTCAAAATGTCGTTTATCACGAGAGCCGCAGGCCTTTTGCACATATAACTTTTCATCTTTTATCTAAGCTTCTCCTTTCCTGTATCTGAAGACCTGCAGGGAAGCATGTGTGAGGAGAGAGGCCAACAGGGAGGCTGCCGCGTGGCCCTGGAGTGATTCCTGCGGCCTAGGTGGAAGGTGCCCCCCCAACCCTCAGGCTGCCGCCCCGCCGCACATGACGCGCACACCGCGGCCAAACGTTGGCGCCCAGCTTTTAGTTCTGGTCCCGGGACAGAGGTGTTGGGGAGGTTGAGAAGGATCCGTTCGCAGGGGCTCTGGAGGTGCTGGTGGTGCTCAGCGCCTCTGCGGCAGGACCTGCTGCACCACGCCTGCAGCTCTCGGTCCAGGGGGTCAGGCTGCCGTGAGTTCTCCTGCCTGCACCGTGGCCTCCCTCCCTTTCTTCCTTCACTCCAAAAACCAGGGACCACGTCTCTCCTTGAGTTAGACACACCTGCTTGTATTGCGCTTCGCAGATGCTGCCGTTTTTTCTTTACACATCGAAGGTCTGCAGCAGCCCTTCGTTGAGTTGGGTCTCTTGGCACATTTTTCCAACAGCGTTTGCTCACTTCCTGTCTCAGTGTTACATTATGGTGATTCTCAAAGTATTTCAGACCTTCTCATTGTTATGATGCTTGTTATGATGGTCTGTGATCTTTGACGTGACTATTGTAATTACTTTGGCATTTTTTAAGCAATAAAGTATTTTTTAACTAAGGTTTATACATATCGGTTTTTTTTTTTTTTTGGACATAATGCTCTTGCACACTCAGACTACAGTGCAGTGTAAACATCACTTTTGTACGCACTAGGAAAGCAGAACATTCATGTGACTCGCTTTATTGCGAGATTCATTTTATTGTCAGATGCGCTTTATTGCGTGGTTTGGAACCAAACCTGCAGTCTCTCTCACGTGTGCCTGTCTGTTGTCTGTAACAGCAGGGGCGTCCCGTGGTCTTCCCCAGACGCCTCCACAGGCCTGATGGCTTCTGGGTGGAGTGCCGTGAAAACACCACTTGTGAACGTAGTGTAGAGAGGAATTGAACACGTCTACCTGGAAACTGAGATCAGCATGTTTACTGAGGACCAGCTGCACGCAGGCACCGTGCTCTGACTGGTAATGGGCTGTTGTTGATGGTTGTTGATGGGGGAAGATGGAAATGCTGGCCCTGGCAGAGTCACCTCAGCTCTCTGTGTGCCTCAGCTTCCTTCTTATAAACAGGGAGCATAATAGTACCGACCTCAGAGCTTGTTGTGAAGATGAAATGAGTCAGCAGGTGTCAGGCGCTTAGAGAAACGCCTTGGTGTAAAGCGCTGGTACACATTGGCTGTTATTGTGTGATGGGGTCAGTGCTGTTATGTGCCAGGCATGTGCTGTGGCTGTCCTTACCCCATTATTGTTATATTTCAGATGTGGGGACTTTGGAAATTTAAATCATTGAAAAAAAGAATTTGATAAAGTTTTTGGTCTTCCACAGTCATATAAAGACAAACGTTTTAAATGTTGGACTATAGAAATTCAGTTTCTGATAACTTTTATTTATGATTTAAAACTGTAAATTAGGTATCTGATTCTATTTTAATTTAGTGGCTTTTTTTTTTAACCTCTTTATTGGAAAATAATTGCTTTACACTTTTGTACCAGCTTTTGAGGTACACCAAAGTGAATCAGCTGTATCTATACACATATCCCCATGTCCCCTCCCTCCTGCAACTCCCTCCCACTCTACCTTTCCTGGCCCTCTAAGGCATCACCCATCATCGAGTTGATCTCCCTTTGTTATACAGCAACTTCCCACTAGCTATCTATTTTACAGTTGGTAGTGTATGTATGTCTGTGCTACTCTCTCACTTCGTCCCAGCTTCCCCATGTCCTCCAGTTCATTCTCTGCACCTGCATCCTTATTCTTGCCCTGTCACTGGGTTCATCAGTACCATTTTTTTAGATTCCGTATATATGAGTTAGCATACAGTATTTGTTTTTCTCTTTCTGGCTTACTTCGCTCTGTATGACAGTCTCTTGGTCTATCCACCTCATTATATATAGTTCCATTTCATTCCTTTTTATGGCTGAGTAATATTCCATTGTATATATGTGCCACATTTTCTTTATTCATTCATCTGTTGATGGGCATTTAGGTTGCTTCCATGTCCTGGTTATTGTAAATAATGCTGCAGTGAACATTGTGGTACATGTTTCTTTTTGGATTATGGTTTTCTCTGGGTGTATGCCTAGGAGTGGGATTACTGGATCATATGGTAGTTCTATTTTTAGTTTTTTAAGGAACCTCCAAACTGTTTTCCATAGTGGCTGTACCAACTTACATTCCCACCAACAGTGCAGGAGAGTTCCCTTTACTCCACACCCTCTCCAGCATTTATTGTTTCTAGATTTTTTGATGATGGCCATTCTGACTGGTGTGAGGTGATACCTCATTGTGGCTTTGACTTGCATTTCTCTGATGATTAGTGATGTTGAGCATCTTTTCATGTGTGTGTTGGCCATCTGTATGTCCTCTTTGGAGAAATGTCTATTTAGGTCTTCCGCCCATTCATGGACTGGGTTATTTGCTTTTTTGGTATTAAGCTGCATGAGCTGCTTGTATATTTTGGAGATTAATCCTTTGTCAGTTGCTTTGTTGGCAAGTATTTTCTCCCATTCTGAGGGTTGCCTTCTAGTCTTGTTTATGGTTTCTTTCGCTGTGGAAAAGCTTTTAAGTTTCATTAGGTCCCATTTGTAGTGGCTTTTTTATTCATATGCCAGTGGATAATTTAAAAGACTCTGAGAGCTAAAGCTGAAATCCAAAAAATGTAATCTGTTGTCTTTATGGGAAGTTCCTTTAGAAAAAGTAGTTTTTACTTTTCAAATTAGGTGTTTTTGAAAATTAACTTGTTCTTAAACTGTATAAGTAAATTGTTTTAAGTAAGTCTTGAAAATATGCTTTTTGCCTCTCTCTTGGAGAGGCGGAGTTTGGAAGAGATGAGAGTGATTTGGAAAGGGCCTCCTTATAATGCTTGCATATCTTTGAAAAAGGAGTTTTTAAAAAACAAACATTTTTAATAACGTAGATTATTTTGGGGTGTTTAAAGTTGTAATTATTCTTCTTTACTTACAACAAAGAGACTACTACTAGACTATTACTCAGGTAATGCAAGGTATTTAAAAAAATTGAGAAAATTTAGCCAATTTAGAATTCTTTCTTGGTAACTTTAAAAATATTAGGAAATGAGCCATAAATCTGGTATTACTGCAGAGGTATGGCTACAGTCAGTACTTAACCTTAGCAGTCAGAGTGATTTACAAAAAAATCTGATCATCTCCATTCTTTAAATAATTAGGATATGGTATTACCTTTTTCTGTGAAAAAGGATTTTAGAACATGAATTATTAAGCAGGGAGCTCCCTATTACTCAAGAGAGCCTTTCTGAATAGCAGCTTCACGTCACACCATCCCGGGCATTGATCTCCTTGCGTTCACTCCACTCTTTCTGTTTTCAGTGACTTAGCCCTGCGGAATTGTTTTCTTACCTCGGACTTAAATGTGAAAGTGGGAGATTATGGAATAGGATTCAGCAGGTACAAGGTAAGCCAAAGGTTTAAGCGTTTTCTCCTTGACCTGATTTAATTTCACCTATACTGACGCACTGATCATACCACGAAATGCCACACCTTTTTGAAAAGGGGTTAAATAATTATTGCTACCTATATAATAAAATATGCACATCATATGAGTATTTCTCTGTTACAAGTTCCGTAAAATTTCAGCTCACATTCGGGAAGCTTTGGGTTTGGATTTTTAAACTCTGTTATAAATGTATCCCCAAAGAAAATAAATGAAACACGTGAGGTTTTTATTTGTGTGTGTTTGTGTAGCCCAGGTGAGTGAGGTGGCATCATGTGGGGCAGAAAAATATCATGCAGATAAAAGTCGGTTCTTTGTCTGCATGGTAGCTGTAGCGTCATCAGCGCTTGCTGTATACCGCCGGGCACTGTGACGTGCTCGCCTGCACAGTCTCAGGAAGGAGGCTCAGCATGTGCGTTGTTTGCCCAGAGTCGCAGAGCTGGTGAACGTCGGACACAGACGTGGATTCAGCCAGTCTGTCTGACTCGAAAGCCTGCGCTCTTACTCATTAACCGCCCTGCTCCCCTGCTCGGGGATCTGGCCCAGCATATTTTACAAGATGTTTTGCTCCGAGTCTGTGTTGTGTGCATCAGACACGGCGTACCTTCCTTTTCCAGGAAGGATGACTGAACGAGTGTTCACGGCTCAGAGACCAGCTCATGAGGCCCATGAGGCTTCAGGGAAACCCTTACCCACCTTCTGCCCAGAAAGTCTGTCTCGTGCCCACTTCTTTTTCTGACATGTTTTTTTGGGTGGAGCATGTGTTTTCTGAGAATGACCTGGAATTAAATCATTGAGCTCACTGAAAGTGTTACAAAGTTCAAAATTCTGTATGCTTTCTAACAAAACAGGAGGATTATATTGAAACAGATGATAAAAAAATTTTCCCTCTGCGATGGACTGCTCCAGAATTAGTAACCAGCTTTCAAGACAGACTACTAACTGCGGATCAAACTAAGTATGGTAATATCTGGTATGTATTGATTTGCCATTCTGTTAGACTTTTGTTGTTAGCAAAGTCCTAACTTCTTTCTTCTCCAGCACTTTCTTAAGGGAAAGTAATTGATTAGAACTTGGATCCACCAGAGTGCCTGGTGGTATGAAAAAGACAGTTTATTGACATCATAGCAGTTATCACAGTTGCCATGATGCAATTAACTTTTCTCTTACCCATTGAGTGGTAATGATCTCCATAAAAACAGGAACCAGGGCTGTTCTCTTTGCCTACTGTAGGCTTGCCTACTCTATGCCTACTGCCTGGCTTATAATAAGTGTTTAATAAATGTTTATTGAAGTGAATGAAAAAACAGGAAGAGGTTTGGACCATTATGTAATACTGAGATGTAGGTCAGTTTAATGGAAGTTGATAAAAAAGGTATCTAAGTCTTTGACTAACAATTTTTGTTATAGCTTTCTTAATTTATATATACATTTTTTGTGTGCTATTGTCCTTTCTCTATTTTCTTTTTCTCTTCTTGCCTTTTGGATTGATTTTTTTAAAAACTGTTTTTTCCTCTTAGTTTGGAAGCTGTATACTCTATTCTTATACTTGTATTGGTTACCCTAGAGATTATAACATGTATACTTCACTTAACTTAGGCTAACAGTAGTTATGATCTTGGCTCTCTTTCTGAGCAATACAAGGACCTCAGGGTACTTTAACAGACTTTAACTTAGTTTAGTTTTACATAACACACACACGCACACAATTATATGTCATTATTGTTAGGTATCTTAATTTTTCTTTTAACCCCACAAGACTATTATTATTATTATTGTTTTTAGCATCAGTGTTTGTTTAGGTTTGTGCATGTAATCAAATCACTTTGCCTTTTTTTTTTTTTTTTTTTTTTTTTTGAATCTCTGACCTTCCATCTGGGATCACTCTCCTTTTGTCTGAAATTTGTCCTTCAGAATTTCCTTTAGTGAGGTTCGGCTGGTAACAGACCCTCAGGTCTTTCTCTGTAGGTCTGCGCGTAGCTTTATTTTGTCCTCATTCTTGAAGTGTATTTTTACTTGATGACAGTTACTTTCTCTTAGTGTATTGAAGATCTCACTCTGCTGTCCTCTGGCTTCCATTGCTGCTCTTGAGAAGTCAACTGTAAGTCTCCCTAAGCTCTTTGAAGGAAGTGTGACTTTTCCTCTCTGGCTGCTTTTAAACTCTTCTCTTTGTTGTTTGGATTTTGTAGCTTCACTGTGATGTGTACGGGTGTGGATTTTTTTTTTTTTTTCTGCTTGGGGTTTATTTGGCTTTTCATATCTTAGGTTGCTGTTTTCAGCCCTTACTCTTCAGGTACTGCCTCTGCCCCATTTTTTCTGCTTTTGGAAGTCTGATTAGACATGCATTATGCCTCCTTGCTCTGTCTTCTGTCTCTTATTCTCTCTTTTATATACTCCATCTCTGACTCTCTGTGCCACACTCAAGGTAATTTTTCAGACCTGTGCTCCAGCCACTTATTCTCTCTCTTTTTATAGTTCTCTCTTCAGCTGTGTCCTTTCTTCCATCAAATCTCTCTATTGAATTTTATAGTTCAGGGATTGGCTTTTCGATTTTGGGATGTCTGATTTTTAAAAACTTGTCCCGTTGTTTTTAATAATTGGGTCATGGTCCGATCAGGTGACCCCAGTATCTGAAGTCTGTGGGTCTGATCTTGTGGCTCTTGATGCTGCCTTGTTTCCTTGGGCACTTTTTATGGTGAAGATCTTGGAAACCTGGAATCAAGAGAAATGTTCCTTCAGGGAGGATCCACATTTGCTTTTGTCAGGTACTTGGGTGTCCTGTCGTGTAAGGGACTGCACTAACCCAGGGCTTCATATGTTCAGCTCAGATGGTGTGAATTTGGGCTGCAGATCCACGTAAGGACCAGCCCTGTGGTTACAGCTTCTTTAGGACTATCCCCCCGCCCCTGCGCACTCACACACATGCCTCCCGTGTACACACACACACACACTCACTCACTCACTCACTCACAGGGCCTCAGTGCCAGAGCAGGTTGCCTCCCAGGCTCCTGAGGGCAGGGGCAGGTTTATTCCCACTGTGAGCAGATCTCTGTGAGACCCCTTCCCTTGGGCAGGCCCAGGGCTTTGGCCTGTCCACCCCCACCATCACCCCCATTGAGCACCAAAGACACAGAAGCTCAAGTTCTGTGCTTCAGCAGATGCCGCTGTCGGAGGTGGCTTTCGTGTTCTACGTAGTTCTCTAAGCTCTAGATTTTGCCCAGGTCATCTGCGGCTGTCTTATCTGCTGTTGGATGTGTTCGAGAAGTTGCTTTTCGTGCTTCATGCGTATCTTTACTGTTCCCAGCAGGGCGATGCACCTGAAAACTTAGTCTGCTTTCCCAGAGACAGAGCCTGCCCCTCCCCCTTGTTTCTGACAGGTTGGGAGCCTCTGGGGGCAGGGCTGGCAGCGGCACCCGCTTCCACCCGTGGCAGGGGCCACCCTGCCAGGGGTGAACAAGGGGTCCTCTCTCAGCAAGTTTGGTGGAAGAGGGGATAAGAGCTTTCCTCTCCTCCCAGAAGAAAGAGGCTGGCTGGTCCTCAGACGTGGGCCAGTGCCAGGCAAGGAGCTGAGAGACGGGGGGGGGGGGGGGGGGTGAAGGCGGTGCCCGGCGGGCGGGAAAGACTAGGGAAGGGAGCTGGGGGGGTGGCGCATGTCTCCTCCTCCTCTGTGCTCCGCGAAGGGAGGTGGGGGAAGATGTGGGGAGCGGGGGGAGTGGGGCAGGTGAGAGGAAGACTCACTCTTCATGGTCTCTGAAGGACAGGGGAGGGGCTGGGGAACGGGCACTGCTGAGCGAGAGGAAGGGAGTTACAGCGGAGACGGGAGAAATTGAGGCCGGCGGAGGGACACGCCCAGGGTCAGACCAGGCTTGGTGCCGATCGCACTCCCTTTGCCCCTGACCGTGGGCCACCTTTGCTGTCTTTAGCATTTCATGTGAACTTCTTCTTTTCCTCAGTCACGTAAATTGTTAATTCCCCGAAGTCGTTGATGGTGTCTTAAATTTCTTTGTGCTCGAGACGGCCCTCTGCCCCTGGCAGTTCTGTGCCAGGGACACATCTCCCTTCTTGAATCAGACTGGGAGATTGAGGTGCTTTTATTTCCTTTGCCTGGGATGCTCTCTCCACTTAGATACTGAATACGTTGATTTTTCTCACTGATTTGTGAGATCAGCGAAGGCGAGTCAGTGATGTGGAACTCTGCCACGTCAGAGGACAAGCTTGCTTGTGTAGATGCAGCTCGTGATTCACGCCGGCGTCCTGGCGGGTGTTGATCCCAGTCACGGGACGCGTCAGCAGCCAAAGCTGGCTGCACGTCAGGATCGCAGGGGAGCTTTTCGAAGATGCAGCCGTACCCGCGTCTGCCAACGGAGAGTCCTGGGCGTGGGGCGGGGCCTGAGTACCGGCCTCCAGACCACAGATGATCAGCCAGGTTTGGGAGCCGTTGCCGAAGACGGACGAAACACAGGACAGCAGTGGAGGAGGTGGGAAGGGGCGCAGAGACCACGTGGAGGAGGTGCAGAGGAGGCGTTCCTCCCACTTCGGCAGTGGAGGCTGGTCCCACGGGGACAGCGCTGGGCACAGGCGCGAGCGGGACGGGGACCTCGAAGGTCGCGCCTCTGGTGACAGCTCTGCACCTGGTGGCAGTGACAGGCTTGGGCAGGTGGAGGGAAGTTCTTCCTAAGAGCAACAGGCCCCAAATACTCAGGAACAACTGCAGCAAGAAATACATGAAGCCAACAGGGAGGAATTGTTCATGTCAGAATTTCTGATTTCCCATCAAAAATCTCGGAACCCTGTGTCTCCACCTGGCGCCTGGCTATGTTGCTGAACTCTTGAAAGCCGTTGTGATGATCCTTGTAATCTCTTGAGTTTTGAGGTTGACAGTCACACTCGCTCCTCCCTGCAGTCACGCCATCTCATACTGTTTTGCATTGGCCAGAACTCCTAAAGTAGTACTGTTAGTGACTCTAAGGAGGTACTCCTGTTGTAGTCCTCATTTTAATGGAAATGCCTGCTTTTTAAATCATGTTAAAGAGCTATCTCAAGAAATCCTTCCAGCAGACACAGTGGGCTTCAAATTACTAAATGACTGTACAGTGAAAATGTGGGTGTTAAAAATTCGACATCTGAAGCGAGAAAGAAATAACTGTTTTCTTTCTTCCACAGGTCCCTGGGTGTGACGCTTTGGGAGCTTTTTGAGAATGCAGCTCAGCCTTATTCCAACCTTTCCAACTTAGAAGTTCTCAACCAGGTCATTCGAGAGAGAGACACAAAACTCCCAAAGCCCCAGCTGGAGCAACCTTACTCCGACAGATGGTGGGTAACTTCACGTTCTCTTCAAAAGATAAGGAAATCCTGTCTCCACGAGTGTTAGTTATGTATTCTCTAATTTTAAAAAATAAATGTTATGAAAAGCAATCATTTGTATATTATTCATGACCGATTTTAGAATTGACATCCATTTTTTAAATGTGATGCTATTTTTTAAAAATGTGTAGAACAAGCAGGAATTTCTGTGCTGCATGTGATAAGAAGAATGTGACATCTGAACTAATTAGAAAAGTCAGTTTTAAGGGAGTTTCCTGTTGTGGAATCATTTTTAAATGAGGCTCTTTGTATAAGTGATACCCGATGTGTGAGAAGAAAGATGGGTAGGGTAGACAGATTTACTTCTTCGGTGTCTCCAGACCAGCTCTTACTCTGTTTCCAGTTAGGCTCAGGCTCACCTGTCGAGGCCACTGTCCGTGTCACCCCTGCCCAGCTGCCGGTGCTCCTGGAGCTTGGTGTGCCTCTGTGTGGGCGTTGCTCAGCCCCCGACTTGCTACAACTAACTCACCCGGAATAACCAGACATTCATGCTGTGAATTTAATACCATGACCCCGTCTCTGTCTTCCCTTCCACTCACGGCTGCAGTTTAAGGTGTTGGCCGTATTCAGCCGACCCTTTGAAGACCAGCTCCTGGTTGCCACCTTCTCTGGGCTTCTTTCTCTGCTCTCGCCTTCTGCCCTCCGCTCCTTTCATCACCTGAGGAAACCATGTGCGGCAGAAGATCGCGGTGTTATTTTTATCTGGGGAATAGTTAGAGATTAGTCAGAACAGCATCTGTCTGTGTGAGTTCTCGCAAAATAAAGTGAGTAAATCTCAGAACATTAAATACGTGCATCCTTTACTAAGCAGAATACCAATGGCAGTTGTGTTAAGAGGAGAGCGTTTTAGAACTGTTTCTAAATTCGATGGCTAAGTCCCTGGAAAACAGAAGAACAAATGACAAGGCAAAAGAATTGCAGTGATACTATGCAGTGTCCTGAGGACACAGAAAATTAGCAGGGCCAAATTTTCTCTTCCTCCCTTTCCGCTTTTACCCTGACCTCACCGTGAGCTGAACCCCTTCAGATGGTTGGCAGTGATTAAAGTGTTGAGACTTCTGGGGTGTCGAGGTGGCCCAGGGATCCTTGTGAGGTCTTTTCATCTGTCCGCTAATCACCTGTCTGTGTCACTCAGGTATGAAGTCTTACAGTTTTGCTGGTTGTCACCAGACAAGAGACCAGCGGCCGAGGACGTGCACAGACTGCTCACCTACCTGCGGATGCAAAGCCAGAGGGACCCGGAAGTCGACTTTGAGCAGCAGTGGAACGCGCTCAAGCCAAATGCAAACAGCAGAGACGCTGCAAGTGACGCCGCCTTCCCCATCCTCGACCACTTCACCAGGGACCGGCTCGGTCATGAGATGGAGGAGGTCCTCACCGTGACGGAAACCAGCCAGGGCCTGAGCTTCGAGTACGTCTGGGAGGCAGCCAAGCACGACCACGGTGACGGGTGCGGCCGGGGCCCCCCGGACGAAGCCTTGTCCTACCCCAGCGTCTTCTTCCCCACGGAAGTCTTTGAGAGCTCTCTCTCAGATCCCGGGCCCGGGAAGCAAGATGACAGCGGCCAGGACGTCCCCCTGCGGGCCCCTGGAGTAGTGCCCGTTTTTGACGCCCACAACCTTTCTGTCGGAAGCGACTATTACATCCAATTAGAAGAAAAGAGCCGCAGCAACGTGGAGCTGGACTACCCGCCTGCGCTGCTCACGACGGAAATGGATAATCCAGGTGGGATGGGCGACGGGGCGCCCCGGGCTCTGTCCCTCAGGAGTGTCGAGTTTGAGGAGTGCCGCGCAGATGAGGATGTCTTCCAGAACGCTGCAGACGCTGGAGATGCCAGCGCACCCGAGGATGTGCACGTTATCAAGGGACCCGAGAGCCCTTTCAACAGCATATTTAGTGACCTTGACAAATCAGAGGCTTTGCCCAGTCACCAAAAAATATTTGACTTCATGGAACTAAATGGAGTCCAAGCTGACTTTAAGCCGACCCCCTTAAGCTCAAGTTTGGATGACCCGGAAGGGTCAGTAATTACGCGCCACTTGGAGAAGGAAGAGCCCCGCAAGCTTTCTGACTGTGAGACTATGTGCTCCTCAGGAAACCTCGTGCACCAGGACGGTTTTGATCAGCTGAGTGTTGAAGAATTGTCAGAAAACTTTTTATTTCTTCAAGAGAAGAACTTACTGAAAGACGCCTTGTCCAACAAGGAAGATATAAACGATCTTCAAACAGAACTTAGAAATGCTGATTTTCCTGAGACCATATTAGAAAGTCCGAGTAGAAACTCTCTAGATGCAGAGCTTAAGATTGCTGAAAATAAACCAGGCTCTTCTTTGCTGCAGGAAAACGTCAGCGTGCAGGGTAGAGACTTGGGCGTGGCGCCCAAGGATGGCACTTGGAAGGCGACCTCGCTGCCCTCCCCGCAGGTGCAGGTGCCTCCTACCTCTCTCGAAAGAAAGGGGCTGCCTCACAGTGTCCCTCCAGGTGTGTCCCTGAAGCAGGGCGGAGCCTGGCCCACGGGCTTGGATGTTGGTGTCCGTGAAGACGGTGTCAGCCGGGAGGTGAACCTGGACTCTGCACCCACCCCAGTGGACACCCCCCCAACTGGCGCTGGGTCCCAAGACCCGACTCGCCACGGGGAGAGGGCCTTGAGACTGACCCAGAGTGACTCAGTTCTCGTCCACGACACTTTTGCCAGCAAGGTGAGTATAGGGAACAGCCTTCCAGAATCAAGGCAGAACTTACAAAATCAACCGCCTTTGGAAGACCACCGCCGTCAAGGCCTGCCGGAGGGAGCCTTGGAGGCCGTGGAGGCCCTGAGTCAGCTGGGTTGTAAAGATGCTGCTACAGAGGAGGTGGGCTTGGTGTCCGCCCTCTCCTCGGACTCCGCCAGTCAGGACAGCCTGCTCGAGGACAGCTTGTCGACACCCATCCCGACTTCAGAGCAGTCCTTGGAGACCCCAGACTCCCTGGACTCGGTGGATGTCCATGAGGTGTCCCTGGTCTCCTTAGGCCCTCACACACCCCAGAAACTCCTGCCCCCCGATAAGCCTGCGGACAGTGGCTACGAGACGGAGAACCTAGAGTCCCCCGAATGGACACTGCACCCAGCCCCCGACGGCGCTGCAGCCCCTGACGTGGCCTCCGTGGGCAACGGCGTGCGCGGGGGGCCGCCTCCCAAGCCCGTCATCATCATCTCAGATGCAGCCAGTGGCCACAGAGGTGCGGAGGTGACCTCGCAGACTCCTGCCTCTGGCTGCCAGGGCTCACACCGAGACTCCGCTTACTTCTCAGACAATGACTCTGAGCCCGATAAGAAGCCAGAGGGGGTCCCTGGCGCCTCAGCATCGCCCTTGGGAGTGGACCAGCCCCTGCCTGAGCCAGGCAGCCCAGAGCAGAGTCCCAGCCCCCTGGACGGCTGCCTGGAAACCAGCAGCGGCCAACCTGGCCAGAGCTGGCCCCCTGCCCCGCAGAACGTCCGTCACCTGGAGTCAAGCAGCGTGGCAGAACCAGCACCCACGGACGCTTCCAAACAGACACAGCCCCCCGAAGACGAGGCCGGCAGTCCCTCGCGTCTGCTGAACTCGGAGCTGAGCAGCGGGGATGACCTCGAGGCCCAGGAAGAGCCCCCCTGTGTGCTGGCTTCCATGGGGACCCACACCAATGAACTCCTGGCGTTTGCAGCCGCCCCCCTCTGCTCTGCCAGCCCGGCGGCCCCGACAGTAGAGAAGGCCTTGTGCGGCCACTCCGAGGGCCCCAAGCTGAAGGAGCCAGACGTCGAAGGGAAGTACCTGGGGAAACTGGGCGTGTCAGGGATGCTCGACCTTGCCGAGGACGGGATCGACGCGGACGAGGAGGACGAAAACAGCGACGAGGAGGACGAGGGTCTGCGGGCCTTCAACCTGCACAGCCTCAGCTCCGAGTCGGAGGACGAGACGGAGCACCCGGTGCCCGTGATCCTCAGCTGTGAGGATGGCCGCCACCTTCGGAGCTTGTTGAAACCCTCGGCCGCCGCCACCACCGACCAGCTGCCCAACGACTGGAAGAAGGAGAAGAAGGCGGTGACGTTTTTCGATGACGTCACAGTCTATCTGTTTGACCAGGTATCTGTTGTCTGTCACCTCCAGGTTGCCCTGTTAGAGAATTCCAGAATGTGTCAGGGGAGCGAGCGTGCTTGGCTTTTCTGTTTGCTGTTTCGAGGCCACAGGTTGGTTTGTGATTTCTCAGAAAAAGGAATTTGGGGTTGGTTGTAGTGACAGTTGCAAGAACCTGCAGAAATGGGGTTGCGCAGGGAACGCCTGTGACGTTAAGGGCAGGAGATCTGCGTGTTCTTGCTGGTATTCTGGCAGAGTCCTGCGGAAGCTGCTTACCCTTTCCAGCCTGGACTTTTATATCCTGATTTTTATGCCGTTGGCAGTAATGCCTAGCGCACAGGTGCAGCTGGAACGGTCCGAGGCCCACACGTAGCCCTGGAGACGTCGACCAGTGGCGGTGCCTGTGGAGCAGGGACGGGGACGGGGCAGCAGGACAGTCTGCGGCCGCCTTGGCCTCCTCCCCACGGTCGGACAGGCCTCCTGCTGTCCCCGCTCAGGGGGCCCAGCTTTCAGCATCTTTAAGATGAGGCAGCCTAGAATTCAGGCTTTTTTTTTTTTTTTAACCTTTGTGGACTAGTCTTCGTAGCTGGGTTGTGAGGGAAGCTCTTACTCCAGAAGGTGCGGGGTTTCTCCTCAGATCTGCTCGCCTTCCCTTTGTGTTTAGTCCTCAGAACCCTCGGTACCTCAGCCTCTCGCCCAGCGCTGGAGCTCCCGGGCCCTGCGCGTGCGGCTCCGCCCACACCCGCGGGGGTCCTGGGCGCTGCCGCTCCTCCCTCAGCCGGCCTGCTTCCAGCGGCTCTGCTGGACGCTCCGTCCTTTCTCTCTGTTCTCGTTTTATGGTGTTGCTCAAAAACTCATTAAACCGCCACATTTGAACTACAGCATGTGGGGCAGGGAGCTTAGAGGTAGGTAAGTGTTTGGAGAAAGGAAAAGTAGAGTCCAGGACCCACCCTCAATGTATCAGAGCTGTGAGAGAGCCCAGGAAGCGGATACACACCCCCGCTCCAGTCTGAGAGCTCAGGGAGCCTAGGAGCATGGTTTGCCATTTTTTTTTTACTGAGAATGGAAGAGAGAAGGGGTCACCTGGTCCAAGATTTTGTGTTCTGTTATCCGTCGTTCAGATTCACATATCCCTTTCCCCACCTTCTCCGTGAACTTGAATTGTGCGACACGTCACCACGGAGTAGACGACCTGTAGGAGGGATGACGTGTGTGTTGTAAGCAGCGTGGACGGGGGCGGGGGAGGTGTCTGGGGGTCTAGTTGAGCAGTGAGATGGACTCAGCTCCCGTGGAAGCCTCCGTCTGGGCTATGGAAGGGCTGCACGCGCATGGCGACGTTGTGATGTTTTGATGGCTTCAGAAGACAGTGCAGAAATTGCATAAGAGCGAGGCTCAGGCGTGAGAATGAAGGTGCAGAAATCAGGTGTGAAATGTGAGATTTGAGAAGCAAGTCAGTGTCATAGAGAAAGTCGGAAAGCGGGTGAAGTCCAAAATGAAGTCCTGAGAATCTTTCTGTAATCTCCAGTTAGTTTTCTCATGTGTCCCGTGCAGTTTCCGTGGAGTAACAACTACCCACCCGCTGGTTCAGGCTGGTGGCTGGTAGATTTTCTCCTGCTCTTGCAGCGCAATGAGCTTGTTTTGAGGTAGTTTCCTTTCTAAGTAGTTTAAATACCTTCACTCCAGAGTTTTTGACTGAGTGCTCCTGGGTTTTCGCAGCTCTGGGCCTTGGTTACTTCACTGTTGGTTCAGCAGATGCTTGGTGAACACTTAACCATGTGTAAAGCAACTTTCTCGTGAAATCACAGCCCAGCGAGCAAGCAGTCTGGGTGCCGGCACTTCACGCACAGGGTCTCCTTAGCGTCCCCACGCAGCGGTGGTCTCCCATGTGCATCTCATGGGCCCTAAAGTGAGCCTGCTGGGGTGTTTGGCCCTCAGCTCCTGCACTGCCCCTTCCAGACGCACAGGGTTCTCAAGGCCAAAACAGTGGACGATGATGCTTATGTGCAATTAACGTGACGCGTGGCTGCCGTCCAGCCTGTCACAGGGCAGATGAGCTCTGAGCTCAGTCCCGTGCATCACTGCGGCCGTCACTATAATGACGGGGCCAGGGCTCGGCAGTGTGGGCTTGGAGCTGTGCAGAACCATGCTTGGGACGCCAGGGTCGTAGTTGTACAGCCAAGGCGCCCCCAGAGCCTGGGAGGTGGACTGCCTGTCCTGGGGCAGACGGGGGCCTGGGGGGCCTGTGTGCTGCTTTTCTGTGTTCACAAAAATATTCTACTGGGAATTGCATAAAATCTGTACATCAGTTTGGGGAGAATTGACATCTTTACTGTGATGAGCCTTTCAACTCATGAACACAGTGTGTCTCTCCATTTAGTTTTTCTTAGTGTTTTGTAGTTTTCAGCAGACAGGTCCTCTTTGTGTTTTGTTAGATTTATACCTAAGTATTTCATTTCTTGAGGAGCTAATATAAAAGGTGATTTTTAAATTTGGATTTCCATTGGCTCCTTGCCAGTGTATAGAAATGTAATTGACTTTTATATGTTGACTTTGTATCCTGCTCTACTGACTTCTTAGTTCTAGGAAATTTGTTTTGTTTTGTTTTCAAATTCTGTGTGGTTTTCTACGCAATCATGTTGCCTGCAAATAGGGACAGGTTTGTTTATTCTTTTCTAAACTATCTCTTTCACTTCTTTTTCTTGCCTTATTACACTAGCCAGGACTTCCAGTACAGTGTTGAATAGGGGTGATGGGAATAGACATCCTGACTTTGAACCCGACCTTACGAGAAAAGCACCCAGTCCTTGACCATTGATTATTATGTAGGATTTTTGTAGATGCATTTTGTCAAATTAAGAAGATTCTCTTCAATTCTTAGTTTAAGAAAATTTTTATCCTGAATGGATGCTGAATTTTGTCAAATGCATTTTATACATCAGTTGATAGGAATGTGGTTCTTCTTCTGTTAGTATGTTAATCTGTTACATTACATTGATTTTCAGTAGTCAGCCTTGCATTCCTGGAATGTAAAGCCTACTTGGTGTTGGAAGGTTTTATTCTTGTTATATGTTGCCAGATTTGATTTGCTGATATGTTGTTGAGGATTTTTGTGTCTGTTTGCATGAGGTCTGTGGTTTTGGGGGGTGTTTGACTATTTGGCTGGTTTTGCCTTGGCACAGTCTTTGGTTTTGGTATCAGTGTAATGCTAGTCTCATAGAATGAGGTGGAAAGTTACAGTTGACCCTTGAATGACATAGGTTTGAATAGTGCAGGTCCACTTATGTGTGGATTATTTTCACTAAATACCTACTAAATACTACATGGTGCAGTGTCGGTTGAATCTGGGTGTGGAACCTCGGACATCGCCGGCCGGCTGTGAAGTTCTAGGCGGATATTACACTGTGCAGGGCTCAGTGCCCCGAACCCCCTCATGTGTTGGTGTAGATTTATTGATCTCTCCAAAGAACTGCTTTTGGTTTCATGGAATTTTTTTCTTTATTTTCTTTTTAATTTTATCAGTTTCTGCTTTATCATGTCTTTCCTTCTGCTTGCTTTGGGTTTATTTTGCTCTTCTTTTCTAGACTTAAGGTAGAAGCTTAGGATTTGAGACCTTTCTTCTTTCTAATATTAGCACTTAATGCAATAAATTTCCCTCTGTATGCTAGTTTAACTGCATCCCACAAATTTTAATAGGTTGTATTTTCATTCAGTTCAAAACATTTTCCGATTTTCCTTGAGATTTTTCCTTTGACCCATAGATTATGTATAAAAATATTGTTTAGTTTCCAAGGGTTGGAGGTTTTTTGTTTGTTTGTTTTTTAGCTTTCTGCTGTTGATTTCTAGTGTAATTCCATTTTGGTCAGAGACCATATTTTTAGGGTTTCAATTCCTGCACATGTGTTGTTTTGTTGTAGGGCCAGGATATGGTCTGTCTTGGTGAACATCCCATGTGCACCTGAAAGAGTGTGTATTTTGCTTCTGGTGGGCGGACTGTTCTGTAAATGTCAGTTGCAGTTGCTTGTTCATTTCCTCTGTATTGTTGCTGATTTTTCTGTCTACTTGTTCTGTCTCACTGAGAGAGACCTGTTGAATTCTCCAGCTGTAATAATGGATTTGTCTGTTTCCCTTTTCATTTCTGTCAGTTTTTGCTTCATCTGTTTTGTAGTTCTGTTGTTAGCTGCGTACACATTTAAGATTATTGTATTTTCTTGGCAAATTGACCTTTTGTCATCATATAGTGTCGTTTTTTATTCCTTTGTGTGATGTTCATAAAGCTGCTCCAGCTTTCGTTTGATTAGTATTCACGTGATGTCTCTCCATCCTTACGTGTACCTGCACCCCTGCACTTGACAGTAGTTTCTTGTGGATAGCACATAGGTGGTTTTTAACATCTATTTAAAATCTGTTCTTTCTGTCTTTTAATTGGTATTTTTAGGCTACTTACGTTAAATAGAATTATTAGTATTTGGATTTACGTGCACCATTTTATTCCATGTTTCTGTTTGTTCCTCTGGTTCTTCTTTCTTTTCTTCCTTTTTTTGCTTTCTTTTGGGTAATTTGAACAGTTGTTAGTATTACCTTTCGTCTGTTGTATTTTTTACTGTACATCTTTCCTTAGTATAGTTTTGAGGGTGGTTCTTGGGATTACAACGTACATACTTTAACTTTTCACAGCCTCCTTAGAATCAGCATTTTACCACTTCAAGTGGAATGCAGGAACCTCTGTACCCTGTGGGCCCTTCAGCCTCCCCACCCCTTATCTTCAGCTTGTCTGATGTGTCATATGTTTATTCATCACACAGCGCCCTGTGCTTTACTTCCAATCATCAGACACGTTTTAAGAAACCGAGGAGAAGAGAGGAACAGGATTGCACTCACTCAGAGAGTTACTTCTGTTCTTTCTTCATTTCTGATGTTCCAGGTTCCTTTCTGTTATCATTTCCCTTCTGTTTGAAGAAGTTTGTATGGGTTTTTTTTTTTTCTTTTCTTTTCTTTTTTTTTTTTTTTGAACAAATTCTCTTAGTTTTTCTTCATCTGAGTATGTCTTTATTTCACATTCATTTCTTAAGGATATTTTCTCTCAACATAGATTTCTGAGGCAACAGTTCTTTTCTTTCAGCAGTATCTCTGGCTGCTCTCAGGAGTTTTTTCTTTGTCTTTGGTTTCAGTAGTATGGTTTTGGATTTCTGCATGACGGGCATGGATTTCTTTGTATTTATCTCATTTCAAGTTTGCAAAGCTTCCTGAACCTATAGTTTTATGTCTTTAACCATATTTGAGATTCTTATATAGTTTCACCATTATTTCTTTTTTTTCCACCGCACTCTTGTGTCTCTGTTTCTGGGACTCCGGTGTTGCACCTCTTGGTGGTGTCCCTGGCATGTAGCCCCGAGGCTCTGCTCCTCTCTTTCCCTCCAGTCTTCACTTGCGCTGTCGCTCGGATTGGATCATCTCTGCTGGTCTACTTCACATTCACCTATTCTGTCCTCTCACCTCCACCCTGCTCTTGAGTCCATCCAGTGAGTTTTAAAATTTTGGTTACTGTATTTTTCTGTTCCAAAACTTGCATTTTGTTATTTTTGTCATCTGTTCTTTTGCTGAGACTTTCCCGTTCACTCCCAGTGTGCTCCCCTTCTCCTCTGTAGGAGCGCACTTATAATCGGCTTTGTCAGGTGATTTTAGCAGCTGAGGACATCTTGGCATAGGCATCTGCTTATTGTCTCTTCTCCTGTGAATTCAGGTTTTCCTTATTCTTTGCTGAGTAATTTTAGGTTGTGCCCTTATTATTTTATCCGATTCTGTCTTGTTTAGATTCTATGGAGAATGTTGATATTTTCTTCTTAGAGGCATTGACCCCGTTGGGTTCAGGTCACAAGTTCTAACCAGCCCTCTGGGGATCGGGGTCCCCTCTCACAAGCCTTTGCCATCCTGTTTGAACCTGTCCTGTGCACGTGCCACCCGTGGCCACACTGGGCCTTGGCAGTGGGCTCCCCGCAGTTCAGTTCTCAATGTGTTGGTGTGCTGTTTAGGGTCAGATCTACCCTGAGCAGTGAGGAGTAAGCTGGGAGCTCATAAACAACTTGATGGGGTCCCTCTCCTGAGCCCCCCCCCCCACCCATGGAGTCCCTGAGCTGTCCAGTGTCTTGGCCCTTCTCTTTTTGATTCTCCAGCCAGAAAGCTGGGATTTGGGTTACCTGTACGCTGTGCAGCTGCGCAGTGAGAGGGCAGAGGGAAAAGGCCGTGGGGGCTCTCCTCCCCCTGGTGGGATCACAGCTCCTCTAGCTGGAGAGGAAGCTCGCCATCCTCAGAACTGCAGCTGCCTGCCGCCCGTGTTGGTGCCATCCCAGGACTGCTTGGGGTAGGAGCAAGAGAACAGGAGGAAAGCAGGAGAAAGCCTGGAATTGCCTCTCCTCTTTCTAAGCATCAGAAGACGCCCCCCTGCCTGCATCTGGAGCCGGAACACCCCAGGGGCAGGGTGTGTGCGGGGCGTGGGGGCGGGTGGATTCGCTGCTGGCTGGGTGTCCTTTGGCTCCAGCGTTCCTCCGCAGCCTGCCTGCTGCCGCCGCCTCCTCCTTGGCCTCCTGGAGCCACTTTGTGCCTCTGCCCGGAATGTAGAGCCGGTTACGTGGGAGAGACGGGGGAGGGGAGGAACAGGTCGCAGCTGGTCAGCCGGGGCCCCCGAGAGCAGGCGTGGGCTGACGGGAGCTTGTGTTGGGCTTTTCAGGAGACCCCGACCAAAGAGCTGGGCCACGGCGGAGGGGAGGCACGGAGTCCAGAGCGGAGCAGCCCGGCGCGGTCGTCAGGCTACCCCTTCCTGAGCAGGTGCATGAATTCCGAAAGTTCCACTGATGAAGAAGGTATCTCGCCTCATTGGCAGGTGTAAGAAGCAAGTAAAAATGAGTGTGATGTAACTGTTTTTGAGGATAACTTCACACGTCACTTTCAGCGACCCTCTCTGACCCTGGAGGGTGGAGGGCAGCTCTGCCGTCGGCGCCCGGGGTGGTCTGTGCGCCGCAGAGCCCACCTGGACACCCTCTGTTGTTCATCACAAAGCAATGGACAGACAGTTACTTTTATTTCTTACTTCCAGGGGGCGGCTTTGAATGGGATGATGACTTCTCCCCAGACCCGTTTCTGTCAAAGACGAGTCACCTTCTCAGCTCCAAGCCTTCCCTTCAGACGTCCAAGTACTTCTCCCCGCCGCCGCCGGCCCGGAGTGTGGAGCCCAGCTGGCCGCACGCAGTGCCCTACTCCAGGTTCTCCATCACGCCCGCCAGCATCGCCAGCTTCTCTCTCACGCACCTCACAGACTCGGACATCGAGCAGGGAGGTGAGGAAGGTGCAGACTGGGGGAGGGGCGACTGCACAGGGTGGGATGCTCTCCCGGTGCTGGCGGGGGCGGCTGTGCGGGTCTCTGCGAAGCGCTCGCAGCCTCCACGGTGTGCTCCAGGGCCGCGTCCCCCTCTTCCGGCTCTGTCTGCCCTGCTGGGCTGGGTGGCCGGGGGCTGCTCCCCTACCTTTCTTCTCCTCTTTCCCTGTTTGCTGGTAGTCCCCAACCCCCATCTCTCCTTTCCGCCCCGAGAGAAGCAGTTCTTCAGAAACCTCATGCTCTGAAGAACACTTGGCCCTGACTTTTTGGACTTGAGCCCACATGCACTCTGGCCCCTCCCCGGGAATGTTGATTTTGCCATTAAGTCCTGGTCCGCGAGTGCCACCAGAGGCCGGGGGAGGTGATGGGCGGTGAGGTAGTGGTATCTGAACATACGGATTCTTTTATCCCCCACAACTAGATTGGAAGAGAAGTGTTAATAGGTACACTTTTTGATGTGACGTTTGCTGATCAAATAACAACTTTGAAATATAAAGAGCTTTTATTTGTGTTTGTCCTGGGTTTCATTGTGCCAGTTAGATAACGCACACGACCTAATGATCTGTCGGGGGCAGACCTGTGGGGCTCAGAGCTGGTTTTCTCCTGCGGCCGCAGCATGGACATCGGACAGCGTGTGAGCTGCGCAGATGTGTCTGCGGGAGACCCCGGCAGGTGCCGCCGCCGCAGGAAGCGCAGGCGGCCGGGCAGGTGGCCGAGAGCCACACGTGTAGCTTCAGTTCCTCTTTCTGCAGTGACGCTCAGACGCTGTTCACGCTCTCTTTATCTCTGACGGTGGTTACACCCAGCTTTGCTTGCTCTCTCCTCATAGGAAGCAGCGAAGATGGAGAGAAGGACTAGGTGATGCCTCGGCACCGCGGGCCCGGGCTGCTCCCGGCGGCAGTGTCCCCGGCCGCCCAGCACTGCCCGCTCGACAGCTGCTGACCGGCGTGCGGAGCAGGACTCAGGAGGTGGGGGGGCGGCGCCACGGGAGGCCTGGCCCCGGCCTCGTCTCCTGGCTCGTCCAGCTCCTCCAGCGCCGCCCCGCCCGGGCACCCCTCCCACCGGAAGGGCCTGCACGCCTGCCCTCCTCAGGAAGCCCAGGCCTGGCCGGCGTGGGGGGCTGTCGGCTCCGGGTGGTTTCTGGGTCCCACGTGGGGTGTCTGCACGTCCGCACCTGTGCATCCCGTCCGTGCGCAGGGCCCCGAGGACCGCGATGGGAGTTGGCACCTGTGAGCCATGTTTGTTATTTTTAAAGAGATCACGAATCGCTTTCTGTGATCGCACTGTGGATAAATGTCCAGAGAGTCTCTGGTATTGTACAGAATCTTAAATTATTCAAGGAAAATAAGGCAGGTCAAGCTGGTGCTATCCACTAGTTTGATTTTTTTTTTCTTCTGTTTTATAGTTTGCTCTGCATGGTACTTGTAAAGCTTAAGTGCTTTGAGTGTTATGCTGTCTTTAGAAATTGTTGGAATTGTACATATGGTACTCTTTCGTAAATGATAAATGATTCTGAATGTTAGTGTTTTATCTTCTTATAGGAAATATTTTTGGTGAGTCCAAAAAGACTGCTCTGTTCCGTTGATTGAATGAAACACGTTTCTGTCTCTTCTCTGTAAGGTGGTTTTTCCCTGTTGCAGATGAGGCTACTCTGAGGAGCTGATGGGTCTTGCAGCCCCTCCGTGTGATTTTCCCACCCGCCTCTCCCCCAACTTTTAAAAACCCCTTTTGGTAAAAATCAACAGGTGGTTCCCAGAGCTTGGCTGGCTTGGAATGTCCAGGTGCCACCATTGTCCCCAGGGGCCAGGCAGCCTCCTCCTGGCTGGGCCCCGAGTCACTTCCCCGCAGAGCCCACTCTTCTGCCTGGTTCTTAGAAGCGCAGACAGTGGTGGCCTCGGGGCCCTTGTGTGGTCACTCCTTCCTTCAGGAGCGTAGAAGCTGCTCCACGGAGGGCCCTGGGGGCCAAGGACGGTTTGAGTTCATTCTGTCTGTGCCCTTGAGGTGTTGAGCTTCTCACATCCCCCAGAACCAGTCCAGACCATGGTCCTGTCCAGGTGTGGCTGGTCTTTGTAACCAAGGAGATACACTACATCTCTCAGCCGTGAGGAGGGACACAGGACAACGAAGGAGCCTCCACAGCCAGCACATCCTTCTGGTCGGGCCCCTGGGTGGCCCGAGTGGCCGTCGCCCCCGGATGCTGCCCTGGGCTCATCTGCACTGACCCTTCCCTTCTGCGTTAAGCCCCCAGTTCTCCCCTTGCTCTGAAAGGACCAGTGTCCAGGGCAACTTCATGATGTTGGTGGGAGTTGGGTGTTCGTAATGAAACGCTGACCTCACTCTGCGGTCCTCGAGTTCTGCTTTGCCAGCAGCGGGGCAGCCAGTGCCAGGGAGGCTCACACGTGTACAGGTGGAGCCTCGGGGCTGAGTCCCCGCACGCCAGCCCCACACCCCAGGGGTTTCCGGTGCTGACACGCTTTCCCGACTCCAGCGTGAGGCTGGGATGACCCTCCAGGTCTGGCTGGGGCTGTGGGACGTGGGTCCCGGAGACTTGGGCCCCCGATGCAGATGTGCACTGGCTAGAGTTTACGTAGTAAATTGTGACCTCCCCTACCAATTCTGGCTCGCTACCTTTTTATACTAGCAATAACTTTCCAGAGCAAGAAGACTCCCAGTGGCAGGAGTGCCCTTCCCCTCCCCGGGCGTGAACACAGAGCACTGCCAGAGCCGGACCCTGGGATGGGCGTGTCGAAAACAGTTAACAGGGCATTAGGAGGTGATTTTGCCAAAACTGTCATAACTCTCAATTTCTTGCTGTGGAGACTTCCAGAGTTTTCTGAGTTTTTACATCCAGCAGTCCTGGTTGAAAGAAAGTCGAGAGAATTAGACTAGTTTTTTTTAAATTATAGGTTTAAGGAGTTCAGCTCTAATGACTAAAAATCAGGCAGATGGATAGAATAGATTGTCGTCTTCTACAGTCAGTCCAGGGTAAATTTATTGATGTTTTGGGGCTGTACATTTTTCACTATAATTAAGGAGATTTTAACAACATAATTCCCATTGTGATTTATTTTAAGGCCTATATCACTCTCATAATGAATTGCCAAAAACATTTTATACAGGGAGCTGGTGGGTGGGGGGGGGGGGGGCGGGTTTGGAGTAGTAGGTCTTAGTGTGGTGTTGCATGGTTGGGAATATTTTATATTTATAATAAATGTGCATTAACATGTTCTTTTGAAATCTCAAGCAATACACGGGAAATTATGTAGATTAAAATTTTCAGCCCTAATTTGAAATGTCAGCATGTGCTTTGTTGTTCGATTCAGTTTCTTTTCACTCAGTTGGTTACCAGTAGTGGGTTTCCAAACCGCTCTTGTTCTAAAAAGTTACACAGTGAAATAGCATCAGTGGAATTCTCTAGGTAATGTGGGAGAGGTTTATCATACCTGGTTCACAACTCTATTTCCTGGCCTCCTTTGGGATCTGTCTTATTTTGATGGAGTTTACATATCTTAAATCCTACAGTAAAAATAGTCTAACCCTCATCTCCTTCCTAGCTAGATGTTAATTTGTGTTATCAAATGACTCCGTCATAAGCCAGAAAGAGAAATGTAGAAAAAGTGCTCCCCCCAAAATCCTTCTGAAACCTGGACTGTGCGTCTGGGTAAGAAGCCATCCATCTTAAGGGTGCAGAAGCTCCAGGAAGCTGAATGGAGAAGGGGGCATCTGTTCTATTTTTAAATGTACAGGCGATTGTTTCTATGGAAGTGGGTTTATCTAAGAAAAGCCTTTGTATGTCTTGCTGCCGTAAAACGCCTTTCAAAACCTCTTCCTTTTGTTAACACTTTCCGTAGGGTTTCTGTGGGGTTAATGACGTACCGCACGTTTGTCCCGAGGGCCTGGGCGCAAGGGAGGCAACTTCTGGTCTTACTCTACTCAGCCTGTCATCTGAAAATTCCAGAAGCGAACCAAGCGTGAGGCTGCAGATGCTAGGCCCCAGTTACAAGGGGCTTCCAGATAATCAGCCTTATGAGAAGTAGCCTTAAAATAAGAATGGGTATACACAGTTACTTCAGGTGTAAATCTCAAAAACAACGTCCCTAAGTAGTAATGGGGTTGGCTCAAGTTTTGGCTATCAAAAAGGAAAACTCTCTTTAGTATATGAATAAATTCTTAAAAGATGTGTTGACAGTATTGAATCAGCAACAATCTGTTATTTGAGTGGCTGGAACATGGTTAAGTTCAAGTTGGCACAGGCGTAGTTAGACCTTCATAACAGACCGCTCTGACTGTCCCCTGCTTCATTCCAGCTGCGGATGAGGACCCATGGGACCATCCCACCTCTGAGGTTTCCCTGGTTGCGCTTACACACGGTCGTAAGAGGTTCACGGCAATATAACAGTTAACGAACTTTTGGTTTAAATTGTGTACATTTTTAAATTGTAAGATTTTTACTGTACATTGATGCATAGTGTGATTCAATAAATTGCTTGTAATTTAAAAACTATTTAATATTCAAAATAAATATAGTTATATATTTATAAACTCTGTTGCTGCATTGATTCTGTGGTTTATCCATGGTGTAAGGCTTGGGGTGGGTGGCCTGGCACTGCCGCGCCGTGGGTGCTTGGAACCTGCAGCCCTAGGTCACTCACTGCCCTGGTCTCTAGAGATTGGATGCCCTTTTCTGTGACAGACCTACCCCTCCCTGACCCCCACGCTCCAGAGAACGCAAAGATTTGTATAATCACTAATGAAAACCAGCATGAACTGTTTGTGCCGTCCTGAAGTGTATCTAATTCAGAGCCTTTGCACCTCCTGATGAATTTCAGAAGCATTTTCATTTCTGAAATCCAGCCTCCAAGGAGCTCTAGGCCCAGAGGCTAATCAGCTCAACACCAGCCTTTCTGTGCCCTGAGGGGCCCCCTCCTTGCTGTCCTGGACCGAGCTGTCACGAGCAGGGACATGGGCCTCCTTGTACCAAAGCAGGGGCCTGACCCCCGCTCAGGTTCCACCCCCTGCGGAGTGACCCTTGGGGAGCAGATGGAGGAAACCTGTGATCCCGCTTTCAGAGAGTGCTAGACGGGCAGCGAGCGGTCGTGTCGGGGAAGTGCGGGGACAGCGGCGACCCTGGGCCTGCGCGACGCGAGTGGGTGCCCTGCCGGTACTACCTGCACTCCCGGTGCCTCCCATCAGCCCCCAAGACCCCCTGAGCAGTTGCTGCTTTTAGCACCTTTTAGTGCGCCGGTCAAAGGTGAGGAAACTGAGGCGGGGGTGGGGGGTGGGGGTGGGGGGAAGTGGCAGCGGGTTTTGAGCTCAAGCTGCCTCCGCCCCTGGAGATCTCCTAAAACCGATGAGCTGCCCACAGGCGGCCGACCAGGTGCTCCCGGGGCAGGGCTCCGCCCACTCGCACCTGGACCGGCGCCGCCGAGGGCGTGGAGGGGCGGGTTCCCCAGCCCGCGGTGCTGCAGGGTCCCCCCGAAACGCGGGGTGAGGGTGCGGGGGTGCCTGGACTACTGCTCTTCAGGGCTGTGGCCGCTGCGCGTTCGAGAAACCGGTTTTACTGCAAAACGGCTTTTCCACGAATCTGACTTTGGCTGCATGTTCTGCGCCTTAACCCCAAGGCCAGGAGCGGCGGCCAGGTGCTTCCTCTCCGCGCCGGCGGGCTCGAAGCGAGACCTCAGTCTCCCGCTCTGCGGAACGGGCTCCGGGGCCTGAGCTCCGCCGGGCGGGGAGGCGGCCCGGGGACCCTTCGCGGGGCGGGGAGGTGGCCGCAGGTCCTGAGCCCGCAGGTGCGCCCCAGCCCCAGCCGCGGGGCGGGGATGCGCGGACTCTGGCCCCGCCCCGCGCCCGCCCCACGGGCTCATTTACATGCGGCCGCAGCCCCGCCCGGGGCGCCTAAAGCGACGTGTCCTTGTCCCCCGTGGGCAGCCCCAGCGCGTGCGGCCACAGATCCTCAGGTAACGGGGTGGGGGTGCGGGTGGGGCGGCGGGGAGAGGACCCTGGGGCAGAACCGGGTGGGGTCTGGAGGGAGACCTGAGTGGGGGTTCGGGTCAGGAGCCCTGGCCGCGGCCATCCACGTGGGGGGCCTGGGGACCGCTGCGGGCTCTAGCCACTGTCCACCTCTGGCCTCCGACAGCTGCCTCACGTCCACAGCCATTCTGGCACTAGCGTTGTCCCTGCACGTGTGACGTCCGGTGGGGTAGGACGGTGAGTTTGGTGGCCAGAGTTGGTGCCTGTCCATCCGGGCAAACAGGAGGCAGTACAGCCTCGGGTAGGGGGGCTGCCCTGCGCTAGGATGGGGCCGCACCTCTGGGTGGTCTCAGCAAAGTGTCAGTGGCCATCTAAGCTCAGGAGGCACTCAGGCGGCAGTGAGGGGCATGGGGCAAGAGAAAGGTCCAGGGGTCAATACATGTCACCCGGGGGAGAGGGGACCACGAGATGAGGGAAAGGTCTGAGCGATCAGTGTGAGGTCAAACAGGGGCATGGGAGGGTGGGAGGGGGTGTCAGCTCAGGGCGCCGCGGGTGAATGGGAAGGACCCTGGGGTCACTGTGCACCAAGTGGTCAGCTGCCATTGGGGACGGCTGCCCTGAGCGTGCACTGGCCTTCCGAGTGACCGCGGAGTGGCCTGTGTTCTGGCTTTCAGCTCCAAAGGCGGCCCCCACTCAGAGCCACCACCCCCAGGACAACCAGTCTGGAGCCATGAAGACCAAGAGCCGGCCCCCCCGGCGCCGGGCGCCCCCGCAAGACCCAGAGGCCACCCCAGGGCAGCGGGCGCCCGACAGGCCGCCGCCGGGCTCGGGGCCGGACGCGGCCAAAGCTCTGCGGAGCCGGACGTCGCGGGCGCAGGCGTCGCGGGCGGAGGGCGGGCGCCGGCGGCCGGGGCCGGGGGGCCGGCGGGAGAGCAGCGTCCAGCGGCGGCTGGAGAGCAACGAGCGCGAGCGACAGCGCATGCACAAGCTCAACAACGCCTTCCAGGCGCTGCGCGAGGTCATCCCGCACGTGCGCGCCGACAAGAAGCTCTCCAAGATCGAGACGCTCACGCTGGCCAAGAACTACATCAAGTCGCTGACCGCCACCATCCTGACCATGTCCAGTGGCCGCCTCCCGGGCCTGGACGGGCCGGGGCCCAAGCTCTACCAGCACTACCACCAGCAGCAGGCGGCCGGGGGCGCGCTCGGGGCCGCGCTCGGGGCCGCCGAGGCCCCGCCCGAGGGCCACCTGCAGAAATACTCCACGCAGATCCACAGCTTCCGCGAGGGCTCCTAGCGCGCCGCCCGGGTCAGCCGCCCCGCCTGCTCGCCCCGGCCCTGGGCTCTCCGCGCCCCGCGGCTCTGTTTCCCTGCACGCTCCGCGCCTCCCCGGACATGTCCAGGCCCCCAGGGACAAGACCGGTGACTGGCCCTGTCGAGGCCACGGCTCTGGGCAGCATGAGGCCCAAACCTCCGCAAGGTCCCTGGACCTGCTCTGTCATCATCTAGGCAGGAGCTGGCCGGCCTTTGTCACTACATCCTCTCCCCTCCGAGGAGAGGGGAGATTCCAGAAAAGGTTTGCTTGGGTAAGTTCCCCAGTCACTGCTGAGGCCCGCCCAGGGAGGGGCTGTCCCTAACCCCCTAACCTCGTTTGGGGGTAAACTGAGGCACGGAGCAAACAAAGCCCATGGCCCTGGGGGGGTGTGGGGCTGAGCAGAGGTGCTTGGAGTGTCTGGTTCCGCGTCTGTCTGTCGGGGAGAAGCCCCAGTCAGAGTCCCTCCCATAATTCTGAAGGGACCTTGTTAGGGAGAGGGGCTGGGGTCTTTGCTCCCTCCTCCCGGGTGGGGGCTCCTGACTGTGGAGGGTCTGCAGCCTGGTGCTGAGGGTGCTGGAGACAGGGCTGCGCGATCAGGGAGAGAGGCTGCTAGGCCCTGATTCCCCTGACGGCCGGGGATCTCCTGCAGGGAGGGGGCCTGCCCCCGGGGTCCCACCCAGGTTTGCAGCTCCTTGTATTTGTGGCCATGAAAGTGGCAGAGGGTGGTCTGGCAGACTTCAGGATATCCTTGGTCCTGGTTGCACTTGGGGGCCCTGTGGGGCTCTGCAGGAAGGAGCCTGGGGTGGCAGGGGCTCTCCTCCCCCACCGGGTGCTGCTCCTTAAAGGTGGGACTGGGCAGCTTGGCAGGTCCCCACCGCCTCGGGCCACACTTCCTCCTGTGGCGTTCCTGCCCCGGTGGCTCTGACAGGCTTGGTGACTTTGCTCTCAACCCTGCTGGCAACTCCTCTCCCTTGTCCGGCGGCCTACAGCCAACATGGGGAGGGGACAGGGCACTTGGCAGCTCAGACAGGACCCCAGCCACAGGGGCTGCAGAGAGGCTGTGGTTGGCCTGGCACATGGGGCCGGGTCCCCTGTGCCCTGATCTGTCCCAGAGCCCTCGGGGGCCGGGCCCCTTCTGGGCACTGTGGGTGGAGGCTGAGCCGGGCCGGGAGCGGGGCTGCCACAGCCAAGGACCCATCCTCGATGCACAGCCTTACCCTCTCACCCCGGCAGTCCCGGCACTGCCCACTTAACGCCCCACCGGCTTGGCATCAGCCCTGGCCTCATCAGGGGCAGCAGGTGGCACCCCTGGAAACAGCCGTTAGGTGCTTCAGTCCCAACTTTCCAGGTCAGACAGCAGCCAGCACCCCCATCCCTCCGCACCCCCCGTCCCGCACACACACACACTCTGGCCACCAGGCCCCAAGGCCAGGCCCTCTGGAAGGCAGCCCTGGGAGGCCTGGTCTGGTCCCAGCCCCATTGCCCTAACCGACCTTCAGCATGGGTCAGGGGACCCCAGATGCTCCTGGCCTGTCCCCCAGGAGTGGCCACTCAGAAAGGTCAGTGGTCAGGGGGTCCACCAATGGGAGCTGAGATTAAGGGTGACTCCAAGCTTGGGACGGATGTGGCCCACACACCCCATGTTGTGGGTGGCCTGCCACCTGGAACACAGGAAGGGGAGGGCTGCAAGCCTGGGGCTCTTGTTCTGGCTGAGCTGAGGCCAGGGCAGGGCTCAGCGCATCCCTGAACTTGCTGAATGAGCCGGCAAACTGGGCTGAAAGCACAGGGTGGGGGCTGCCCAGCAGAGGCTCTGTCCAGGAGACCATGCCTGGTGACCGGGGCCTGTGGGTCACCACCTTGCAGGACGACAGGCTTTGTGACTCTGCCTCTCTGTCCCAAACTGGCACCTGCACTCCCTCTGCTTCCCAGAGGGTCACCTGGGCCCAGATGTCCAGTGTTTTCCACCCGAGGCTGGAGGGCACTTGCCTGCCCTGTGCCCACATCACGAAGGAGGCTTAAAGGTCCCAGTCCAGGTTTGGGTTGTTGAATATGGGGAGGGAGGTGGTGAAGGGACAGGTCTGCTGAGCCTGCTGCCGGGTCTGCTCTGTCGACCCTCGTCTTGGACAGCAAGCCCAAGCTGGATGCTTCTGTCCTGCGAGGAGGCCCTGCCCGACCTCTCCAGGCTGTGCATTTCCTAAAGTCAGAGACTCACACACTCTGAACACGGGCCACCCAGCTGGCACCTGGGGCCATGGACCCACCTGCAGACCGGACCTGCGTGAGCTTGCCAGCGGCAGAGAAACCAGAACTGCGACTTTTCTGTAGGGAAGACCTACCTGGAACTGAATGACCAGTGCCTCTGTTGTAATTATGGTGAAAATGTTTCTTAACTGATCCCAATTTGCTTTTATTTTTCCTAATGGCCTCTTCAAAGTACTAACGAAAACAGAATAAAAGATTTCATGCTCCTTTTACCCCATGCTTGAACGGGTGGGGAACTGTGCATTTTAATCATAGTGCAGCAGTAAAAAATATCGCGTCCTCGACACTCTGGCCGAAGTTTTTATTGAATAAAGCATCTGAGGAATCGAGGTGGTTCCGATGCTGAGCAGGTCAGCAAGGAGGGGACACAGTCGCCCTGGAGAGAGGGCAGGGTGGAACCCGCAAGTCACAGCAGAAGGACAGGGCACTGCCATAGACCAAACCATGATGCCTGCTCCCAGAAACCCGACATCAATGAGTATAAACAGACAGGAGGGCGCCGCCCCACCTGGCCCTTCACGCGCTGCACTGGGGTGCACTCTGCCCCAGGCTCACGCCTCCCAGTCCCACCTGGAGGAGACACAGCAAAGGCAGGGGCCACTGGCTCCCTCCAGTGCCCCTCGGGAGGGGACCCCAAGGGGGACATCCTTAGAGTCCGCTGCGCACTGCAAAGCCACGCACAGCCGAGCCCTCCTGACGGGAACTCCAGGCACCTGGTGGGCAGCTTGTCCCATCTCAAGAGGAGCAGAGACGGGACGTGGGCTGTGATGACCCCTGGGCAAAGTGTCCGGTTGTGGGATGCAAACTTGAGACTTCACCAAATGGGGCCTTTTTCTGATAAAAGGCAGCTGAGAAGCTGCCAGCTGGGAGCGGGGCCGCTTGGGAGGCACTGGTCTCCACCCGCCCCACCCCCTGCAACAAGATCTGACGTAAAATGAGCCCCCGGCCCCCAACCCTGCCTGGGGAAGGGCTGGCGGAGGGCCGATGATGACGGTGATTCTGCGCTTGGACAGCTTCTCCCAGCCTCGGGCGGCCCCTCCATCCTCCGACCACCCCAGGAGGGCCCGGCCCACCCAGGGAAGAAGACGCTCCTCTCCAGCATTTATTTCCAACCTTTCAACTCCTTCCTTAACTTCTGAAATGAAACCCTATTTTCGTGTCCTGCTCTGAGAACTGATCAGGCCCAGGAAAAACTGCCCTGAGCCCCACAGCCATTTTTCTTTGGGGGGGACAGGGCCCCAACACCGTCTGGGGACGTCCCTGGCTCAGGGTGCTCCTTCAAAGGCTCTCTTCCCCAGGGGCAGTGCTCCTGGAAGCTCCAGGCTCCAGTCCTGGAAAGGTGGGAGGCAGAGGGTGAAGGGATAGGCAGGAGAGGCTGGGGTAAAGGGGCCCCCACCCCACACCCCATGTTCTCTTCGCAGTCGGGGACACACAGCGTCCACAGAGCTTCACATTTCTGGACTGTTTCAGGGCCTCCAAGGTGGCCGTGACCTCAGGCCAGGTTCCCTGCGGAGTCTTGAGTCTGGGCGTGGCAACACCACTCCCGGGATCCACGTTTCAGCACGTTCGGCACGAGACCGGCTCCCGACAAGAAGGCTCACGTCAACCTTGGTCCTTCAAGCCCACATCGCACCTGCTCCAGGTGAGGGGACGCGGCCTCAGCAGCAGACGTGGCCGGGGGTCTCCTGCGGGGCGCTGGCCACCCTCGGGGGCCCGCGGGAGAGGCTCTGCTCCCTGCTCCCCTCGCCGGCCGTCTCCTGGGACAAGCTCCTGGGGGCCCTGGTGGCACTGGCCCGGACGGAGAGGTGATCCCAGCCCCCCTGAAAGGAGAGAGCAGAGTCACCCAGGGCCACCAGGGTTCAAGGGGCAGAGACCATCCTTCCAGACGGCCAGACCCTTGGGGGGCTCTGCCCGGGGCCTCCCCCCATGCCACCCCATCCAACAGCCCTTGGGCCCAGAGCCCCAGGCCAGCACCGCTGCCCGGTGCCGGGCCCTGCTCACCCCGATGCCGTAGTCCCAGCCCTGTCCCCTGGGCTCCAGGGGCTGCACCCCCGTGCGGCGACACACCGTTCCCCGGCTCAGGCTGTGGCTACCCTGGACTTTGTCGGCGATGACCCAGACCTGGAACGCAGACCCGTTGAAGGCCCGCCCCTCCCTCCGCCCCCGCCGGCCCCCGGCCCCCCGCTGCAGGGGCACCGTGGGGACAGAAGCAGGGAGACCAGAGTGGGAACCCAGATCCCCCCAAGTCCCCGACCCCAGGGCGAGCATCCACCCTCCGTCCCCGTCTCCCCAGACCTGGTCCAGGGGCCCCACGGACACGCGGCGCACATTGTTGGACACGTGCTCCCAGCTGGTGCCCTGCGGGTAGCTGGGTGTGACCCCCTGGCGGTACCACAGGTTCCCTAGGAGAGAAGCGCCCGTGCTGTGAGGCCCCAAGCGACAGGACCCGCTTCGGGGTCTGCAGGGCCCAGAGGTCTGACCACGAGACGGGCGAGGTCTCCCTCGGCGTCCCTCCACTGCCCAGAGAGACCCAGGCCGGAGTCAGCCCTGCCTTTCCACATTTGCCTCCACCTCGCTTCGTAACTGTCCCGCTATATCGGGCTGGCATCCTTGTCCTCTTTCTACGCATGAGAAACTGAGGACAAGGAATTCTTTACATAATAAAGGGACCTGGTCTGGAACAAAAGGCCTGGGTTCCAGTCCCAATTCCGCCCTTTTGTTGCCTTGCTCACCTGTGACAACAACTACAGACCAAGAAAGGGCGCGGGTGGAGCTGGTCGGAGATGGCAAGCCGGGGAATGGCTCAGGCCAAGCAGGTGACCTCTGCCAGCCCCAGCTGCCGTGGGCCTCCTGAGCTGTAGGCCTGGGTGGCACCATCTAGAAGATGCTCCCAGGCCTTGGCATTGTGCCCTCCGCCTGAGGCGCAGGCAGCCTGAGTACCTGCAGGGGGGCTAGTGCCCCCCACCCTGCATGGCTCAGGGGAGGAGCCCGCTTGGAGGCTGACCTCAGACTGGCGGCCTCTCACGGGGCTTACAAAGGTCTCCTGTTGGCGCCTGGGGAGGGCGAGGGTCTGGTCTCATCCCGTCGGGGTGCCCAGGGAACCCCACACCTCCCCTGGTGACCACTGGGGATCAGAGACCACTTGCCGTTTTCATCCAAGGCGAACACCGCTGTGTGCCCCACGGACACCTGTTTCAATCTCTGTTTGGGAGGAGACGGGATGTGGTACCAGCAGTCACCTGCGGTGGGAGACTGGATTTGCGATGCAGCCCAGAAGCACCAGACCTGTCACGCAGGTGCTCCTGGAACACGTGGCCTCCTCTGCAGCTCACAGGGTTGGGAGGGTGCGGTCGGCCTCTGTCCCCAGACTGCCCGGACCACGTGTGTGAGAGAGCCCAGCGCGAGCTGACCCGGGTCCTTGTGTCCCTTCAATGCCCTGCCCTGCCCAGGGCCCTCCCCAGGGCCCACCCGAGGCTGTGGCAGCTTCCAGACAGTGGGGCCGGATGGGCCGCTGTCCCAAGCAGAGACAGGAAGGTGCCCGGCCCAGCGTGAGGTGGAGACCCAGCCTCGGGGCCGCTGTTCGAACTCACTGCCCCCCACAGAGAGGAGGCGATGCAGCAGCCACCACCCACCCGTCTGTCCATCCATTCCCGCACTGGACACTGTCCAGTGGTCCAGCCAAGAACAAGCCTGCACGGCCTGCACTCCCGGAGGGCAGCCAGCGTGGACACTGTGGATGGGCTGTGCGGGCGCCCAGGCCCAGCCCCGAGCGGCAGGAGGCCGAGGCTGGTGACGGGCAGCCCCCTCGCCGGGTGACCACCCCTGGGTCAGCCCCAGGGGAGGGAGGCGGCCGCCTGGTCCACGGGCGCGTTGGGGGAATGCTTGTTGAACGAAACGGAGACCCGTCAGCCAGCGTCCCCGGAAGCGGAAGCAGCTCCAGCCGCCGCCCGGGCCCGTCACAACATGGCGGCCGTGGCGGCGGCGGGGTCGCCCTGAGGGGCGGCACTCACCGGCCAGCTTGGAGGGGGACACGGAGCCGCGGTAGAAGGCGGAGCCGTCCCTGGCCACAGCCCACACCTGGTAGCAGCCCCCGATGGAGATGGAGGCGAAGGGCTGGTCGGTGCCCACGTGCAGCCAGGAGGAGCCCTGCCGGCGGAGGAGCGGCGCTCAGGGCTGCCCACCCGCCTCTGCCGCCCGCGCGGGGCCGGGGGCTGGCGGCTCCGCACGCCAACCTCGTCCTCAGCTGCAGCTGCCCACGGGGCCTGGCGACCCCTCGGGCCCCGTGCGGGGCCCACCGGGCCCAGGGACCCTCCTAGACAGAGGCCCAGGGAGGCCTGAGCCCAGCCCAACTCCACCAGAGGTCCCCGTGTCGGTAAGAACCCGCAGAGCCCCAGGAGGGCGGGCAGGTGGGCAGGCCCTGGGTCCCCGCCACTGCAGGTGCTCACCGCGGGGTTGAGCTCAGACACACCCAGGCGGCACAGCACGTCCCCCTTGTCGCTGACGGCCCAGAGCGCGATGGGGGGCCCGCTCCCGGGGACGCCCGGGCTCTCTGGGATAATGGACACGTCCCCGAGGGCGATGGGGGCCACCTCCAGCCAGGGCCCGCTGGTCACCAGCTTGCACTTTCTGGGCGGCAGGAAGAGAGCAAAGCCCGGGGTTGCCCTTGCTGCAGTGAGCCTCAGGGCCAGCTGCTCTGGACAGAAGGGAGCAGGCAGGCCTCCAGCCCTCGGGCTGGGGTCATGACCCCCGACCCCCGAGAGGACACGGTGGGCACCACCCTCCACGCCCTCCGCCCCTGCCCTGCCCCCATCCCCCAGCCAGGCCCCCCTCCCGTCCTGAGCCTGCCAAGGACATTTCTCTTGTTTGTTCTTGAAAACAAACGCTTCAGAAACAGCACTGGGAGCCCGAGGGCACTTCCTGGGCTGACATTTACTTTGATCCTGTTTTCTCATCCCTCCTCCAACCTCCCCTTTTCTTCCACAGGGACTGAGGCCGAGGCAGGAAGGGGCACAGCTGCACCCCCCCAGTTACTCCCTCCTTACCTGGCCCAGCACCTTCTCCTGACAAAATCCTTCATGGTTTTGTACCCGTGGTACGAGCTGCAAGAGAAAGAAGCTGAAGTCAAGACTATGTTGTGGAAGTTTCTGGAAGGTGACACTGCTCGCATGTTCCTTCTCCAGGCGTTACAGAGCCCAGAGCCTTAGCGTGAGCCAGGAGGGGGCTCAGGGGGCAGCAGGTAACGCAGGACACCGTCCTCTTGCTTCAGATGGCTGTGGCCCCGCCCTGGCCTCCCTGGGGCCGGGGTCTCCCTGGGGCTGGGGCCTCCCTGGGGCTGGGACATGGCAGCTGCCCGGCTTGGGGGGGTGGGTTCTAGCTGAGGGGCCCTGAGCCCTCCCCACCCCGGGGCCTGAGGCCAAAGGGGAGGATCAGTCCCGGATAAGCCTCCCCTCCCCGGCAGCCTGGCTCTGTCTCTCCCAGCTCCGTCCTCCGTCTGCTGTGAATCATGTACCGTGAAGGGCCTGCACCACTGGGCAGGGGCAGGGGCTCTGCCTGGCTGACCAGGCCGGACACGTGGGGTCCCAGCCCCCTGAGGGCCTATCCCCACGCAGAGAGAGAGATGCTTACGCGGGAAAGTCGCTGGCATACTGCCACCCCTCCTGGTCGGTGCCCCCAGGAACGCTGAAATCCACGAACCAGTCGGAAACCTGGGGGGGGGGGGGTTAGTGTGGGCGGACCCCCCCCCTCCCCTGCAGCCCCCGCATGCCTCCACCCCGGAGCTTACCCAGGTCCACTGCAGGGACGGGGGCTTTGTGCTGGCCTTGGTGCACTCCTGCAGGCCCGTGGCATCACTCCACATGTACCGGTCAGTGGGCAGACCCCTGTGCAGGACACCAGGGGTGAGGTAACACCGGAGACAGGAGAGAACAACCCCGCCCTGCCCAGCCCCTGGGACGGCTGCATCTCCAGAGGGATGAGGGGCAGAAACAGAATGGCCCCAAGATGGGGACAGCAGTGGGGGGACCCCACATCACACGGGGCTGGGTGCCAACCACAGCCAGGCCACCCGCCTGAGGGACCCCACCCCTCATTCCCTCGTGTTGTGTGTCATCAAGTCCCAGAAAGACATTGACGTCCTAACCCCAGACCTGTGAGTGGGACCTTATTTGGAAACAGGGTCTTTGCAGAGGATCAGGCTGAGATGAGATGGTTATTGGGTGGGCCCTGATCCATTATGATAGTGTCCTTACAAAATGGGGGCATTTGGACCCAAGTGTCCCAAATCGGGAAGATGATGGGAAGACAGGGAGAAGGCCATGTGACGCCTGAGTGATGCTGTCACCAGATGAGGAACGCCCGAGGTTCCCGGGGGCCAGGAGAGAGGCCAGGACAGATCCTCTCCAGGGCCCTTGGGAGGAAGCAAGCCTGATCTCAGACTCCAAGGCCTCTAAGAACTGAGAGAATAAACGTCTGCTGTTTAAGCTGCTCAGCCCGTGGTGTTTTGTTACAGCAGCCCCAGCTGACTGATACACTCCCAGCAACACGCAGCTCATGGTGGTCTCCGCAGGAGGCCATGGCCCTGGGTTCACACTGTCTACACAGGCTGGGGAGCCCGATGCTCTTTTCCTCTCGTGAGGACCAAGGAGGGAGCAGGGAGGAAAGGGAGAAGCAAACAGGTCAGCATCCCGTGTGGACCCTACACAAGGCCGAGGCAGAGGCTTCCAGATCACAAGCAGCCAACGTGCATCAGCTGCCTTAGAAGACCTCAAATCCTGATTTACTGGGGTGAACGGAGAGACTCACAAATATTTACACACGAGGAAATCCTTTAAACTGCCCGTATGACAGCAGAAGGTCACAAACGGTCAACATGTCCAAGACGGAGTAGAGGTGAGATACACCAGGTCCACTCGGGGATCAAATTGGAAGGCTGTCACAAGCCACCTCTACAGTGCCTGACTGTCTCCCTGCCACCAGCAAACGCAGGCACACAGGACGGGCAGGAGAAACACACCGAAATGCTGACAGTGGCTACTATCTTTGGTTGGTTTGATTAGAGTTATTCTTCATGTTATTTGGTATTTCTTCCTTTCATCAGTTTTGAAAAAAGCAAGAAAGGAAATTAAAAAGTTTGTACCATTTGTCATAGTATCAAGAATATGAAATGCCATTTATACAAGTTGTCAAGACCACAACGCAGAAAATCACAAAACCTTATTAAGAAGAAATGAGGGGCTTCCCTGGTGGCACAGTGGTGAAGAATCCGCCTGCCAATGCAGGGGGCACAGGTTCAAGCCCTGGTCCGGGAAGATCCCACATGCCATGGAGCAACTAAGCACGTGTGCCACAACTACTGAGCCTGTGCCCTAGAGCCCCTGAGCCACAACTACAGAGTCCACACGCCACAACTACTGAAGCCCAGAGCCCATGCTCCACAACAAGAGAAGCCACTGCAATGAGAAGCTTGCGCACTGCAGCAAAGGGTAGCCACAGCTCGCCACAATTAGAGAAAGCCCATGCACAGCATCAAAGACCCAACACAGCCAATAAATAAATAAATTAATTAATTAAAAAAGAAGAAATGAAAGATCAACATAAATGGAGGTATAAACCATGTCCAGATTTTGGAGATTTAGGAATGTGAGATAACATTTCTACCCAAACTGACCTGCAGATCCAAGGCCATCCTGACCAAGACCCCAATAGCTTTTGAAGACTGCTTCTAAAATTCATCTATAAATGATCCAGGAATAGCCAAAGCTAGATGAAGAGGATGAGAGGCTTTGACAACTTCCCATAAAGGGTCAGCAGTGTGGGGTTAGCACAAGGATGCCCAAAGGCACATGGAGGAGAACGGCGCTTGGGAATGGCCACTGCCCACATGGACACTTGAGTTAAGACAAAGGTGGCTGTTATGCAAGGGGGAAGGACAGTCTTTTCAGTAAATGGTGTGGTCACTATATAGTAAAAAAAAAAAAACCAACAACAACTTGACCCCTACCTCACACGATATACCAAACAGTTCAGGCCAGGGGGTTCTAGACCTAAGTGGACAAGACAAAGGAATCAAGCTTCTAGAACAAGGTGGACAAACCATGCCCCACAGGCCTCATCAGGACTGTGCCAGCACAGCCTACAAAGTAAGAGTGGTTTTTACATTCTTAAATGGTTGAAAAAAATCAAAAGAAGCATAATGCTTCGTGACATAAAAATTCTATGCAATTCAAACTTGTGTCCAAATGTCACGTCTTACTGGGACACAGCGATGCTCATTCGTTTACATGGCTGCTGTCAAGTGACAGCAGCAGAGTGAGTCATTGTGACAGAGACCCTAAGGCCCACCACACCAAAAGATTGCTGACTGCTGTTCCAGAGATAGGGGGATGTATTCTTTCCCTTGGGGTTAAAGAGATTTCTTAAGGGTTTTTTTTTAAAAGGTCCAACTTTATGTAAAGAAAAGGATAATCAACAGGACTACATTTAATAATTAAAAGTCACCACTAACAGGGTGAAAAGCAAGCTGCAGAACAGGAGAAGTAACAGAGAAAGGGCTCACACCTTCATATGTAAAGAGCACTGGCAAGTCAAGAAAAAGAGATCATCTGGCCAAAACACAGGACAAGGACTCAAAGGGGCATTTCACAAAGGAGGGTATCCAAGTGCCAGTACACGTATGAAAGGTGTTAGCCCCCAGGAAACGCAAACTGGAAACAGGAGATACTACTACACGCTCACCAGTGTGGCTAAAACACAAGCCAGCACAGATGCAGGGCGTGCCCTGCCCGTGAGAGTATGGACAGGTCCACCTGCTTCAGAGAACTGACTCTTCCAGCACCAACTGGGTGGACTGCAACACCACTTGGTTCCCACAAGGTAAAGGGCATGGTCCCCAGCAAGGCTGCCCCCTCTTCAGACACCAGCCATGCTGCACTTCTGACCAACTGGATACAAATTGGGAGGGTTCTCATTCCCTCCTCGGGTTTGATAATTTGCTAGAATGACTCATGGAACTCAGGATCATAGTTTTGCAATACAGGATACGAAACAAGACCAGTCAAAAGAAGAGACCCACAGGGCCGAGTCTGGGAGGGGCCCCAACGAAGAACTTGGATGAGGCTCAAGTTTGGGAGCTGTTGCTCTGGCTGGCCGAAACCCCTGCAGCAGATTTAAGAGTAAGAAATACCACAACTCGTTTACTTTCTAAAACAAACAGATGAACAAAATAACCGAGGCAGAGTATGAGAAATACATTTCTGTGCTGAGTGGGCGGGAAATAAAGTCGTATACAACATAGATGCTCTAGAGTGTCCTGCTTCTGTCCCAGACACAATGTATTGACTGTCTTGTCCCCAGGCCTCACATTCAGAGAATTAAAATGATTTTGGTGAGGCTGCAATGTTCTCAGTAGCTTCAATTAAGCAAAAAGTTAAATAACGACCCCGTCAGGAAAAAAAAAAGCACCAGAGGGGGTGGGGAGGGAGGTACGATGTTCTATTTTGACCTGGGTAGAGATTACACTGGTGCTTGATTTGTGAAAACTCAATGACATATATGGACATACTTCTCTATATCTACATATACAGATACACCTCACCGTACATGTGTATATATGTGCATTTCGCGCACTTTATGTTATGCTCTCAATAATAAGTTTCTAAAAATACATGTTATACTTCAAGATTCAAGGGAAAAAATCCTGTCAGCAGTAAGATCTAGTTCATTCTACATCGGAGGCCAGACAGCAGCTCTCCAGCTACATGGGACGCAGCCATTCAGCTCGGTCCTGTTTCCAGGGGCACCCGAGTGGCTCACCTGCTGGTGTAGCCCGTGACAGGGTTCCAGCGCTGGTTCTCGTAGATGTAGACGCACTTCACGTCTGACTGTGTGTAGATGTTGCTGGTGCTGCTGGCCAGGCCTGGGGGGAGAGGCGGCTGCTGGACCCAAGGCAGCACCTGCCCACCCGGCCAGGTGAGAGCAGGTGGGGAGGACGGGCCGAGAGGGGTTCCCAGGCTGGCTGAGTTTATCCCACGGGGCCTGGCCGGCGCGGGTTTCTCTCCTCTGTGATCGTCCTGGGGTTGCACAACCTAGGTCAGAAGAACCTGCCGCTCCTCCCCCTCATGCTCTGTTCTCGGCTGCACCTCTTCCCCCCCTTTCCATCCCGCTTACCTGGCACTGGGCAGGTGTGAGGCCCACCCAGCTCACTCCTTACTAACAAAGGTGCCTCGGACCCCTTGGGTAACCCCATGAGCCCCACTTCCTCATCTGTAAGGTGGGAACAAAGGTAATTCCTGCCTCACACGCAGGGAAGCTGTTAAACCAGTGCAGTTGTGCGTTCCTGGGGTCTCAGTGGACCACAGTTCTACAGGTTTAGCCACCCCCATTGTGGGCGTGTGGGATGTGGCATGGAATGTCCCATTTCAGTGTCTGTTTCTGCCTCCATTTGCCAGTAGGAGAGATAGGGACCCTGCCTCCTGGAACTCGGGGAGCCCACAGGGGTTCAGCAAGCTCTCATCCTCAAGGCACGACCCATCTAAAGGGGGGCTGGAACGCGGGCCTGGGATTCAGGAGACTGTGGCCCTGGCAGTTGTGCTTCTAGAGCCTCCGGCTCAGCTGTGGGTGCACAGGAGGGCCGTCGGAGGCGAGGCCTGGCCTCTGGGCTCTCATGCCTTGTGCATTGGCCCTGGGACTCGGAGGTTGGCAGTGCTGAAGGTCACCCGTCAGCCAGCTGTCAGCCGAGCGTCAACACTGGGACAGCGGCTCCAGCGTGGGGCAGGGAAGCCAGCCAGGGATGAGAAAGGGGACCAGCCTGGGGGCAGGGCTGGGGGAGCCGGTCCTGCCACCCTCACCTTGGAAGCAGCCTCCGCCGTAGCCGCCTGTGTACACCCAGGCCGTGTGGTCGTAGCCGATGCCCCACACCACGCCCCGGCTGTTGGCCTCCACCACCCGCAGGTGGCCTCCCATTTGCCGCCAGAACCTGGAGGGTGAGGAGGGGAGCTGGGGAGAAGCGCATCCTGCAGGGCTTTCCAGCCACTACCCCTCTGCTTCTAGGCCTCCCAGGGACATCCTGTCTTACTCATCTTCGGCCCCCAAAGATAGACTCTATTGAGGATTAAAGGAACCTGCCTGGCTTCCCATCGGGAATTAATCAGCTAAGGCAAACGCAGAGCTGGTGCAGGAGACGGTCAGGGCCTCGGCGAGCGGGGGCTTCAGGAGCCCCTGGTCCCCGGAGTTATGTGGCCGTGGGGTGGGGGGGCACGGGGTCGGCAGCCAGAGTCCCCCCCGTCCCCGGGGTCTGGCAGAGCTGTCACGGCACAGCAGGATGACCACTACACGGTCCGGCGTGGCCTCCTGGAGTGCAGGGTGCAGCTGCCACCTGGGCCCCCTCCTCTGGGCAGAGGCCCTGCCACAGTCTGGACATGACTTGTCCGACTGAGCCCCGGACACACGGGGCCGCCAAGAGCGGACGAGCAGAGGGCGGACAGGCATCCCCTTGCCCTCCTGTGCGGGGCCTTCTGGCCTCACCCACGTCCCCTGGTCCTCACGGGCTCTGGGTCACCTTCTGGGGCTAGGCCCCCAGCCCCGTCCGTGCACCACCGACTCACATCTGGTCGCAGGGCAGCCGGCGCTCGGGGGCCTCGAGGTCCGGGCTGGGCTCGCTCACGAAGATGTCCCCCTTGCAGGTGACGGACCAGATGGCTTGCTGGGAGGGGCGGCCGTGCACCCTTCGGCTCTCGCAGCAGGACAGGTTGAGCAGGGCAAGCTGGCGCGGGGAGGTGGCCATTCAGCGGAGCTGGGTGGCCCGAGACCGTGGCTCCCTGACCCTCCCCCGCGGGACCCCCACCCGCTCACCCAGTCGCTCATGTCCTGCTCGGTGGCGGCAGCCAGGCGCACGGGCCACCTCTGGCGCGTCCTCTCGGGGGTGTACAGGGCGAAGCAGTGCTTGGCCTCGCTGAGCACAGGGACCAGCGCCGTCACCTCGGTGAGGAACACGTGGATGTACTGTTGGCAGAGGGCGGGTGGCAGGGCCGTCACGGCGGGCAGAGCGGGCCCCCGGGCAGAGCCCTGCATGGTTGGGGGATGGGGACGGCCGGGTCACCCCTGATTCCAGAGCCGGCCCTTGGGATCCCCGGGCCCACGGGGTTTAGTGGCGGGTGGGCAAGTTCCCGTGTGGAGGCCTCGCTCGTGAGCCAAGGCCTTCATGATGTTCTCGATGTGGACGAGGGCTTTTAGAGCCAGACTGACTGGGTTCAAACCCCAGCCCCGGAGGGAGGGCGGCTCTGCTTCCAGAGCCTGGTTCTCATCTGGACACGAGGGCCCGGCAGCGGCTGCCTGGACAGTGGCCACCACGCACCTGCCTGCCACCCACCCGGGATGCTGTCACCATGGAGGCAGTACTTTGGAGATGAGGTCCTGGGCCCAGCACCTTGGGGCTGGTGTCCCAGGTCTGCTCCTGCAGCCCCTCCCCAGAGAACCCCTTCTCTGCACCTCCCCCCTCCCCTAGACACCCCTACACCTGCCCCTCCCCTAGACACCCCACCCCTGCACCTGACCCCTCCCTGGACACCCCACCCCTGCACCTCCCCCTCCCCTGGATACCTCACCCCTGCACCTCCCCCTCCCCTGGACACCTCACCCCTGCACCTCCCCCTCCCCTGGACACCTCACCCCAGCACCTGACCCCTCCCTGGACACCCCACCCCTGCACCGGACCCCTCCCCTGGACACCTCACCCCTGCACCTGACCCTTCCCTGGACACCCCACCCCTGCACCTCCCCCACAGTGCCCCCACTCACCTTCTTCTCCTCGTGGACCACGTAGTAGATGAAGAGGATGCTGTCTCGAGCCCCGTCGTGGCCCGTGAACTGCTCTAGGGCCACGCGGACGTCCACCCACTTGTGGGGCTTCCAGTCGCACCACCACTGCAGGGCCCCCGTCTTCACCCACACCGACTGCGGTACAGCCCGGAGGATGTGGGACAGAGTCACTGGCAGGCCACGGGGACCCCCACACTGCAGCCCAGTCCCTGGCCCCTTCGCTGCCTCACTGGGGGCTCCAGCCTGGCCCTCCCGGCTCCCCTACTTCACCCTAAGGATGAAAGTGATGCTATCAACACCTGCCAGGTGCCAGGCCTGGGCCTGCGAATTCCAGGATTCTCAGTCTGCAGGATCAGCACTGTCACCCACGCTCTGGATGGGGAAACAGGCCCAGGAGGTTCTGTGCTGGCCCAGTGTCACAAAGCAAGTCAGTGGCAAAGCTGGGACCCACAGCACCCGAGACATAGCCAGGCCCTTTGTGCCTGCGACACGGTGGGGCCTGCACTGCAAGCGAGTAAACAGACATGTCTTCAGCTTTGACTCTACAAGGGCCTGGAGGGGACAGCGTCACATCCAAGAGGGACAGACAGAAGGATGGCCACATCCCTCTGAGTGCCTCCCACCTCACCGCGGGGCTGGCATACAGCAGGCGCTCAATGAATGCGCGTTGGAACAAGGGCCCCGGGCCCCGCCCACCTGCTCCACTGCCTGCTCGTAGTGTCGGAAGTTCTCCAGCTCCCGCTTGGTCCTTTCTGTGAGCTGCTGGAAGATCTGCTTCCGCCAGGCGGCAGTCTGGGCTGGTGTGATGGACAGCGAGAGCATCTGCATGGAGGGCGACAGGCCTGCGGGCCGGCCAGAGCCTCAGGGCCAGGCATCTAGAGAGCTACCGTCTCTGTAAACTGTCCCGTGAGCCCTCCCCACCACAGTTCACCCCATAGGAAAGTCGATGTGCCCCCAGGTCAGCCTCAAATGGCCACCACTGCTGGGAAGGCAAGGGGAGGGGCGATGCCCTTGCTTCTGACGGCCCAGGCTGGTCTCCGAAGGCTCCAGACTGACGGGCTGAGCACAGTGGGAGTGCCAGACCTGCTCCACCCACCCCCAAGATGCCACCCTTACCTGACTGGACGGTGAACCACTTGAGCATGGTGTGGGCCTCCACAGCACAGCCTCCTCCGGACACCCAGGCCCACAGCGTGTGGCTGTCGCTGCCGTCGGGCTCCTCCAGGCCCAGAGGGAGGAGGGCCAGCGAGGAGAGGTCGGTGGCCTCGGGGAAGTCGGTGGCTGCGTGGCTGGGCCCTTTCTTGGGCTCCTTCAGGTCGATGTTGGTCCAGGGCAGCTCGGCCGGGGTGGAGGCCGGGCCGGCGACCTCCACGGCACGTTCAGGGTCGGGCCCCGGTCTCTCGGCCTCCGAGGAGGCATCTGTGTCGCTTGGCCCATGGGACTCGCCACTGCCCCTCACCTCGTCGCCAAAGAAGCAGCCGGCACTGGAAGAAGACGGGGAGACCCGTGGTTCTCTTGGGGGAGGACCACGCTCTGTGTGACCTCTGGGCAAGTCACGGCCTCTCTGTGCCACACACACCAATACCGGCTCCCTAGGGAGCTGAAACCCCCGGAAACTTTGAAAGGTCCCCAAGCCACACCCAGATCAACCAAATCAATATATCTTGGGTGGAGGTCTGGCAGTATTATTACTTTTATATCATAAAATACGCATGTAAAATTCTAAAATGCAGTGGTGTTAAACACCTTCACAGTGTTGTACAACCATGACCAACGTCCAGAGCCTTCTCATCACCCCAAAGGGAAACCCCAGGTCTGTCAAGGACTCACTCTCCAGCCCCCTCTTCTCCCCTAACCTCCTGGCAACCACTGATTTGCTTTCTGTCTCGCGGTGTCGCCTCCTCTGGACACTTAATGTAAACAGCGTCGTCCACTATGTGACCTTTCGTGCCTGGCTGCTGTCACCTAGTGTAAAGATGTCGAGCTGTGCGTGCTGTAGCATGTGTCAGTACTTCACTCTTACTGCTAAATAATATTCCTTTGTATGAATACACTGTTTTATTCACCCATCCATCCACTGACAGACACCTGAATTGTTTCCACCTTTCGGCTGTTGTGAACAGTGCTCTTTTAAATATTCATGTACAGATTTTTGTTTGGACGTCTGTTTTCAGTTCTTCTGGGTGTTTATCTAGGAGTGAAATTGCTGGGTCCTATGGTAACTCTACCTTTAACTTCTTGAGGGGACGCCAGGCTATTTTCCAAAGTGGCTGCACCATTTTACACCTCCACCAACAGCACAGGAGAGTTCTAATTTCTCCACATCTTGTCAACACTTTTGATTACAGCTATTCTGGTGGGTGTTTAGTGGTATTTTGTGTGGTTTTTTTTTCCCATGTGGTTTTGTTTGCATTTCCCTCACACCTCACAGCGTTGAGTATCTCTTCCTGTGCTTGTTGGCCACTCGTATATCTACTTTGGAGAAATGTCTGTGCAAATCTCTTGCCCTTTTAAGTTGAGTTGTTTTATCTTTTTTGTTGATTTGGAAGAGCCCTTTATATATTCTAGATACTAGACCTTGTCTAATGTATGATATGCCACTATTTTCTCCCATTCTGTAAATTGTCTTTTCATTTTCTTGATACTGTCCTTTGATGCACAAAATTTGCAAATTTTGATGAAGTCTGATTTATCTTTGTTTCCTTTAGTTTCTTGTGCTTTGGGTGCCATATTGAAGAAGCCGTTGCCAAACCCAAGGTCACGAAGACCTGGCATCAGTGGTTTTGGAAGTTCTCAGCTGATTCCAATGTGCTGTTCTCTTTGAGAACCACTAGCTGAAGTGCCTAAACCCTCAGATAGATGTGAGCGAACCCTGCCCGGCCCAGCCTCCCGGCATCTCTAGGCTGACGGTGCAGCCGAGTGCTGCCCACCAGGCTGGGGGAGCAGAGGGTGCAGACCAGCGCCTGAGGAGGGCCCAAGCTGAACAGGATCACGGCCATCTGCGGAGCGCTGTGCCAAGGGCCCCCATGCCACCCGACTGGGCAGGTAAGCACTGGGGCCTCCCGTCGTAGAGCAGAGGCGTCCCCAGCTCAGAAAATAAGTCATCTGCCTGTGTTCTAAGGGCCAGTGGGGAAGGCTGGGACATGTCCACACGCTCTAACCCCGGGGATCTCAAGGCGTGGTCTCCAAAAGTGCAGCAGGAGCACACCTGGGACCTTGCAAGACATTCAAAATCTCAAAAAGGATGCTCTGGGGGCGGGGCTTGGAGACCCACAGGAACGAGGCCCCCAGGTGATTCTGGGTCATGTCTTAGTTCAGGGCCTCTGCTCTAGGCTACAGACCCTCCATCTTCTTCCCCGCTTTCCTTGGACAAAGAAGACTTTTCTCTCCTAGACTTTGAGGCTTCAGGACCCATGGGCCAGCCTTGCTCGGGGACGGCCGCCAGCCCCCCCGTAGAAGGGCATCCCAGCATTGCCCAGCTGCCACCTCCCACCTCTGACGCGCAGCCCCCAACCTCGGCCGAGCAGGACCCCGGGCACAAAAGGGAGGAGGTCCCATAGCCACGGCTCGCGTGGGTCAGGACCTGGTTTCCTCCCCTTTGGGGTGAGGCCAGGCGGCAGCCTCCTCCCACACTGCCCTCCCAGACCAACCCCGCTTCCCCATCACCTCAGGAGGCTGGATGAGCTGCCCGAGTGCGAGCGGTCACTCTCCCGGCCGGCGACAATGGCCTTCCATGTCTTCCCGCTGAGCTCGCTCTGGGTGATGCCCTGACGGAAGTACAAGGCCCGGTCCACCCAGCCGATGCCCCAGACCTGGGACAGAGAGAGGTGCTGCTGGCGGGGCTAGTGCAGACTGGGGGCCCCCTTCCCTTGGGTGGAGCGGGAGCACCCCAGGTCTGGAGGACATGTCTGCAAACACAGGCAGGAGGTGAGTGGGTGCGCATGTCATGTGCTGAGTACGGGACTCAGATGCAGGAAGTGGAGCCCCGAGGGGGCCAGAGAAGGCACAGCTCCAAGCGCAGGAGAAGCAGGGACCCCAGCCTGGCTCCCTGACCTCAGGCAGACTCAGGGCTTTGGGGCAACAGGGTCCAGAGGAGGTGCTGTGCGGGGACACCAAGTCCACCCATGTCCCCATCCTCCGTGTGGCCTCTGGTGGGAAGGGAGCTGCTCCCCAAGTGAACCCAGAGGAAGGTCCTAGTTTTTTTTTTTTTTTAAGGTTTTTTTTTTTGATGTGGACCATTTTTAAAATCTTTATTGAATTTGTTACAATATTGCTTGTTTTAGGTTTTGATCTTTTGGCCGCGAGGCATGTGGGATCTTAATTCCCCGACCAGGGATCGAGTCCGCACCCCCTGCCTTAGAAGGTGGTCTTTACCACTAGATCGCCAGGGACGTCCTTGTCCTGGTCTTTTTAAAGATGCAAAATAACCTCCTTGATTCCGACCTCATTTTTATGAGGAAGGTTGCCGGGTGGGCCTCCTGCCCTCTGCCTTTGGGCGCTGGGGAAGGAAGGTGTGCTGGGCAGCTGAGGCGCCCAGGGGAGGGGCCTGGGAGTAGCCCTTTGGGGGCCCTGGCCTCGGGGGTGCCTGGAGGCGGAGCCATGGCCCCAAGTGGCCTCGCTGGGGGGGGTCCGTGGTGTCTCCATCACTTGGTCATGGCAGGCAGCTTCTGTGCTCAGACCTGTGGGTACCAGCTAGTGCCCACCTCACCCCTGCCCTTGCGTATCAGCTCACCTGGGCAGGTGAGGAGGGCGTGGGGGCACAGGAAAGGCCAGCCGCCCCCCACCCCAGGAAAAGCTTCTAGTGCAATGGGAAAGGTGTCACCTTCACACCTTGAGTCTTAAAAGTAGCCAAACCTCATTATCTACGAGAAGGAGGCTGTGCTGTAGGAACCACACAGGTGACGTTTAAAAGATGCTGCTTCTACCAAGCTGGAAGACGTTTCGTCCTTTACTCGGTGATCCGATTTCACCCCAAAATTTCTCAACAAAACCTTCCAGTCTCCAGGATGAATGTCCCTCCCCAGATCCATGCTCACTGCCACGGCTCTGAGGGTCCTTGGGGGAATGACCCAGGACAGCGGGGGCTCCGGGACTCGGGTGGAAGCAGCCCCCTGGGTGCCCTCGCAGGCCTGGAGTGGGCAGAGGCGCTGGACTCCCTCCCATGCCAGCCTCACGAGATGCCCAGTGGAAAAGGATGGCGGGAAGCATGGGGGCCCCACTCTGAGACCTCCACCGCCGTCCCTGCCCTCGGGGGCCGAGGCTCGGAACCACACACACCTGGTCGTTTAGCCCCACGTTCACCATCATCATTTCTCCAACCATTTCGATCCAGCTGGTGCCGCAGGGATTGTGAGAGTTGACGCCTCTTCGGAACCAAACCTGGGAAAGTCAGAAATAAACAAGCCTCCCTGAAGGGCCACTGAAATAGAAGGGTTTTTTTAAGGCTTGGGAAGAACAAATGAATAATTTGGTCCTTTGGTTCAGGCTACAGATGAGCACAGCACATCGTTCAGAAAGGACGCCCCTCACATGGCGTGAGAAAGAGATCATGGAAGCAACGTGAATTCAGCTTATTTCACTGGACTTGCCTTTGATAAAGCCAAAACGACAACCTGTGTATAGGAGAAGGGGAGACATTTAATCAGCTGAGGGTTTCCAAATATTAGCTTCTGGGACTTCCTAGGTGGCTCAGTGGTTAAGAATCTGCCTGCCAATGCAGGGGACACGGGTTCGATCCCTTAGTTGCTCCCATATGCCGTGGAGAAACTAAGCCTGTGAGCCACAACTATTGAGCCTGTGTGCTGTAACTACTGAAGCCCGTGCCTAGAGCCTGTGCTCCACAACAAGAGAAGACACAGCAATGAGAAGCCCGTGCACCACAATGAAGAGAAGCCCCCACTCACTCACCACAACTAGAGAAAGTCTGTGTGCAGCAACGAAGACCCAACACAGCCAATAAATAAATAAATAAATAAATAGAAAGAGATAAATTTATTTTAAAAAAAGGCAGTTGGCTTCTGATTGTTTGAAATGCTACAGCCTGTTGAGTGATAGTCATTCTGCAGTTGGTACAGAGGCACGGGCAAAGCAGGGGTCACCAAATGTCTTGGAGATCGCCAGTGACATCAAAGATAGAAAATGCCCAGTGCTTGGTTGACTGGATTTGTTTCAAAGGGTTTAGACCACATTCACAAGAACCAAAAAACCACACGACCCTCAACGTTAAATGGACCCCTTGCCGGCCGCCAGGGACTCCACCTTACCTTGCGGTCCTTGGTGACGGCCCAGACCACAGCGACGCCCACGGAGACATGCATGATCCCGTGTTCAGACGTGGGAGGCTCCACCACGGCCCAGGAACTTCCTAGCCAGCCCCCGAAGACAGCGCAGGCAGCCCCCATCACAAGGAGCCCGGGGGAGAATTCTGGGCGCCCCCGCCCGCCTCTCCCCGCATAGGGCCCAGGATGCCCACCTTTGGGACTGTTCCTGTTGATTCCTTCCCGGACCAAGGCCTGTCCCTCCCAGAGCGTCACCCACAGCAGGTCGTGGGGCCCACAGCTGATCTGAACTGCCTCCCCCGGGGTGTCCACCAGGGACCACGATGAGCCTTCGGGGTTGGGGTGGCTGACATCCTCTCTGTACCACACCTGGGTGGCGAGAGAAACCCACAGGGAAGGTCAGGCCAGGGGTCTGTGGCCGGGGCTCCACGGCTGGGTTGGCTGCCCAAGCTTGGCTGCATTTCCATCAGCCCGGGCACAGCCCAAGCATGGGGTCTCCAGGGGACTGGGACCAGGGTGCTGGGACCGTCCAGATGTCGCTCACCCTGCCCCCACTGCCATCAGCATTCTCGAGTCAGATTAGGTGCCTCCCCCGCCCCTGCTAAAAAACGTGACACTAACATCTGGGTTTTTTGCAGTCCCATGGGACAGACCTCTGCGTCTGCTTGACTTCTGAGAACTCCAGCCCCAGCCTGGGTGTCCTGCGCCCCCTAGTGGCACAATGCTCTCAGGACACCCATCTCTAGGGGAGGCTGGGGGCCCTGGCTGTTAGATGAGAAAACCCCCAAGCCCCCTTCCTTCATAGGAATGTCTAAAACGTCCACTCTTTTTCTCCTTCACCTGAAGACAGGGAGCATAATAACATATCCAACACAGAGCCACCTGCTCCTGTTGTCCAAACTGGCTCATTTCCCCTGGAGGGCGGCACAGTGCTGTGTGGTCCCGGAGGGCTGGGGTCCATGGCCTACCCCCAACCCTGTCAACTTTTTTTTTTAATTCTTTATTAGTGAGATCTATTACTCCTGCTAATTTTTTTTTAATAAACTTTAGATTCTGTGCTAACAGACTGCCTTAACACTTGTGAATTATGTGACATGGTCTCACTTACAATAGTGAATACACATTTTCAATGATTTAGTATAGACGGTATTTTCCAAGGGAAAAAAAAGACGACAGAGCAGATTGGTTATAACCCTCCATCACCATCACCATCACCATCACCATCACCATCACCATCACTCACAAATGCACGTGCTGTGGGCCCTGTTTGCACATGATAGTTGGCGGGTGCTTCTTCAAACACCTTCTCCAGTGGGTACATCAGCAGCTGAACCAACTGCCTTCCTGCACCACAGAACCCTGCTGGGGCAGCCCCCCATCTGCTACCTGCTGGTTTGGGCCCAACCGTCTGCCCAGCTCCTCCAGGAGCCCAGTGTCCTGGTCCCACCTTTTACGGACCACAGAAGTGATGCAGGGCAGTGCTGGCTCACACCTGGCACAGTTCTCAAACCTGTTCTCCCCTCTTTCTGCTTCCAGGTGGCGTGGCCCCTCAGTGGGGGCTCTGTCCCAGGCCAGCTCCCCACCTCCCTTCAGTGTGGCTCAGAGAAAAGAACTACAGGTCGACCTAAGCCCAGACAAGCAGGACCTGGAGGTAAGCCTGATAGAAGTCTGCTGTGACCGCTCCAAAGCCAAGCAGAGAATTGTGGTCTGTTTGCACTGAGTGTTGCATAGACACGAAGTGCGCGCTATAGCCACCGCCGAAGAGGTGGGTCACCTGCACCCAGGACCGTCTATGTCACTGTCACTGCTGCTCTTGGGTGGGTTTTATTCCTTTGCTTAGTTCACCAGCTTCCCAAGAGAAGAATCTCCTCTCCTTTCTAAACATCTACCCACCCGCACAGACACCGCCACCCATCCACCCATCCATACAGCCAGCCAGCAGCCCAGCCACCTGTGCATTCATCTACATAACCATCCATCCATTTACCCGTCCACCCACCGCATACTCTCTCTCTCACACACACACCTGTATCCATACCCCTGTCCATCCAGCCACTTATTCATCCGTCCTCCCACCCGCCCGCCCACAATACTACTGGGGACTACTGTTTGGGAGGCACCACAGGGGCAGCGAGCAGGGAGCTGAGATTACGTCTGAGGCGCCAGTGCTGACGGTATCTGAGCCCACGGTGGGCACTGGTCCATGCTCCAGGAGCTCAGAGGAGGGGCTGGCCAGGACCAGGCATGCGGTGGGAGGTCAGAGGCTTCTGGGAGGAACAGGACCTATGGGAACCCCAGGAAAGCAGGATTCACAGGAGGGGGGACTGTGGGGACCCCAGGAACACACTGCCTGCTCAGGGAAGCCCCAGCTGCGGGGACGGGAGGCGAAGAGAAGGTCGCAGGGAGAGCCCTCCTCCCTCCTCCACCTCTGGGAGGACAGCTTCTCTCCTGCCTGCTCCCTGTGGTGCCTCCTGCAGCCACCTCCCATCCCAGGCCTTACCTTTCCCTGCAGAGACACCGCCCACACGGACAGGCGGCCCACGGGCTCGTCCGTAATCTCCCACCCCCCCACTGAGAGGTCATTGAAGGGGTCGGGCAGTTGCTTGGGGTCATCCTCCGACGGGATCTGAAACGAGGAGGTGGGAGGCAGTGGCAGTCAGTGCCTGTGGGCACCTGGGCCAGGGGACGGCACTGCTCCCCTCCTGGTGGACGCCTGAACGTGCGACACCCCCACCCCCGGCTTCCCCTCCAGCCCTCAGCATGTGGCCTTCCATCCTCCAGCTCAGCCCCAACTGACTTCACAGGGCAGGCAGCATCAGGACAGAGGGTTCCGGCCCTGGGCCCCCTCTGCCCTGTCCTCCCCATCTTGGCCGCCAGGCCTGGACTGCTGTCCCCAAGGAGTCACTGTTGCCCCCGCTCTGCAGTGGCCTGACCGCTGTGACTCCCTCTCCACCCACCTAGAAGGGGCAGATCACAGAACATGGCCCTGCAGTGAAAGCCTCCCATGGTACTGGCTGTCACCTTGCTCCCAGGCTGCTCCCAGGCTGCTCCCAGCCCCAGGGCCAGGCAGGCTGGGCTGGCAGCCCCAGCTCACAGCATGGACCCTGCAGAGGGGCTGGGCGAGGGCCTGAGGCCTTCCTTTCATTCGAGGCCACGTAGGACCGCAGTCCAGGCCTCACAGCCCTAAGTTGGTTTTTCTGGGTCACTGGAAAACTATAAGAGCCAGAGTGGCTCCCACACGAGGTGGGGAAGGGGGGCCGGGGGAGGAAGACGTGCACGGACTAAGCCTCAGCCTGGGACAGGGCAGCCCGGCGACCTGGTCAAGACAGTTCGGTGCTGTCCTGGCCACAGTCTGGCCCGGCTCCCTGAGTGGCCATCTCCCAAGTGAAGGGCCCCGCCGGGCCACAGCGTTCAGACAGGGGAGCGACAAAGGCCCGGCCCCAGGGCAGGGATGGCGTCCCCTGGGCAGGGTGGGAGGGCGGGGGGTGAGGGGTCACGTGACCCTCCCCACCGCAGGCCTGCGGTCTGGGCCCCTGCCACTAGGCCACACGCAGGTCCCCAGACCTTGGCCCAGGTGTCCCGGGACTTGTATCTCCTGTACCGGATCCACCGCCGGCGCCGCACGCAGGAATTCCACTTCTTGTCCCTCGTGTAGGTGGCGGGGAAGTCGATGGCGTATGTCCACCCCTGGAACATCAGGATTGGGGCGTGGCGCCCATCAGGCTCTCGAGGAAGGACACGAAGGAGCTGGGGAAGGGGGGGCAGGATGGAAGAGGGGCAGGGAGGCATCGGCGCGGCCCAAAGCATCGCCCCCAGGGATCCCGCCCAGCAAGCGGGGCCCAGGCTGAGGTCTGACTCCACGGGGCGCTGGGGACAGCACTGGGGGGACGGCCGAGCCCCAGGCGCTCCCTCCCCACGGGGTAGCCCCGGCGGGACCCTAGTTCACCTACCCCTTTCTCGGTGGGTTCCCCTCCAAAATTCTCATCCACGTACCAGTCCGACTCCCACTCCCAATGCGGCGAGGGCAGCGCCACCCCATCCAGCGGCCGGTGCTGGAGACCACTCACGTCACTCCACGGCCAGCGGTCACTCGGCAGGAGCGTCTCACAGAAGCCGCCCACGGGGTTCCAGCGCTGGGGGCCGGAGGGCAGGGACCAGCCTTAGGCCTGGCGGCCAGGGCCTCTCTGGGGCCATGGGGACCTCCTCTCATCTCCGAGGGGGACGTGAGCAGAGGGCCTGGCTCTGCATGGAGTGCTGGCAGCCCAGCCCGGCCCCAAAGGGCAGAAGACCTGGTGACCCGAGAAGCGGAGGACACAGCCGCCCTGGGCTCCTGGGAGCCCTGGAGCCCATCCCTGTCTGGACCCAGCCAGCTGCCTGGAGAAGAATGCACAGGGGCTCCAGCCTCGATGATGCGGGTGTTGCAGGACCCGGGTCTCAGCAGAATGAAGGACAGGAAGGTGGGAGCAGGCCGGAGCCTGGGGGGCGGGAGCTGTGTCTCCCAACAAACCAACCAACCCAGCAACCCCGCCACGCAGGACCCCACCTGGTTCTCATAGGCCTCCTCCCTGCGGCGGATGGGGACGTCGCTGGCGCCCACGTGTACGTACACCTGGTTGTCGCAGGCGATGCCCCAGCAGCACTGCGTGGCTGCGCTGACCCGCTTGAACTCCAGCTGGGTGTCCCTGCACAGCTCCCAGTGCTGCCCGGCTGTGGACAGTGTGAACACCCTCCCGAACAGGTCCACTGCCCACAGCTCCGAGCTGGGCATGGCCGCGGCAGCTGCGGGAAAACAGCGGCAGGAGGGTGAGGGTCAGCGTCCGCAGCCAGGACAGCCCGGCCAGGCGGGGGCCCCGGGCCGTGACCATGTCCTGCCACGGGGGGCTGGGCAGCCCCCCGCAAAGCAGGGGCAGAGCGCAGCTTCGGTCCAGGGCCCTTTTCTGCTCGTTGCCTTTCCTCCGTCGCATCTTGCGGAGTTTTTTTCAAACATGCAAAAAAGTCCAGAGGAAAGATATGTAACATCCAAGTACCTACTGCCCCCAATTTAATGAATATTATTATTATTCGGTCATAGTTCGTTCAGATCTTTCTTATCTAAAGAATAAATGAAAAGTTGCAGATGTAATGAATCCCAGACATATACGCGTCCTGCTGCCTCCCTGGGAGGCCTCTGCCCCGTGGTGGACAGGGACCATCCCATCCTGGTCCCAACATGACCTTCTTCTGTGGGTTTGGTGGGGGTCTCCACACAGGCCTGGCACCCAGAGCCCTGCATGGTCCTGCAGGAGCCCCGTGGCTATGTGCGTGGCAGGGATGCTGGAGGGCTCTGTCTTTACCCTCCCCGTGTGACAACCTTCCTCTCTTCCCCAACCCCTCTCCTCCTGCCATTCTCCTATTCCTTCTTCTCTCCTCTTCCTTTCTGCTTTGTGGTGGGTGGGCAGAGTCATGGCTATGCTCTACCACTGACCCTCCCAACCCCACAGCTGACGGTGCTGCTGCTTCCTGGGGTGTAACCCTGGAGCCGTGGCAGGGTCATATGGCTAGACCCACGGCAACAAAACAGAGCAGCTGGACGAGGGCTGTGCGGGGAATCACAGTGAGCAGCCTGGCCTCACAGGGCAGCTCCCACACCAAAACCCAGCACTGCCCCAGGGGGAGGACACGGCCCATCCGGTTTGGAAACCAGAGCTACCAGGAGACAGAGCCTGGGAGCCTTGAGGTCAGCCCAGGCTATTCTGCTCCTGAGACGTGCCAGGGGCACAAGGGTGCTTCAGAGAGTGTGACGATTGGAATGACAACACGGATGACAGAACGCGTCTGGAAATGGGAGCATCTGCTATGAGCAGTTAGGCCTTTTGAGAACAAAGTGTGTCTTACAAACACCGAGAAGAAAGAGCACAGGCTGGGAAGCAAGTGAGTGAAGGATAAAGAATAGGAAGCAGGAAAGTGGAGCAGGCATCAAGCTTTGGGAAACACCCAGGACAGGAAGTGGAGGAAGACTGGGGGGGGGGTGGGGGTGCTTGGCCGGCAGAGTGGAGGAGCTTGATCCTTGCACCCAGGGCACCAACGTCCAGGTCAAACACACGGGACGTCAGGATGCCAGCCTTCTGAAGCCATTTGAAAACTGGCATCTGCGTCCGGGTGCCTGAGATGGGACCCCTGGAGGAACTGTGGCACCCCCAGATACCCCCCACTCCTCCCTGGGCAGGCCTGAGGGTCCACTCTCCCCCTGCGGCGTCTACGCTGTGACCAAGAGTGCCCAGAGCCACACCGGACCCAGACCATCCTGGCCCCACCACTTTCTAGCACAAACAAAAGCCGACGGACTAACCTCTCTGTGCCTCAATTTCCTAATCTGTAAAAGGCAGAAAGGAAAACTAACCTGCTTATGTAGCTGTTGTGAGAACTGAATGAGGTTACACAGGTACCCAACAAGAACTCAATGCGTGTTACTGAAGTCATTTTATTACTTGGCATTTGCTATCACAAACTGCCACTTATCTTCTATCTCTTAAAAACAAGAAACTCAAAGCCCTTTCTGGTCAGCCTGAGTCTTCGGCCTCTTCATTTCCTCTGCATCTCCCAGTGCTCTGCACAAAATGGGTGTTTATTCAAAGTTATGGAAAATCACCACCACCTACATTCACCACACCACCAGCTCCCTGAGCTAAGATGGAAATACGGCTCCAGGGAAGCCCAGTGTCATCAGTTACTTAAGGTTAAAGTTTGAGTAGGTGGATAGGTATGTGATAAAACAAGTATGGTAAACTGTCAATAGTAGAATCTGGGTGGTGGGTGTGTGGGTGTTTACTGTATAATTCTTTCAACTTCACTGTATGTTTGACAATCTTCATCATAAGTAGTTGGGGAGGGACTTCCTAGATGGCGCAGTGGTTAAGAATCTGCGTGCCAGTGCAGGGGACACGGGTTCGGTCCCTGCTCCAGGAAGATTCCACATGCTGTGGAGCAACTAAGCCCGTGTGCCACAGCTGTTAAGCCTGTGCTCTAGAACCCGTGAGTCACAACAATTGAGCCTGTGTGCCACAAATACTGAAGCCTGTGTGCCTAAAGCCCATGCTCTGCAACAAGGGAAGCCACCGCAATGAGGAACCCGTGCATCACAATGAAGAGTAGCCCCAGCTCACTGCTCACCACAACTAGAGAAAGCCTTTGTGCAGCAACGAAGACCCAATGCATCCAATAAATAAATAACTAAATACAATTTAAGATCAAATAAATAAATAAACCAATAAATAGTTGGGGGGGGTGTAAGGTTTTTACATGGAGGGAGGGAAGATGTCGATTCCCATGGTGACATTTTAATATAAATCCAGTCTTCAAGGATATTTCTTGGCTCACAGATCACAGTACAAGTAGCCAGTTAAGTCAGACTCAGTCTGCATATTAAGCTCAATGGTGATGTTAAACTTGGATACATTTTCCTTCAGAGAAATGACTAAGCAGTCATTTCCAAATAGACATAATTGAGCCTTCTGGGCATCTAACAGAGAAAAGATGGGGTGGGGGTTATGTCTGCAAACTCTCTTTGGTATGGAAATCTCGGTACCAGCCACTTCCCAACTAAAGATGACACGAGGGCCAGGATGGGGCCAGGATGTGGTCCCAGCTTCTCCCAAGCCACTTCCTGGCTGTGAGGTGATGGGGTAACCTGTCCAGGGACACTGGATCACTGGATCAGAGGACTCTTGAAATAGAGGTTGGAGCATTAAGCCCCATGATTCTGGGGTCCTGAGATTCCTTTGTTTTCTAGGGGTGGAGGGAGGGAAGGAGGCAACACTTTCCAAGAAGGCAACCTCTGATTCACCAAGAACTTCTGCACAATGAATTCCAGGTGGACCCTCAGTCATTCCGCTCAGGCGGCCTGCTCACCATCCTCAGAGCCATCTGCCTTTCTGCAGGGATCCCTTCAGAGATGTAAAGGTACCCAAGGGAAGGTGGGGGTGGAAGGAGTAGTGTGGGTTGTAGAGGGGGGGACACGGTCCCAAGGGAGTGCCTGAAGCCTTTACTTCTCAGGCTGCCTCAGGACTGCTTCCTGCAAGGTTTCTTGCTGGTATGTTTTTCTATCACACCCTGTCACACCCACCCCCTCCGCAAACAGAGAAAACCCTGGTTACTAAAGCGGCTCACTGCCTGGCAGCTGTGGGGGCTGCTGGTAGGCGACCTGAGGGTCCAAAGAGGTGGGAGAAAACAGCAGGACGTGCACGGTAGTTGAGTCCTTGCTGAAGTGCAGGGTCCACCCATTCCCGTAAGTCAGGAGGTGCCCTGAGCCGGCAGCTCTTTAGATGAACGCCCGGCTCCCATCATCTGAGCGATCAGCCTGGTTTCATTCCGGTTCCGTGCACTTGGGCGACAGGTGGGCCCCCTGCCCGGCCACCAGTAGCATCTCAGCGCCGGGCCCTGACCATCTGCCCGAGCTAATCCCACGACAAACAGATCTGCTCTCACCACTGCCCAGAGGAGGGACAAGCGGATCCTCGCAGCTCGATCCTCTACACCCGCCAGTTACTTCCCAAGTCACTCCAGCGCAAAGGCTCGTGGGGGTGTCACGTTCCGGGGTGGGGGGGTCCGGGGGCGGCGCCCCGCAGGGTGTGCAGGAAAGAGCACGCGCACAGCGCCTTCCCACCTCCCCGCGTGTGGGGCAAGCGCAGCTGCTGCCTCCGCCGCCCCAACCTATCTGGAGGTGCCGGGGCGCCCGGCCCACCTCCCGGCCGCTGCTCACTCACCTGGGCCGGCGCCCGGCGGGCGGGGTCGCGGCGATTGCTCCTCGGCGGCCGCGGGAGAGCGGGCCGGCCCTCCCCTGGGGCCGGAGAGCCGGTGGGCAGGAAGCGGCAACCAAGCCCGCGCCCATTGGCCGGCCTCGCAGTGACGCAAAAGTCAGAGGCGTGCGATTGGCAGCGGCGCGCTGCGTCACCAGCCCGCCTCGGGGTCTCGGCGGGGTCGCGCGCCCGCCCACTTCCGGGGTCTTGCTGAGGCTGCGCTGCGGCGGTGCAGGCGGTGGAGCGAGCTCCAGGCGCTCGCGGGGCCCAGGCGGGCCCGAAGGCAGCCCGCCAGCCCCCGGGACCCTGTCCGTCGCCCCCAAAGAGCGCCCTTCGCCCCAGGACCACCCGCCGGGGCAGGCGGTGTGGTCTCAGGGCCGCAGAGGAGGAGAGGGGGCGGGTCGGGAGGGGCCCGGGTGCTCGGCTCTGCAGGGACCAGAGGACAGGTGGGCAGCGAGCCCGGTTTCTGGGTGCTTGGTTTCCGGCATCGAATTGGGTATCTAGGTGATTTCCACCTAACTGAAGTGTCGCCTTGAGTACACGTAAAGCTTTAACCTTCTTGGGAGAAATCCCGACTGTGGCACCGTGTGGTAGCAATAACAGGTCACCGTTTTGTTCCGCCCCTTGTGTTGCCAGTGACAGAAATTTAAGGTGGCTTATATAGTAATACTCACGTGAGTGCTCTCTGGGTGCCAGGCTCTGGTGTAAGTGCTGTACGTGGACCTTCTCACGTCATCTCCCTAACAACCCAGAGAGGTAGGGGGTGGTGGTGTTCCCGAAGTTGGGATGGAGAAGGAAAAACAAAACAAAAAATGGAGATGCGATTGGTGAAAGGCCAGACACAGCCAGGCAGAAAGACTGAAGCAGTCGCTTGGACCTAGTTTCCCTCTCTCCCTGTCTGGTTCTTGCTCCCTCCTGAGGATGCACCGGGGAAGCCCCACGTGGGTCGACTCCAGAGGGAGAAGAGGCAGAAGCCTCTGATTCTCGCTGAACGGCTTTATGGAGTCTTGTGTGTAAAGAGGGAAGAGCATTTGTGGACGGGCTTAGTCTGCACATATGGGCTGTTATGGGTAATATGTTTGTCACCCTCCCAGAATTCATACCTTGAAACTCTAATCCCCAATGGGATGGTATTTGGGGACAGGGCCTTTGGGAGGTGATTAGGTCATGAGGATGGAGCCCTCATGAAGAGAGTAGCCTTCCTAAGAAGAGACACAAAAGACCTCATGCCCCCCTCCCCTTGTGAGGATACAGTAAGAGGGTGGCTATCTTCAAGCCAGGAAGCAGGCTGTCCCCAGACACCATATCTACTGGTGCCTTGATCTCGGACTTTCAGCTTCCCAGAATTGTGAGAAATAAATATTTCTTGTTTAACCCCACAGCCTGTAGCATTTTTGTTGTGGTAGCCTGAGCTAAGACCCAGAGCAGGAAGGCCCAGCCAGACAGAGGGGGTTGTTCCTCAGAGAAAAATTAGGGTACCATTAGCAGGGTCGTGAGTGCAGCTAGGCTACAGAAACATTAGTCTCCAAGTAGAGAGAGCTGGCTTCTTTTCTGTGTGTGATACTTTGTAGCTATTTCTTCTCTGGGCCTTGGTTTCTACTTTAGAAGAGGCATTGAATTAATTAGGAGCTCTCCAAGGTCCTTGCAGTGCTTACATGCTGTGACAGAGTCCAATGCCAGTTTTCCTGGATTCAGGGTCGACATAGTGGACTCTCTGGGGATGTATGTTCCTCCCCAGTCACCACCCCCACCCCCCAGTCCTTCCAGCCTTTGCAGAGCTGACTCTTCAGTTATTGTCAGGAGGCCTGTATTTCTCTGCCCTCACCACGACTGATAATCCTCATTCCTGTTTCTGCTTTTCTAAGTCTTAACTTTCATTTCCTGTTTCTTCTACATCCTAACCTTGCCACTTCTCTCCTGGGCCAGACATGGTGGGTTCAGATGGCAGGTCCATCCCTTACTATCTGAGTCACTCACCCTCTCAACCTGTGTCCTCATCTGCAAAATGGTAATAACACCACCACCTGCCTCTTCGGGCTGGAGGGAGGATGAAGTGAGAAAGTGCATGTAGAGCACTTACAACAGTGCCTGGCACTCACATATTCCTAGTGTTATTCTTATCATCTCTGTGTAACTGGGTTGGTGCACTTGGCCATTTGCATCACGGCTTAGTGAGAGTTCCAGAAACACTTTAGATACAACCCTGAACCCAGCACCCTCCCAAATGATTGACGGAGAGATGCTTTCAGGGTAATGGATGTTACTGTGTATATTCTGGTATTTGGGACAGGGAGGGATGGCTGGACTGATGCCACGATAGGCTGGTAAGATCTCCCCAGTGGCTGCCCATCAGCCACAGGAGAGAGCTCAAGCTCTTCCCAACAGCTTCTGCCACCTGGCTCCACCTTCCTTGGTAGCCTTGTCTCCTGTGAACCTTTAAGCTCCAGCCTGGGCAGAACTCCCTGTGTGGGCCCTCCCCAACTCCATCAGATCCCCTAGGCTTCCCCCACACAGCTCCCACTGTCCCAATGTCCTACCCACCTTCCTTCTTCTGCCATCCATTCCCGTTCAGCCTCAAGTTTCAGATCAATGGTTGTCTTTTTTTATATATAAATTTATTTATTTATTGGCTGCATGGGGTCTCCATTGCTGCACAGGGGCTTTCTCTAGAGCGGAGGCCACACTTCATTGTGGTGCGCAGGCTCCTTATTGTGGTGACTTCTCTTGTTGTGGAGCACGGGCTCTAGGCGTGCGGGCTTCAGTAGTTGTGGCACATGGGCTCAATAGTTGCGGCTCACGGACTCTAGAGCGCAGGCTCAATAGTTGTGGTGCACGGGCTTAGTTGCTCTGTGGCATGTAGGATCTTCCTGGAACAGGGGTTGAACCTGTGTCCCCTGCATTGGCAGGTGGATTCTTAACCAGTGTGCCACCTAGGAAGTCCCAATGGTTAAGTCTTACTGAACCCAGAACCCAAGGGAAAGTAGACCTGGGTTATTATGCCCTCATACTTTGTACATTCTCCATTCTAGCCCCTCACATGTTGTATTATAATTTTTTGTTTTCCCATCTGTCTCCCTGACCACATTGTGAGATCTCCAAGAGAGTGCCTTTCTCACTCATATTGGAATTTCCAGGGCTTTATGATTGTCTAACATACCATAGGTAGTCAACTTTTATTAAAGGAACAAATATCCCTCCCTCAATCCCCCAGATAATGGGTAAGTCACACACTCAAAAATGTTGGAAGAGCCTGAACAAAAAGGGCGGGGATTAGCAGAACTGACCCCCACATGTTTCACCCCCTCTGCACTTCACCCCCACCTCCACCAGCAGTGTGTGCGGCTGTCTCCACCCTGTCGTGACACAGTAGGCTCTCCACCATGTGTCAGACAGAGGTGGCCGGGTTGTTCCTAAGCTCTCTGATGGCATATCTCTTTGTTAATCACTGTTTGATGTTTCCTTTCTCTGCAGAAACTATTATTCACTGGGCGTAAACTCTTACTCACAGGTGGTAGACGATGTTTTCACTTTAATTCTGCTTGCAGTCATCCCTCCCTTTGTAAAGCCAATCAGTCAAATGTCTGGCCATGAACCTGGTACTCCTAGGGCGGGACCTGGGAAGCTTTGCTCCTTGGCTTGACAACCCCTCAGCCAGAGGTGCCCAGCTGCAGGGTGGCCCACACCGTACGGCTCCTTCCTTTACACTCTGCTAATGAAATTAATTTCAATACTTTTGTTTTTCCTTTGATACTTAAGGTGCTAGATGAAGCTAAAAATATGCTGTTTCCCCCATCTCTGGCAGAGGAAAAGTTGCAGAAACAGTCTGTAGAAAAATGCAACTCAGAGTTCACATGCACGCCCAGATGCCCATATCCAAGTACAGGCAACAGTGCCTTGAAGTGAAGAGGTGATGTTTTTGTGTCTAAGAGAAAACCTCCAAAACCTCTAAAAAACAAACAAACAAACAGTGAGCTAAACCTGGAAGCCAGTGATAGTCACTGTCCCAGCTGCCTGACCCCCGCCCGGTTATGCAACGTCATGTAAACACAGCCAAGTCAAGCGTTCATTTGACAAACATTTTAGGAGTGCTTACTGTGTTAGGCTCTGTGTGAGTACTGTCGGGGGTTCAGATTGGTCAAGAGACCCTTTCCCCTGTAGCTGAAAAGGTCCAAGGGGGGAGAGAGAGTTATGCTGGAAGGCAGGAAAGACTATAACCTGTAAGGGTTTATTTGAGTTGTGTGTATAAAGGCAGTTAACTAGGGGTGAAGGAGGATAAACCGATCAGGTCAGTGGTAAAGTACAAGAGTCAGGAGCAGACCCAAAACAGCCCAGGTTAATTTGCTTAGCATAAGCTACGCTCCAGGAAGCAAAATAAAAGTTGCACTCATAGCGTCAAGCTCCTAATGTTTATGTGCGTGTAGGCATGTGGGTCTCTGCATTTATCTGTTCTGTGCCGGGTGCTTCTCAGGCAGAACCCACCTTCCACATGCTTTACATGTTACCCTGCGCCCCATCACATGAGGGCAATTGGCCGACAGCAGTTCAAGGAGCTTCTAATGGCACTAAAGTAGCCCAGAATGTTCAAAATCAGACCCATAATCTGTGTTATACCTGCATGGAAATGGGACATACTGCATATTTGACTCCAGGAATATAATTTGTCAAGCTCACCAATTGTACCCACACTGTCCTTCATTGTCAAGACATGTACAATAATTTACACAAACGAGGTTTGTTATGAACCTTCTCCAGAGTGGTGTTTCCCATCCGAAACCCCATCAGCAATCTTTCCAGCATAGAAATGGAGCCCCACTGGTGCAGGTAGCATCTGCTCTGGGAAGGGGCAGATGCAGCATGGCACGGCCTCCGCCCTGTGGGGCCCACCTCAATGTCTCCAGGCAGGCAGGGTGCCGGGGCGGCATTGATGTGAAAGCCGGGCCCAGACCCGGTTCTCGCACCCCATCCTGTTATGCTTCTCCGCACCTCCCCAAAAGCCAGGAATCTACAGTGGCCAGAATTAGAACTAGCAAAGAAGTGCCGCTAACTTTTTCCTAAAAGAAAAGCTTAAGGAAATTCTACAGACATTTTTGAGAGTACAAGCGATGCTCACTGGAAGAGATGCTGAGATGAGAGGTATAAACCAAGACATATGGCCACGCTAACCACACATCTAAGTGTGAGAGACACGAAGCTTCTTGAAGATAATATAAGAAAGTATCCTAACGATCTTGAGATCAGGGAGGATTTCCTCAAAAGAGATGCAAAAAAGCACCAACCTTAAAGGAAAAGATTGATACATTCAACTACATTTTTTAGTTAATTTTTTATTGGAGTATAGTTGATTTACAATGTGTTAGTTTCTGCTGTACAGCAGAATGAATCATTTATACATATATATATATCTACTCTTTTTAAGATTCTATTCCCATATAGGTCATTACAGAGTAGATTTGAGTAGAGTTCCCTCTGCTATAAAGTAGGTCCTTATTAGTTATCCATTGTATATATAGTAGTGTGTATGTGTCAGTCCCAATCTCCCAATTTGTCCCTCCTGCCTCAACTACTTTCAACTCAAGAACTTCTCTTGATCATTAAGAGGGTAAAAATAGCAGCCACCAAGCCGGAGAAGATGTTTGTAACATGTGTTACCAACAAAGGACTAGGATCCAGATTACAGAAAGAATGCCTGCCAATCAGTAAGAACAAGACAGACACCTAAATTAAAAAAAAAAAAAAAAAAGCAAAGGACTCAAATCGACATTTAAGAAAACAACGGAAATACAGATGCCCAATAAACTTAGGGAAAAGTACTCAACGTCAGTAAGGAGAGAAATGCAGATGAAACCCACAGTGAGATGCCCACCAGATAGGCTACGTGGAACTGTAAGTTGCCTATCACTGGAGAAATCGGTCTGACATCCTCACTTATCTAGTGATGCTGAAGATACGACCGGTCTGCGGTCAACACTGCCTTAGATCACATCATATACACACCAGAAGCAAGTGCAAGAGCTCTCTCAGCAGCATTGTCTGTAACATCCTGAGTGTCCATCAGCAGTGGAATGGATAAATAAACGTGGTCTAGTCATACAGCGGAATATTACTAGTACCAACAACAAAAAAACGAAGTACAACAATGCAACAGCATGGATGAATCTTGCACACGTGCCAAGTAAAAAAGCCAGACCCAAAAGAGCCTGTATTATCCCTTTCATAGGTGAAGTTCCAATAGGCAAGAATTTAATTATAACATTGAAGGATGTACGTTTGATGATCAAAGTATAAAGACAAGTAAGTGATTACCATGATGTTACCATAACAACCAGGATATAGATGCCTTTGCAGGCACCAAAGGGACGTACCGAGGCTTTGGGATTGTTGCCAATGTTCTTGACCTACATGGTGGTTACATAAGTTTTGCTTTATAATAATTCACAGCATTTATGTCTTCTACGTTTTTCTCTGTGTTTTATATTTTACAATTTAAAAAGTTTTTTTTTTTTTTTTAAAGACGTGTGGAAAAAGCAACTGTCCTAGTTTTACGTGAATGGGATAACCTACCGGTGACAGCATCACACATGATTTTTAAAAACACTGTAGCTCAAAGAGTTCGGAAGAAAGACAAGATGGTGGACCCAGGAATCTGACGTCAGAAAGAGGGCTCTGGGATGACGGTGGCACCGATGTCGAAGATGATGAGAAGCTTGAGTAAAGTCATTTCCAGAAAAGTAAGAGTGAAAAACATTTTCTAAAGATATTTTATACCAAATGCAATTTGAAATATGTACATGAAGCTAAGTCAATAAATAGTATAGACATCCATTTTATTTTTATCCTCAAAAAGCTGAGCCCAAGTTGACTCCATCTTTTGCGGGAGCTTCTCTTGGGGAAAAAGGAGTGTCCTCCACGTTCAGGCAGCCCCGTGGCCCCACCTGACAGTGTGCTGAGGTTCAGGGAAGGAAAGTAATTTGCCAGTGTTCACATAGCTAGTCAGAATTCTTGGGCTGTAAACCAAACCATGATAGGGAATCCCTGGCAATGGGTTTTATTTAGCTCATGGAATGCTCAGAGGGCTGCAAAGTAGGTTCAGAAAACAACAGGAACCGAGGGCACCTGAGAGCCACAGTGGCCTCTAAACAGGGTGCGGGCAACCAGGCTTTAGGGCATCGCCCCATTGCCGCTACCTCCACTCAGTTCAGGACCTCGGATGCTGGAGTTGTGGCCACCAGAGGAATGAGTTCCAAGCAGTCTGTCCTTTTTGTCACTCACTGCGGACCCCAAGTCCTAGGCTCAAACACTGGCCAACACGAAGCTCTCTGCCCATGGCTTAGAGACTAAGGGTTTGAGAGAGCAAGGATCTCACCTTTTAGGGTCCCTACCAAGACTCCCAGATTTTCCAGGCAACAGAAGGGAGTTTGCACGTTCAGCAGTCAAATATCCAGTCATGCTGTAGACCCAGTGAGCGGCAGGTCTGCGACTGATGCCCAGGGCTACGTACACGACCTTTACTGTCCCTTCTGTCTTGCTTTGGACCCAGAGGCTGAGATGGGTGGTGAACACCAGTCACCAGTGGCAGCATCCTCACCCCCTTGCATGGTTGCTGGTCTCAGACCCCACGTGAACAGAAAGCTCGCCCTGCCTGGACTGGGAGGCCACCAGCAGGAAGCTCCTGAGGCCCCTGCACAAGAATAAGTCCCACCAGCAGCCCTTCAGTTACTTTCAAGCCAATAAACATCAGGCCAAGAACCATGAGAGCTTGCCGTCTATGCTTCCAAAACACCACCAGTACTTACTGCTACCTTGAAGGACTTTCATCTAAAATTTCTGGATTCCTCTTTCTGGTCCCCCATCGTATTTCCATGTATATATTTTAGAGGTCAAGTACTCCATGTGAGATCTCTTTTCCAATTTTTATTTTGCAGTTATGGTCAACACCTCTTTCTCCCCAAAGATCATGTATTAAAGGAAGCTTTAGGAATGTGAATTTCAGGATTGTTTGACAAGTGGCTTCACTGCCTGGTGTAGTTCTTTGGGCATCGTAAGTACTCGACAAATACTGGTGAACGGTGAGAGGTGGGGCAGGTGGTGGAGAGAGAAAATGACCCTGACTTAGGTATCGAGAGGCTTCCACAGGCTACCTAAGATAAATATGTCTCTCAATCCGAAGGAAGTCAGACTAAGGAGAACTTCATAAAGGAAATTCCTCCAGAAAGCGAAAGGACCAGTGCGGGGTCAGGAGCAGCATGGGATCCCCAGCCAGGGCTCTGACCACCTAGAATGCAGGTGAGCTCGCCCTGAAACCACACAAGGAGTCCACTTTCATCCCAGGTAGAAAGGACTCAGCTGGATAACCGTGTATGCGGGCCACGGGTCTATGAGAGCCCAGAGCCCCGTCTGCACTTGACCAAGGACGGCCCTGGGGCTCGGGGAGGGACCAGAGACAGCTGGGATTCACCCTTCAGAGCATGGCTTCTGATCCCTACTCTGCTGCCTCTCTGAGCAGTTTTCAGTTTCTCAGACGGGGCGACAGTTTAGCAGAGGCTGGAATACAGCAAAGGAGCGAAGATGTGGCTCTCTCGGGGGAGAGGGAAGTGGACAGAAGGAATGTCCAGTGCAGAGGCCCAGGGCCAGTGGGGAGGCCAGGTGGATGGAGCCTGGGTGCAGGAGGCCTTGAAGGAGACGGCCTCTGGGTCCAAGGCAGAGTCACAAGCTCAGGGTGAAACTCCGAAGGGACCTGTTACTATGACGCGTACACAAGGGTCGTCGTAACTGCAGAAGATGGGGAGACACAGACCATGTTTAAATTTCACTGATTTCACTGATTAGGTGTGGCAGACAGACCCTAGGGTGGCCCCTGAGATCTCTGCCCCCACCCCGTATTCCCTCCTCCCTTGAATGGGGGCTGACTCGTGACATCCTTCTAGCTGGCAGAACACTGCAAAGAGAAAAGGATTTTGCAGGTGTAATTCAGGTGCCAAGTCAGTCGATTCTGAGTTAATCAAAATAAAGATTACCCTAGGCAAGCTTGGCTTAATTAGGTAAAAGCTCTTTGAAGAGGGACTTGGCTCTCTGAGGCTAGAAACTCTCTCTCCTGCTGGCCTTGCAGAAGCAAACAGCCAGGCTGTGCACAGCCTCCGGGGACCGTGGGCAGCCTCTAGATCCCAGGATGGCCAACAGGCAGCGAGCAGCTGGAGCCCTCCGTCGCCAGCTGCAAGGAAATGAATTCTGTGAACACCTCGCACGGGCCTGACAGGGGATTCTCCACACTCAGACCCCCAGGTGAGAAGGCAGCCCGGTCAACCCCTCGGCAGCAAACGTGTAAGACCCTGAGCAGAAGACCAGCTAAGCCGAGCCCAGACTCCTGACCCACAGAAACCGTGAGATAATTAATGGGCATTGTTTTCAGCTGCTGAATCTGTGGTCGGCTGTTGTGTGGCACAGAAAACTGACCCAGTGGGCGGCGGCTAACGTATAGGGACGTTGTCCGCCACCCCCACCCCCCGCTTATAAACGGACGCTGCGTCCTTGTTTCTAAGTAGAAGCCAGTGAATGCAGGGAGCAAGGGACAAAGCAGTGCCCGCCCCCCACACCCCAGGGGGCGCCGCGCCAGCGCTCACACACAGAAGCCAGGTAAGGAGCGGGCTCCGCAGGGCGTTCCCAGATCACGCGCTCCCCGGGTGTCCTAAAAAGAGAAGTTAACCATGAAGATTCAACCTTTCATTTCTGAGCGATGGAATTTCTAGACGGCCTTGCTAATTTTAATGCAATACTAATAAGACAAACATAACTCTTTAATAATGTTAACAGATCAAGTCACTAATTCATAAGGAGGGGACCAGGTTAGTCAATCACAAAAACCCAAAGACGGATTATGTAATACTGATTACCAAACAAGACTTTACAAATGCATAGTTTTAGGGGAGTCACAAGATGGCAGAGAACTAAAATCTGTGCGAAGGGTGTGAGCTTTCAAACCCGATGGGTACAGCAAATGGCATTTACTTACAAGCAGCAACTTTCATCTGATGGCCTTGGGAAGAGCCGTCTGGATCCAGCCCCGTCCAGGAATCACTCCATCTATAACCAAGATGTCTTAACTCAGCTGCTCAGGGATGGTGGTCGCCTTCTCTGGGGCCTTCAATCTTGAAAAAATATAAAAATCAATGCAGCTGTAACCTCGACAAGGTATTTAAAAAAAAAAAAGAAAAGAAATAGTGAAGATGTTGGTTAAATCCATGATGTTGATATTTGGAGTAAGAAACTGGTTGTGTAATCATCACATTAATAGAAGCTTTATTTGCTGTCTGAGGTGTTTGTAGTATTCAAAAGAACCAACCCTGCCATATTTATAACTGCAGGTTGTGTTGTTTAAGAGAATTACTTTAATATGTTTGTAATCGTTGTTTAGATGTGCAAAAAAAAAATTGGTAAAGTTTGCTTCATCGGACATAAGAGCTAAACTGAGTGTTAAACAAAGTGCAGCGGGTGTGGGTGCTCCTGGGAGAGGTGGGAACCTCATCAAGTGGAAGGGATCTGGAATCCGAGTGGGGAACCTGGCCTTCCAACAAGCAGGGCCGTATGCTGATCGGACAGAGGACAGAGGTCATGGGTGTCTCCATGGAGGAGCAAAGATCTCCAAGTGGAAAAAGCAAATTGCACAACAAGACAGGACATGATCCCACGTGGGGAAAAACTCAACCCTAGTCACTTACGTATGTATGTAACTGACAGGAAAGGTGACAAGATCCACTCCACACCATGCAGGGTGGGGTGGGGGGCGGCAGGGGAACAGTCAGGTCTCACCTAATGTCCATATTTGATGTGCCGCTGCCCTGTGCAGGTCCCTGGGCAGCTCTGGGTGCTCACAGGCAATAACCACACTCAGCTGACCGTCACTTGCTCGGTGCTACGTGCCGTGTCCTGGACCTCTCGTAAAGATCTGATGAGTACGTGTCATTAGTACCCCATTTTACAGATGAGGAAACTGAGTCACAAGTGGGCTCCTCCCTAGCAGGTCAAGGAGATGGAGGAGTGGGCCCCAGACCGCCTGATCTGGCGCCTGCGGAGGCCAGAGGGATGGTGTGAGGGATGCCCGGAGAGACGGGAGGCCTGCAGGTGACACAGGCCAGGACCTGCAGCCCCGAGATGGAAAAGCAGGCTGTGTCACCTTAAAAGAAAGACCACACCATTACACCTCCAACAGGCTACAGGTCCTGTTTCCCACAGGCAGGAAGACAGGAAGGAGACCTGTTTCCACTAAAGGGTGCTTCTCCTAAACGAAGGAGGGGTAAGGGTTACTTAGCGCCAAAGACCAAAATGTATGCTACAGTGTCCAGCTCTGCTTCTTGCAATGATGTGAACTGCACGTCACAGCTCAGTTTGAAAACGGGTTCCTTGGGCGAGGTGGTTCATGGTAAGCAGCTGGGAACCCTCCCCTTCGGCACACCTGTTACCGTTTTCCACCTGCAGCAGCTGAAAGACACACCCCAGACAGACTGCACGCCTCCGGGCTCCTCCCAGCAGCTCCCTGCACAGACCCCAGGTACAGAGATGCAGAGCTCCACTCCCTTTCCTTGGGTCTCCATGGCAACCGCAGAAGGAACGTGTCCTCGGAAAGTAAGGGGAGTAGCTCACGAAAGCAAACAAGTGAACAGCGGCCCCGTTTGAGGGGGGCCTGCTTCCTGGAATTTCAGGGGCCATTCTTGCCCACAGTCCTCACCCCACCGGTCCCTGCTGACACTTTCTAGGGACACAGGAGAAAGCCTGATGCTGGGCCTTTGTCTTTGGTGCCAGTCACACTTTGTCCTCACCTGGCTGCTCTTGGGTCCCTACCGCGCGTGAGGCGGTATCAAACAGGCTTCTCCCTGAACCGTCGCAGTTCCCAGAGGTGAAAGCCGGTCGATGGTACCACGAGCCTTTCCCTAGTGGCAGGACTCCGGGCTCGGAACCTGAGAATCTTGGATTGTGAGCTTGCATTCTGTCCCCCCACAGAGGTCCAGCCCCGCTCGGCTCTTCCCGGCCTTCCTGTCCCGTGATGGCCCCGCCCCCGTGGCCTTCTCCATCACTCATTCATGTCGGCCCCTGCCCATCTTCTGCCGGATCGTAAGGGGGCTTTTCCCGGCCCCGTCCTCAGGCTCTCGCCCGCCGCCCAGGGGCATCTCACTGAGGCCAGGCATGTCCACCGTGCAGGCAGCAGGTAGGAACCCCTGAACAGGGCCTGGGAGGGGGGTCGGGGCGGGCCTGGCCAGAGGAGGGGATGGAGCAGGTGGGGTGGGGGAAGGGGGCCCTCACGGCAGAGGCGGCCTCTCCTTCCTGAGGACCCCTGCCCTCTGCAGTCCTCCGGGCCTGCTTGTTTTACGAAGCCAGGGCCCCATGACAGCACAGTTTCTTCTGCTTCTCTCTGAGGCCTGCAGGAAAGCTGAGTTGTGAGGGTTGCTGGCAAAATAGAATAGTGACCGAGAGAAGGAGACTAAGACGCTCCCAGGCCCTGCAGGGCCCCTTGAAAATCACCATCTTGGGGGGTGGCCCACAGAGGTCCCCTCCTGACCTAAGGAAGTGACCTCTCAACTTGGCAGTGGTCATTTGCTTGCCGCTAACCAAAGAAGATGCCTGGTTGTCACCAACTTCAGTGCTCTGGTAAATAGTAACAAGTCCACTTGGTGACAGATTTCAAAGGGAAATACCTTCTGTAAATCTGCATAACTTTCACTGACATCTGGCAGAGAGTAGAAAATTTGAGAGGTCCATCGTTTCCCTCCGTAATCACAGGAAACACAGAGTGAGTCCCAAAGAGCATTTGTCATCTTAACGAGTGTCTCCCCTACTATCTGGGCACTCTTGATTTTATAAAACGGGGAATGGCATTCTGGAATGATCCAGACCTATTTCTAGCCTAAAGCGAGGGGTGGGGACGGTGTCAGGGACACACCTCATGGTCTCTGGGCCAGAGTTCAGTTCTGGAGGCAGAAGGATCTAGGTTTGAACCCTTGCCTGGGCAAGTGATCTTGAGTTCCATTAAACATTCATTGAGCACCTACTATGTTCCAGGCATTGGGGGTGCAGAGATAAGATACAAGGGGTTCAGGGGATGCGACTCAGTGGGGAGATGGACTCTTCCCCTCAAGTTGGGGGTGATACCTGAGTATCACGGCCTCGATATGAAGTACGAGTCCCCGCAGTGTCCGGCACACACTCGGAGAGGGACACACGGTGGTTTCTCCCTCCAAGTTCCATTTATCTATTTATTTATTCTAAATTAATTAATTTATCTGTTTCTGGCTGCGTTGGGTCTTTGTTGTTGTGTGGGCTTTCTCTAGTTGTGGCGAGCAGGGGCTACTCTTTGCTGCGTGTGAGGGCTTCTCATTGCGGTGGCTTCTCTTGTTGCGGAGCATGGGCTCTAGGTGCGTGGGCTTCAGTAGTTGTGGAACACAGGCTCAGTAATTGCTGCTCCGAGGCATGTGGGATCTTCCCAGACCAGGGCTGGGAACCTGTGTCCCCTGCATTGGCAGGCGGATTCTTAACCACGGTGCCACCAGGGAAGTCCCCGAAGTTCCATTTAGAAATGACGAGTTCCATTTAGAAACGGCAATTGATTCTCTCATTCTGGAAGCTGATGGGGTAAAACTGCCCGCACAGAAGAGACGTTATTGTATTTCTGAAAGGATGGTGGATATCTCTGCGTAAGAAAGCCCAAATCCCAGAGGTGAAGTGACTTGTCCAAGTCACACAGGGAATTTGCAGAACAGTCACGATAGGGACTACGGCTCACTTCCTCTCTGCCTCCCTCAGCCTCCAAATGTGGCTGTAGTTTTCTTCGACTCCCCCTGCCCTCAGTCAAGAAGTCCTGGAGAAGCACCTGCTCTGTTGCTCTGAATGTGGCAGAGAGGAAAGGCACGCAGGTCCTCTTGCGCGTGGCTGCCAGAAACGTGTGGAACCTCCGTGGTTTGCTCATTGTTAGTCCAGATACATCAGTGACATCTATGGATACTGCAGGGCTGCTCAGAGGTTTTGAGTACAGCTGCTTGGTAACTTATTTAGCTAGAAACTTGCTATCTGGAACTTACTCTCTGTTCTTGTAAGAATTGTTAGGAAATGTTGACTTAAAGAGATGCTTTCTGTGTTTCATTGCATGAGTAAGTGCGTTCTACCCGGCAGGATTGTGCAGTGAGGACCACCTCTTAGAGACTGAAGGGCCAAATATGGACTTAAACATAGGAATATACCCAGGCAGACCTCGGAGGTATTTTGGGTTTGGTTCCAGACCACCACATTAAAGCAAGTCACACAATTTTTTCTTTTCCCAGTGCATAGAAAACTTATGTTTACAACACACTGTAGTCTGTTAAGTGTGCAATAGCATTGTGTCTAAAAAAGCAATGTGCATACCTTAATTAAAAATAGTTCATTGATAAAAGATACTAATCCTCATCTGAGCGTTCAGTGAGTTGTAGTAGTAACATTAAAGATCGTTGATCACAGACCACCATCACAAATATAATAATCGTGAAAAAGCTCGAAATACTGGGACACTTACCAAAATGTGACACAGAGACATGAAGTGAGCAAATGCTATTGGAAAACTGGCACCAGTAGACTTGCCGGGCCTTCAACTTGTGAAAAATGCAGTGTCTGCAAAGTGCAACAAAACAAAGTGCACTAACACGAGGCCGGCCTGTGCATCACTTGTGATAAGACTGACCTCGTGACTTGCACAAACTTGTCATCTGTTTTGTAAAAACGTCTGTGCTTAATTTATAAAACATTTAGAACGATTTGCCTACTAGAACGGTAAGGGTTACCACAGGCTTGCAGTCAAATTGGAAACAGTGTTTATCTAAGGTAAACATTTAGGGAACCTTAGGCAAGGGCTTCCTCTGAGCTGGGTCCTTGTAATCAGTTACAGCCTTGGATTTTGAAATGATATTTGCTTACTTTTTTGTTTTTTTGCCACAATCCCAGCCCGGTGAGGTACTAGCTTCTCCAACCTGCAAGCAGCCCACCTGGTGGGTTATCAGCACTTCTCAAAGCCTGCCAGAAAGGGCACGACCCTGGTTTTAGTTTCCTCTGGCTACATCTGAGGACAGTCCTTGGTGACCGTCAAGGTCTGGAGGACAGTGTGGCACCTTCCCCGGCCCCCTGCCCAGGGGCCAGCACATCCACTACCAGACCAGGTCCCCTGCTGAGTGCTCCCAGCAAAGAGATGTACGCACAGCAGTTAGTCATACTCTCACTTCTACAGAACTGGCAATGCTAAAACAATTCTTTTGTTAATGTACACATGGTATAAAAGTGCATCAGGAGCAGAAGTCCAGTGATCTGAAAAATATGCAAGGAAGGTATGTTTCCAGGTCTTCTTTAAGAAGAACGTGTTTCTGTTCAAATCAGCACACAGCGGCTGTGTTTTCTCGTGCATTTGACATGGGGGCCGCGTGCTGGGGTTGTTAGGGTCATCAGTGCTGGATCTGGGATCCAAAGATCCACCCTCTGTGGCGGGGAGACTGTGGAAAGGTCACAGAACCTCTTTGTGCCTGGGTTTCCTCAGATTGGGGAGTGTTGGTACCTACTTCTCAGGAATTAGCTTGGAGGTGAGGTTACTCCCAGAGGCCAGCCTTGCTCTCTATTTCATATAGAAAACCAGAGCAATCAGAAGTCAGCGTCCCCTCCTCCTCCCCCACCTCCTCAGGGGCCCACGTGCTCCACCTTCTCCCACGTGGGACCCCACCCCCTTCCTCCTCCCCCATCCCTCTTTCTCCCACACCCACCTCTTCTGCATCCAATTGTTCCCACCAACTTACAAAAGTGCTGTTACTTCCCCCTCCCTTAAAACACCAGCAAACTGGTGAACACACAAAAGCTGGTCCTTCTGGGCTCCTCACGGCGGACTCTCTGAACTCCTTCCAGACTCTGCCCACCTTCTGGACCGGCCTGCTCTGAACAGCAAAGTACAACTGCACGCCACTCACTGCACCGCCTTGCCCGCCTCACTCCCTATGCCCTTGACCCTTCTCCTTCTGCACCCCCTTCCTGCCCCCCCAACTTTGCAGCACCGGCCCCACCGTTAAGAGTGTCAGCTCCACAAGCAGGATGTCGCCAGTTTTGTTGCCTCCTGGGGCAGAGTGTCTGCTCCAAGATACTTGCGGGTGAACAGCCACCAGGATGGTCTTGGGTCTTTATCTGAAGGCTAGTGCTTCACGGATGCTCTGTTCTCCTTTGCTTGGGTGTTGCTTCAGGATGTGCGCCTTCCCCACCTGCCCGTCCCCTCCTGATGCACATCTGGGTCCCGGACCACCATCACCTGCACCGGAAACGTGAGCGTCCTGAGTCTCCCATATCCACCCAGGAGCTCACCAGGTCCCAGCGGGCCCTTCGCCTTGCGCGCACCTTGCCTTTCCTCCCCGTCTCCGCAGCTGTCCCTTCCTCGTTGGCCACCCCCACCCCCTGGCCTCCTCTCACCCTTCATGCTGCTGCCAAAGTCATGTTCCTAGTAGCAAATCTGATGTTTCAACTCCCAGCGGTTCAGCCCCCTCCCAGAGCTCTGGCCACGCCAGGTGACTTAAGAGTCTCGGCAGGTAGTGGGCTGCTGCTCTCTGGGGACTGCAGTTTGCTCTGCCTGGAAGGCTCATCCCCTGGTCCCTCGGGCCAGTCACTGCTGGCCTTCCTTCCAGGTGGGGCACTCCCGGGGCACCCAGGGCACCCAGGGCTCACGGGCTCCTCTAACTCTCCCCGCACAAGCCGCGCTGCGCCGCTGCAGTGAGCTTACTATCTGGCTTCCCACCAGACTGCTCCTTGTCTATGTCCCCGGCCAGCTATCTTTGTCCCCCTCACCCCCCACCCAAGGCCTTGCTCGGGAAGTCCCACATCCTGTCACTCACAGATATGGATTTCCAAGTTGGGGGCACTGGGGGTGAAAATCTATTCTTGGAAGAGAAGGGAGCCCGAGGCTGTGGACTCTGCAGAGTTTGATCTGTAAACACAGACAACCGAGGAAAGGAAAATTAACCATGACGTTGAAGGGACATCTGCCCACTTCAGTCTGATGGGAAGGATTAGGGGAAGGCTGGGAAGGCTGGGGGCCCCACAGGAGTGTCCACAGTGGACCAGTGTTAGGGGGCCTGACCGGAGCCCACTTTTCCTCGATCCTTGGTGAGGCTTGGGGTTGCGCCTCAGTTTTCCCTGGGCGGGGGGTTGGCTCTTGATTTCAGCTGTGCTCACTCTATGGTTGGTCATCGCTCACAGCTGTCCCCAGGAGCACACGGTCTCCCCACCTTAGCCAGGATCTCTGCTGGCCAGAGGTCCTTGGCTGCTCAGGGCCAGTCTCCATTCTGGACCTGGCTCTTCTTCCCAGTGTCAGCCAGGCCCTTACCTGGCCGTCCCTCAACTCTGCCACCGGCCCCCCCCCCCCCCCCCGCCCCCACCACAATTGTTGGGGCCATGACCCGTACAAGAGATAAAAGACAGATGTGAATGGGCTTTGGGGAGCTACCCTTGTGATAAAGAATCACGATGGTCTCTTATGAAAAGTTAAAAATGAGGCAAGGATCTGAGAGTTGTCCCCAGCCTAGATCACAGTGCGGGTCAGTGAGAAAGGCTGGGAAACCCCAAACGCTGCAAAAGGCCGGGGAAGGGTGCAGAAAGGCAGGGGGAGCTACAGGGTGTCAGAGGCCGGAGCTCACACATCTGTCCGTTTAAAGTTTTATTACAAAACCATTAAGCTCTAGCATGTGACAGTGAAAGTGCTTCCAGGAGGGCGTGGCACTGAGCGGCCTTGGCGGTCAAGTTTAGGTCACTCCCCTCTTCCGAGCCGTCTCGGGACTGTGGACCAGGGATCAGTACTTCCTGGGTTGCTGTGAAAGTCATCGAACCGAAGAACACCAGCGGGACACAGCCTGCTACGCAGCGGTGCCCCACATTTAGGGTTTGTCCCCAACAGGGGAGTAATTTGTAATCAGTGGCCACACCCCCTATAAATTCCCGAACCTAATTTGTCAGAAGGAAGAGTCAGGAATTGCACACCAGCTGGGCACGAGCAGGCACGGTTCAAAGGGACCGCGTTCCCCGCCCCCATCGGGGTCCCGGGCAGCTCGGAATGCGGAGCCCCCGGCCCCTCTGCTCGGGGTGGGGACAACCAGGGGGCTGCCTGGGGACTCGCCCCGCCAGCCCCCTCCTCCGGGCCGCGCCTGCCCCAGGCCCCAGTCCTCCTCCGTGGTGGGTGGGCCCGGGCCCCCAAATGCCCGGCCGGCCAGGGGGTCCCCGTCCTCCGAGATCGCCGGGACCGGACCTGGAACTGGGAGGGACAGATCTACAGGCCCTAAGGCCCCGACCTTCGAGCGGCGCCTCTGCGTCGGCGTGTGTGTGTGTGGGGTGGGGTCCCCTCGCGGGGTGAGGTCTGGGCCCGCGCACGCGGGGTGGGGACGCCGGGAGGGGAGGCGCAGGGGGTCGCGGCCAACAAGCAGCGGCCGAGGGAGGGCGCGGCCCCTTTAAGACGCCGCCGGCCCCGCCCCGCGCCGCCGCCCCGCCCCCCCGCGGGAGCCGCGCCACGTGACCCGGGTCTTGTGACCGGCGGGGGGAGGCGCGGGGGGAAGCCCGCGGCGCCCGCCTCCAGGGGGCCCAGCCCCGCCGCCGCCGCCGCCGCCGCCGCCGCCGCCCGCGAGGAGCGGGTCCCGCCGCCGGGCGTCCCCGCGAGTCCGAGCCGGAGCCGCGTCCGAGCGGGAGCGGGAGCGCGAGCGGCAGCCGGGCCGGGCGCGGTGGGCGCCGCCCGCCATGGACCACAAGCCCCTGCTGCAGGAGCGGCCGCCCGCCTACAACCTGGAGGCCGGCCAGGGCGACTTCGCGTGCGGCCCGCACGGCTACGGCGCGATCCCCGCCGCCGCGCCGCCGCCGCCGCCCTACCCCTACCTCGTCACAGGTGGGCCCGGGGCCCGGGGGCGGGGCGGGGGCGGCCCGGGAGCGGGGCGCGCGGGGCGCGGGCGCGGGCGCGAACTTCGGGCGGAGTTCTGTGGCGACCTTTAACCCCGAGACCAACTTTTCTCCGGACGCGGCGGCGGGGGTGGGGGGACGGCCCCGCTCCGGGGACCTGAGGTCGCGCCCCCGGGGTCTGGGCGCCGCCCGAGGGCCCGCAGCCCCCCTGCGGGGTCGCGCCCGCCCGGCTCGCCCTTCCCAGGAGGCATCGCCACCTCGCTGCAGATTAACTTTGTTCATGGGAGGTCTGCAGGTTGGCGCCTAATAAAGCCCAGAGTAGGTACTTAGTGGACGCAGCTGTTGTCTTGATTTTGAAAAGGATGCGAATTTTTGGTGGGGAGGGGAAGGGCAGGAGAAGTAGACCTCAAATTCCCTCCCGTTTTCCTCCCTGCCCCCTTCTGATGTGCCTTCCTGCCCACAGGGTTACCCACCCACCACCCCAGGGTCTACAACATCCACAGTCGAAATGTCACCCGGTACCCTGCCAATTCCATCGTTGTCGTTGGAGGCTGCCCTGTTTGCAGGTATGTCACAGGCCTGGGGGCCCCAGAAGCCTTTTAAGAACACGCTTACTCAGAAGCTCATAAAGGCAGGATCGTTCGGGGAGGCACGGTCAGTCTTGGGACAAGCTGCTGACTTGGGGTGTGGGAGAGAGTGGCTTCGGTGGTCCTTGGGTCCATCACTTTTCATGGGGTGGAGGGGGCTGGATTCTTTTTCCTGGGGGAGTCGTGTGCTTTTGGGGCCCCGGGTCCCAAGTGGTGGAATGTAGAAATGTTAGCATTTGGACTGACAGGCTCTTTTCCCTGGTTCTGAGACCTGCAAGTTTGCTGTGCGGTTGGTTCTTGAAGGTGGTAACAGGGTCCCCTTTCCCAGAAAGGGTCAGTTTGAAGTGTTTGGGCAGGAGAGACCTGACTAAGGTGGCCAGTGTTGGAGGAGCGGGAGGGCCAGGAGGCCAGGGCAGCGACAGCTGTAAGGGCTGCTTCGTTCCACATCGGGGCTGTTAGCTGCATGAGGACAGATATGCCAAGATTCTTTGTTTGGTGCGGGAGCAATATTTCATATTCTCAAACTTGCGCCTCCAGAATATTCTGTATAGGGTGAGATGCAACTACTAGGTGCTGGTTCTTTGTGGGTCCTGAGGATTCAGATTCAGAAAAGACTTGGTCCCTGCATCTGGTGGATTCGCGAGCTCGGACAGTCAGGACAGATTTGGCAAGGACCAGGTTTTCAGCCTGCGAGGCGGGGTGGGGGAGGAAGTTGGAGTTCATGAGATGGAATTGAGAAACCCTGGTTTACACTTAGACTTAGTTTCAAAAGTGTATCAGGAACGCCCAGAGTGGAGTCAAAGGGAAGTAAACAGTTTGAGTCACCGGGGGTAAACCGTGTGGGGAGACAAGGGCTGGGAAGAGGGGGGACGTCGAGAAGTGGGGGCAGGAGGCTGGATCCCTGGAGCCAGCTGTGCTTGCTAAGGGGGCTGTGCGCAGGGGAGAGCCCTCTGGGTTGCCTGATGGCCAGGAACCTTGATTTGCAAACCTGAAACAGGTGTCTCTTCCCACACAGCTGGCAACACTCTGGGTTTTGGAGAACATGAAAAGGGAAGGCAGACAGTGGGCTCCCTGCACTGGGCACCTGCGGGCAGCAGAACTCTTGGGTTGGAGCAGAGGTGGGTGGGCTTGGAGAAGGGAGGCGTGGCCCAGGAGGCTGGTCATGTGCTGCTGAGGAGGGTAAGGGTCCAGGGCTTGCAGAGAGAGGCATTGTGGGAATCCTTTTAGAAAGTTGCACAGAGAGGTGGGCGACAGGAAACCCGCTGTCCTTGGCTTTGAGGCTAGTCCTGGGTGCTCAGAGCCCTGCCATGTGCATGGCCCTTCTGCCCCCACGCAACCCAGCTGGGCGACTCCGAGGGCCTGTTTTTGGGCGGGAGTGGTTTTGAGTGATCTCCTAAGTGTAAGGAGGAGTGTCAGGCTGACGGCCGAGGAGGCTCAGGCAGGCACCTGGAGCAGAGCCCTCCGGCTGAGGTTTCAGCATCTCCTCGCAGGGCCCAGCCTGCCAGAGGAGCTGGGCTCAGATCCTGGCCCTGACAGCTGCCAGCTGGGCCCATTTCCCCATCTGGGCAGTGGGGTGTCTGATGGGACGCTCTGAGGCTCTCTCTGGTCCAAGGCCCTGAGCGTGGAGGAGGGGAGACCAGTGGTTGGGTCCGAGAGACCGAGATGCCCCAGGGCCGTGAGCCTCCAGGCTGCTGCAGGACCAGATGCCCCGATCCCTGCCTTTCCCTGGGCTGGGAGCTGTCACGGCGAGGCCCCTGGCTTCTGCCCTCAGCTCTGTGGTGCAGAGTGGGTCACCCACCATCTCTCTGCTCTTCTGCCGGAGGGGCGTGGGCTCTGGGCTGCCCCAGGGCTGAGGGTGGGGTCCTGCATCTGGGAACTGGCTTCTTCCCTTTTGTCGGGATGGCCACCTTCTGGCCTCAGGGTGGTAGGCGCAGCGAGGGGGAGCAGGTGCTCTGAGAACAAGTCTGGGGGCCCAAGTTGGAACCAAACACTCTGACTCCCTCTGAGGCGTGTCCTCCAGGAGCTCTTCTGTCGGCTTGAGGACAGATGCCAGCAGTTAGGGCCCTCCTGGCACTTGGGCGCTTACGCGGGGGTGTCCCAGGCCCCTGCCCGCAGTGCCCTCCTCTGGGAGAGCGGGCTGGGGCCGGGGGAGGCCAGGCGCTTCTGCGGATGCTCCATGGTGGTTTGGGGAGTGGGTGCCTGGCCCCTGGGGTGGGAGGGGATGGGGAGGTTCCCCTGGGACCTGACCATGTGGCTCCTGTCCGGCGTCGTAGGGTTGGGAGACAGGCGGCTTCTCATGTGACCACACTTCCTTCCTTCCCAGCCAGCCTGCCAGGCTCTGGCCCGTCCCTCCCTGGAAGCTTGGCAGGAGTTTGCCGAAGTCACACGTCTGTGATTCCCTCTGAGGCCTGGCGTCAGAGGCTTGTGCCACTTGTCTTGCCACTGTCTGTGCCTTCCCTTAAGCAGCCTGACCCCATCGTCCCTTTTTAGCTGCTGTGAGAGCATTTCTTTCGACCCCAGCAGATGTGTGAGCTGTGCCTCACGCCACCCCTGCGGTTCGCGGCCCCTGTGGACCGAGCACCGCCTTGGCCAGCGGGGCTTCGGCCAGGCCTCGGCCTCTCTGAAGCTGTTCTCCCCTGGGGTGTGGGCAGTCCCTGGATGCGTCCACCTCGGGTCTGGGTGCCTGAGGCTGTGGTGCGAGGGCCTGTGCCGTGGGGGCCGGGCAGCGTGGGTGGGAGGCTGGGATGTGCATCGAGGCGCAGGGCCTGGCCGCGCCCAGCTCCCCGCCAGCGCCCCTGGGCGTCACAGGGCGTTTGGTCTCCGGGGTGATCAGAGAGGTAGATGAGAGAGGGGCTAACAGCTGTCGAGGTCAGATGCTGCCCAGAGGGCAGGGCAGTGATGAGACTGGGCCTCTGGCCTCGCCTGGAGAGCAGGCTCTCCCTGGCCTGAGCGGGGAGCAGCCCCGATGAGCTGGCCCCGGGCCTGGGCTGCAGCGGGCAGGACGTGCAGACCATGGCGGGGCTGAGCCTGGGGTCCTGTGAGTCCTGGACTGGCCTTGCCACCTTGCGGGCTTCCTGCTGCAGGCACAGCTGCACCCGGGCAGCTGCCCGGCAGGCTTGCTCAGAGCACCCCTGGGGTGGCCGGTGGCTCCGGGGAGGTCCTGAGACCCGCCCTGACCAGGCAGCTCCCCGCGCTGGAGGGAGGCCTGTTTGCAGCGGGCACCCGGGGACACCTGGGGGCAGGGCAGATGTGCCTCCCCGGGGGATGAGGTATGACCTGGTGTCTGAAGGGGGCTGGCCGGCTGCTTTGGGGCGTCTTGCCCCCCCCCCCCGCCCCCAGCTCCAGGCTTGCGGCCACCGGGAGGGCGTGGGAGTTGTCCCTGGGCAGGATCCTGCCTTGAGGCCGTCCTGTGCGACACTAAGCGTGGGGCTGAGAGGGTGGGGAGGCCCTGGGCTGGGGTCTGGAGTGTTCTCAGCCTCCTGTAAGGGGGACACGATGGGCTGGGAAGGTCGTTGTGAGGAAACGGGGGTGGTGAGGATGGGATGGGACACGAGCTAGTCCTGGGGCCCCACGCAGCCCGGCTCCCGGAGCAGGTGGATGTCAGTGGAATCACGCGACCACTTTCTCCGTAAGGTCAGAGTCTGTGAAGTAAGTGTTCTCAGAATTAGCTCCCTGGTTTCTCCAGCTTCCGTGTCCTCCCACCCTCATTGCTGAGGAGTCAGGGAGGGTCTTCTAACCACCGCCGGAGCCACTTGCTCAGTTTGGATTCTGAGCCAGTTGATAAAGAGGTGAAACTCACCCTGAAATGATCAGGCTTTTGGGGGGTTTGGAGAGGGAGAGAGGCCAGGCTGCTTAGGGGAGGTAGCAGGATGGCAGGGGTCCCCCCCCCACGGCCCTCCAGGGACAGGTCTGCTTTGCAGCCTGGGGGTGTTGCTGCGTCAGGATCCGACTAGCGACCAGGGTGTGTTCTGGGTTCAGAGACTTGTGGATTTTTAAAAATGGTCAGTGATGCCAACACTGCTTTGAGGTCTGGGCGGTATCTGCGGTCAAACATTAACGTTTCTGCAGCAGGATGCAAATATTCCCATTAAGTGGACACATTAAGGCTATAAATGACCACACATCAGTTCAGGTCAGGTGTGGCTGCCAGCTGAGTTTGTTACAAACTTATAAAACAGTTGTGCTTTCAGAGCTTTTGGCATTTGGAATTGTGGGTAAGAGGCGTGGACTCAGGGTGGCAGGTGGGGACTGACCCCGGGCAGGTACCGTCACCATCCTCGTGCCTCGGGCTGGGAGGCCATGTGGGGGTTGGGCTGTGGTTCTCCGCGGAAGGTCTGGGTCTGGGTGTGCAGCAGACCTGCTGGCAGGGCCTGGCTTCTGCCCACCTCCCTTGAGGCTGAAGGCAAATGGTCTTGCTTTTTCCAAGGTGTGAGGTGGCCTGGCTGCCTTAGGGAGGGGCGGAGGTGAATGGGGGAAAGGGTGTGGGGTCTCGTCCCATCCAACCTGGACTCCTGACTGAGGGCGCTGGAAAGCGGAGCCCAAGCTGCCCACTCTGCTCTGGCTCAAGTGAGTGGCGGGTCTGGACAGGTTTGTGGAATGAGGGAGCATGTTCCTCCTGCCTGGGGTGTCTTGGTGGGCTGGGCCTTCCCTGGGCTGGCCTGGCTGCTGCTGGGAATCTGTGCTGGTGGGCGGCCCGGAGGAGAGCGTGACCAGCCTGGGTGTCCTCTGGCTTTAGGTAGCGTAGACCAGGGTTTGGGGTCTGGGTGGAGAATTAGGGAAGAGGTGGGTGGGGCTGCTGCTGTTTGACCCTTGACCCCAGAGGACAGGAGCAAGTCGCAGACAGGTTAGTTCCTGTGGACGTGGGCACCAGGCAGCCCAGGGCAGGCCCCCGCCCTCCACTGTGGGGAGACAGCCCTCACTCGGAGGGCTTCTCCAGCCGGGGGCACTAGGTGCCCATTGACACCCCGTCCAGGGCAGCAGGGCAGGACCCAGCCTGGCCCCAGCGTCTCCTGGAGCCTTTCAGCGGACACGCTGGGCTCTAGGCTCTGCCTCTTAACAGCTTTGATCCTTAAGTGAGGTAACACAGAGCGTCCAGCCTGGATGGGTGTCCAGTCAGGCAGTCACTGTCCTTGGGCCTCGTGGGTCCCTGGAGGGGACGCGAGGCACCCTGGTGACCCAGAGGGCAGGCCTCTCCTCGGGAAGGTTCTCAGCTGGTGCAGGGGACCCAGCCGTGAGGCCTCCTCACCTCTGTCCTGTTTCTCCTTTGGACGTTGTAACTGAATGACAAACCGGCGTGGGTCTGGGGATCTCAGCCGTAAGTGGAAGCTGGCGTAGGTACCAGGAGGAAGTGGGGTGGGGTCGGGGGGTGCCGTGGCCCCGGGCTGCCTGGTCCCCCAGCTGCCTTCAGGTGGCCTGGTTAGCATCAGTGCTCATGGGCGCTGTTGGCTGTGGCTCTGAATGGCGCAGGTGTTCCCAGGCCAGGGGAGCCTGTGTGTGGGGTCATAGGGGGAGGATCAGGGCCTTCCGGAAGCCCCCCAACCTGACTTTGGCAGTGTGGTCTCGGGTGCTTTCTCAGCGGGGTCTTATGCCACCTGGTCTGAGGACTCCAAAGCTAGGGCAGGTGTGGTCTGGACAGGCCTGGGCTGAGGCACAGGGTGGTGACAGTTGTAGTTAGAAAGGGGACTCGTGTGGGGACTTGTGTAGTATCTGTATGAGAAGCAGTGGCGACTTTGTTGACAGGTGGTGCCGTGCGGCCGTGGCCGTGCTTTCCCTGGAGGCAGGCCTGGCCTGTGGGCAGCGGCAGTGAGTCTGTGTTCAGCAGATGTCTTCACTGCAGGGCTTCTCAGAGCCTTTCCTCAACTAACCTGCAGTGGGGGACAGAGGCAGGTCCTCAAGACGTCCCCCACCCTCCTTTCTGCAGCGCTCCCAGGGCTTCTGGTGGCCAGACCCACACCTTGGGAGGTGCTGCTGGAGTGAACGGTCACGACACGTGTGTGCGTGTGTGTTGTAGGCAGTTCCCCCTGGGGCAGGGCTTGGCGCCCCCTGGGTCTGGCGCCCCAGCCTGAGCTGCCCACTCTGGGCTGGAGCCGCACAGCCCTGTTGGGGCTCCCCCTCCCTGCGGGTTTTTGGGCTGACCCTTCCTCTTCTCCACCAAGAGGCCAGAGGAGGGTTGTGGGCCTAAAGGACCCTTAGCCTGTTTGAGGACGGGGGTGGGGGGAGGCGGGGGGCACTGGTTCTGCTGCTGTAGCTGGGGTGGGGGTTCGTCTGGGGAGGGTTCTGGCCGTGGTCGTCATGGGTCTGGACCAAGGAGCCAGCTCCTGCTCCCCTCCTTTGGGACCTTGAGTGGGGACCTCATGGGCACATGGTTGGGGGCGTGTCCCCACAGTCCTAGGCATTAAATGCTGTGCACATTGAAGGTTAATGTGACTTTTTCCTAAGAGGAAGCTTTGAGGTTGAAATTCACAAGATAAGTGATGTGTGATCGTGGCTGATTTTAGTCTTTCACTAGAATCTGCCCCCCCCCCCCCAATAAAAATCACAAAATCCAAACTGTTTGGAATTTCCCTCTAGAGAATGGAAAAAAATAAATCTAAAACTTTTCAACATTGGGAAAAAATACCCTAAAGTGATTTGGGTTTCTTGGTCTTGTTCTTTTCAGAGATGTAAGAATTTTATAGGAACTAGCATTTGCTTCTGTGCCGCCTCCTGTAAGGGAGAGCACGTGGCAGCCAAGTGTTCTCTCCTGCATCCGGAGGTGCTGGTGCCTGCCAGGAGGCTCTCTCCCCTGACGGGCGCCCCCAGCACTGGAGGCCCCCGGGACTGTGGGCTTGGGTGGTGGTGGTGGGGAGCCCTAACCCTCGTGCCCCCTCTCTCTCTGCAGGGTCGGGGTTCTGGAGGACTCCTTCACCTTCCTGGGCATCTTCTTGGCCATCGTCTTGTTCCCCTTTGGGTTCATCTGCTGTTTTGCCTTGAGGAAGCGAAGATGCCCCAACTGTGGAGCAAACTTTACTTAAAGGGAACAACACACCTGGCTTTCCCACACCCAGCTATCTTTTTCTAATGTAAATGTCGTGTACAATAGCTTTATTTGATTAAGCGTCAGGACTGTTTTGTAAAGTGAGGTGGGTGGACTGGGCGCTGCGAGGAGGGGCCGAGGGCAGGGGAGTGCGGACGCACAGCGGCACTGCTCCCAGGTTAACGACAGCTCAATAAAGCACTGCTTTTATTTTTCGCAGTCTTCAATTTGAGAAAGGTGAGAAATACTGTTTTAAATAAATGAGATACATACCATTGTTCACCTGGTTTTGCTTATTCAGTGTTTGCACACTGCCACTTACAGAAAGTTTTGTTATGCAAAACTTTAAACATACACAAAACAGAAGAGCATTACCTGTCCTAACCCAGCTTCAACATTATCCAGTTCCCGACAACGTTCTGTTATTCCTCAGTAGACATTTACAGCTCAAAAAATGCACTAGTTTTCAAGTTTTTATTATTATAATGAAACCTAATACCTTGACATTTACAGAGCATGCACCCCAGTGCCCAGGACCTAAGGCAAGGCCTCCTGTCCTGTGTGAGGCAGGTAAGTGATGGCTGGGGTCCCTTCTGTGGCGTTGTGGACAGGCTGGGTGAACCAGGTGGGCCTGCAAAGGGCATCTGATGGTCCCAGGACCCGTGCCGGCGCTGTAACACAGCCGTAAGATCCCCAGCAGCGGAGTTCTGGAGGCCAGTGTGACACCCCCTGCCCCTTCTCCCACATTAACAAGCTCCCAAAGCCTACAGCTCGCTCCCTCCACACTGTTCAAAATAAAGGGCTACCTCACTCCCTCCACACTGTTCAAAATAAAGGGCTACTGTTGTTAAATGGTGAGAGGAGCAGTGGGCCATGTGACTGATCTGATTGTGTTTTCTTGGCTGGCAGAGGTGTCTGCTCTCAACAGAAGTGTGCTGCTTGACAGATGCCCTCAGCCTGCCGTTCCTGGGAGCCCTCACACAGTCCCAGACTCCCACCACCAAGGGGTCGTGGCGGGGTTGCCCGCTTGGCGGGCCCAGCCAGGAGGAGGACAGGACCAAGAACCCGAAGTGTCACATGCTTACACTGGTTTACCTGCATTTGACCTTGACCAATTTCAAGCGTATAGAAACGTTCATGGCAAAACTAAAAGCTGTGATAGGCAACAGTCCCCCTCCCCTGCCCGCACACAGTGGATGGCCTGGGTGTGAGTTTTCATCACCGCTCTCCACTCCTCCAAATTGGGCCTAGTCCCTGACAGCCACAGACAAAAAAAAAAAACCCACCACCACTGGCTCTGACACCCCCCTGTAGAAGCCCAGGTTCACAGTGCACTGGAGTGGGACTCAGCTGGAGTGCAGCCCCCCGATCCTCCTGGCTTTATCAGTGCTGTTTGCAGTTTCAACACCTGATTGAAAAGTAGAGAAACTTGCACCCCATGAGGTTTCAGAGTATATTAGTGATGGAGGCAGCTTTGGTCAGCTAGCTTAGTGACAGGACCCAGGGCTTCTGCACGTGGAGTCTCCAGAGGCATGCGTTACCCTGTGAGCCAGGCCCATATGTGGCATGGCCTGGTGTGTTTTCACTAGTCATTCCAGTCAGTAACTCAGAATACCAAATTCAGTACTTCTTAGAAATTATTCAAGTACTAACATGGCTGTGATAGGGACAGGTGACTTCTCAGTGCTCTAGAGCTGTGTCTAAGTCATGAGAACTTGCAGGAGGCTGCATTTTGGGCAGGGCTACATTTGATTAAGCAAACATTTAAAAATTTTTAAGTTAAAAAATTAAATTTTATACAATATTCTCATAATTTATATTGCTTAAGATTATTTGCATGCTATGATGCAAATTTACACAGTATTTCCTTTAAACATCATAATGCTATTTAAGAGCACATGCTTTGTAAAATAAAACTGATCTCATTTGCATTCAGGTGCAGAAAGCCAGTCACAAAAGCATTGACTGTCCCTTACGCTGGCTGTTAAAAAAATAATCATAGAATAGTTTCAGAAAATGATACAATAAGGATTGGAACCAGATTTACTGTTTTTGAACAGAATGGGAAGAAAATATTTTAAGTGATTGAGTTGTAACTAAACTATGACGGATTTATCTTAAAGACAGAAATATGTAAACCCAACCATGTTAAATTAGGAAATGCACTGATTTGCTCAAGTGGAATACGTGTAAAATCAGGCACCCTCTGGTAAAGCTTTACAATAAGACAGCACTTATCACACACATGTTCCTATCTTTTCCCAAGTGAGAACCCAGCGGGGAACCAGAAGATTCCGGGGCCACCTTTTCATTGAATGATTGGTGCTGAACGATCGTTTGTCACCGTTGGTCGGAGTTTCACAGTAGCAAAGGGGTTTTCTCCACTGCGGGGGATGGGGGGCGAGAAAAAAATGTTGACAGAAATACTCCAAGACAGGGATTTGATTTGAAAAGAGCTAATAACTTCTGCTCTTGCTCTGTAAAATTATATAGCTTACACGAATTCCAGACATTTTCTGAATATGAAAGTTTTGTTCTGTGACAGTTCTCTCCACGCCATCCATTAAAAGCTGCTAATTGTCTTGTTTTGGCTGTGGAGGGACCTGATCCTGAGAAAGGCCTCAGGCCTGCTGTGGGGACCTGTGGGGAGCGGGGCCTGAAGGGCCTGCCTGGCATCTGCCCTGTTCCAGAAGGGAGGTCCCTGGGCACACGCTGCGTTTGGCACGTCCCCTGTCCTAGAAGGCTGTCTCACCACGACCACCCTCTACCCCATACAGGACTACAGAGAGGTGATCTCTATCAAAAGTGTTTAAAGCTCTGGGTAGTTCTAGAATGGGCGGTGGACTTCCCTGGCAGTCCAGTGGTTAGGACTCCACCCTTTCAGTGCTGTGGGTCTGGGTTCAATCCCTGGGCGGGGAACTAAGATCCCAAAAGACCAGGCCTCCTGGGCTGAGAAAGGCGTAGGCCCTTGTGGCGGAAATTAACATACCTGAGAAAAGGAGGCTTTGCAAACCCATTTGCATTGTTCTGTGGGAAAGAAAAAGAAGTTTATGAAAGGCTTATGAAGTTAGGACATTTTTAATAAGAACTGAAGGTAAAGACAGCTAAAGCATAAGGGACAGTTCAAAGCTATGCATGTTTCAGAGTGTCCTGGAGTCTTAATTCATTTGAGATGAGACATCTAAATTCACTCGGAAGAGTAAGGGCAAGAACAGAAACCATTGTGAAACAGTGAGGGACCCTCCCAAGTGCTGGGACATCTTGGAAAGTGCAGGGTCTGCTGGTCCTTGCCCGTGGCCTGAATTCAGGTGCAAGACTGTAGTGATGATGGTTGGCTTTTTGGGAGCCCGATCCTGACTGATGCCATGAGAAACAGTAAAAAGGAAACCTGTTGGGTTTTGGTACCCATAGACTGATGCCAACTGCCAGCCAGAGGTCTTATCTTGTAGGAAGTTCCGTAAGTGCGGGGGAGGGGATGGAGCAGTGCAGGCACTGCCTTTGCCTTCAGGAATCACCAGAGCTCTCGTGGAGGCCTGACCTCCAGCTCCCCAGGGGCTCGGAGTCTCCCAGGGGGCCAGGTGAATGTGTGTGCTCTCCTTCATTCCACAGAGAGTCTGCTTTCAATCTGCTCTGGCTGTTGTAAGAAATCACTGGCCAAGCTGGCGGGTTTACTCAGATGGCTGCCCAGGAGAGGGCAGTGTCACACTGTCTGACCAGGGCCGCCAGGCCAGCGCTCCCTTGAGACAGCCTCTACTCTCCTGGTCTGGAAGGCACGCTTCCTGCCAAGCTGGACTCCCAGGATGCAGCCTCTGCAGGGCATGTAACAGAACCCACCTTCCTGCCTATCCTTCGGGCAGGACACTGCCCCCTCTGCTGTGTGTCCTCAACTTGAGGAAGGCCCTCTGCTCCTGAATGGGGAACCAGGGAGGACCCACCTCAGTGACCCTGCTGCCCTCCAGGCAGAAACCGCAGAGCCCAGCTGAACTCTGAAACACGCTTAGCCATGGCTTTACAAGCTGTGTCGTCTGGGTGACATGACACTTGAGAGAAACAAAAATGGCAGAGGAGATGCATTGAAGCCCAGCCCTGGCGGTAAAGAGGCAAGAAGTAATAACTCGTGCTGTGAAGAAGGAGAACAAAATGACCTAAGGCGGCAGCCTGAAGCCTCCCTGCCCTGGTGCGCGCCCTGGTAAGCCCGCTCCCGGCTGGGGCAAGCAGCACGCATGCACGTGGGCACCAACACACCTGCTAGGATGCTCGGAGCAGCCCTGTCCTAACAACAGGAGGGATGTCAGGCAAAATATTCTCTGACATAAACCGTAGCAGTGTTTTCTTAGGTCAGTTTCCAAGGCAACAGAAAAAAAACTGAACATAAATGGGAACTAATCAAACTTACAAGCGTTTGCACAGCGAAGAAAACCATAAACAAAATGAAAAGACAACCTACAGACTGGGAGAAAATCTTTGAAAATGATGCGACCAACAAAGGCTGAGTTTCCAGAATATACAAACAGCTCATACAACTCAGCGACAAAAAAACCCAATCCGAAAATGGACAGAAGACTTAAACAGACATTTCTCCAAAGAAGACAGAAGTGGCCAACAGCCACATGAAAAAATGCACAACACTGCTAATTATTTGAGAAATGCAGATCAAAACTACAGTGGTACCTTCATACTGGTTAGAATGGCTGTTATCAAAAAGTCTACAAATAACAAATGCTGGAGAGGGTGTGGAGAAAAAGGAACCCTCCTACACTGTTGGTGGGAATGTAAATTGGTACAGCCCCTATGGAGAACAATACAGAGTCTCCTTAAAAAACTAAAAACAGAATTACCATATGATCCAGCAGTTCTACTCCTGAGCATATATCTGGACAAAACTATAATTCAAAAAGATACATGCACCCCTGTGTTCATAGCAGCACTATTAATAGCCAAGATATGGAAACAACCTGAAGTTTCCATCAACAGATGAATGGATAAAGAAGATGTGGGGGATGTGTATGTATACACACAATGCCATAAAAAAGAAATGTCATGTGTAGCAAATGGGTGGACCTAGAGATTACTGTACTAAGTGAAGTAAGTCAGAAAGACACCACATGATATTGCTCATATGTGGAATCTAAAATATGACATGAATAACATTTACTTAACAGACATATTCATAGACATAGAAAGCAAACATGGTTACCACAGGGGAAGTGGGGGGAGGAATAAATTAAGCGTTCGGGATTAACAGATACACACTATTATACATAAAAGAGGTAAGCAACAAGGTCTTCCTGTATAGCACAGGGGACTATATTCAATATCCTGTAATATACCATAATGGAAAAGCATATTTAAAAAAAAGGATGTGTATATCTATGTATAACAATCACTGCTGTACACCTGAAACTAACATAACATTGTAAATCAGTCTAAAAGGAGGGATGACAGCCTCTGTTGAGAGTGCAGTGGAACCACAGGAGGACACAATTCTGTCCACTCAGGGCCAGACCAGACAGCACCCAGCGTCCAGAGGTGGGCAGTTTGGGCTCTGAGATGGGACAGTGTGGGGACTCCTGGGGGGCTGGTCAGGCTCTAGTTCCTGATCGGGTGTCGGTTATATGGCGTTGCTTTGTGAAAAGTGACTTTTCTTGCACTTTTCTGTATATGGTATTCTTCAATGTTTACTTAAAAAAAAAAAAAAAAAAGACCTCTTCAGAAAGGTTTCCTCTTTAACACACCTCCCAGTGAGCTTACTGCCATGGTCACTACTGACCACTGTCCCCAACTTACTCTCCAGCTGGAGGGCAGCTCTGCGTGCATGGCCCTTGGTGTGAGCAGACCCAACTGACACTGTTTTTACATGTTAACAGTTAAGTCAGTCAAACTCTTCCAACTCACAACCTCTGACCCAGTTCAACCCCTTTATTCTTAAATGGGGAACTGAAGGCCAGACAGGGAAAGCCAGCTGTCCTGGTCACAAGGCTCTTTTCTGAAACTAAGGTGCCCACTTGGTGGGGAGGAAGGTGGAAGTAGCTGCCAGCAGCACCAGCTCAGCCCAGCTCTTACAGGCTGACATCCGTGCTTTGAAATCAGTGTGTATATTTGAGGGCTTAGTTTCTCAATTGCTATTTAAAGCCTGGTTATCTGATTACTTAAAAACTGCTGCTGCTAAAGCAGAGAGCACGTGACCGACCCCCAGCCCCTGGGTGAGGAGAATAGGGCATCTGATCTCTTGAGATGGGATGTCACAGGACAGCTGGGTCCACATCACTGGGTTCAGGAACATTTTCTAGTGGGCGACTCCCAGGTTTACCCTAGGTATCCTGGTGTTTAAAACAAAACCCTACGTGTAACTGACAGGATCTGATGGTTGTGCGTGTGTAAAAACTACATATAAAAGTGTTAGGCTGCTTTGTCAGCTTGCATGGACCGCAGACTTTGGCTGAGACAGAACACACTTTTCTCCAGTGTTATCAGCTGGTGTACACAGTTTAGTTTAGGAAAGATAAATTACCAGCCCAGTTGGGCGTAAGAACCTCTGAGATACCAAATTCCAGGGCTGTGTCTCCTCCAGCCCTCAGGGGTTCCTGGACGGGCCTCATTGTGGTACCTGTTTCTCAACCATCACCTTCTGGATCAGGTTTCTAAATGGAATCTCATTCTCTTTTGTGTGACCTATACCTGACTGATTGAATTGGCAGCCACTTGCCGTATGACTAGATTAAAATACAAATTTAAGAATCTGCCTACAGTGCAGGGGACGCAGGTTCAATCCCTGGTGGGGGAACTAAGATCTCACATGCTTCCAGGCAACTAAATCCACGCCACAATTACTGAGCTTGCGCACCTCAACTAGAGAGCCTGTGCGCTGCAAACTACAGAGCCCAGGCGCCTGGAGCTTGTGCACCACAACTAGAGAAGAAACAACCCACATGCCACAACTAGACAGAAGCCCATGTGCCGCAACGAACGATCACACGTGCCACAACCAAGACCCAACGCAGCCAAGATAAATAAAATTTAAAATAAAATAAACTCAGTCCCTCAGTTGCACTCTCCACTTTTTCAGGTGCTCAGCTGCCCCTGTGTCCAGTGGCCACGCTGCTGGGCTGCCCAGTTCTGCAACACTTCTGTCTGATCCATAATCTCTCTGGATTTGTTTACTGACACACAGATGATCAGATCCTGTGCCTGCTGCCTTTGCAGGAGGCCACCACGGCTAGGTGGCCTGTTAAAAACAGGCCTTTCACCTGCTCCCGAGGGCTTCTTTGGGCAGAACCAGTCCTTCTGCCCGCCCTGCAGCAGGCCTGCTTTTCTGCACAGCTATGCCCTTGGACGCCCGCTCTGATTTGATAGCGATGAAATTCGGTAGCTTGTCTAACAGGCAAGACAGTGTTGGCAGAGGAGGCAACTGAGGGTGTGCACCACTGACACAGTTGCCGTTTTTTCTTTGGCAGTTTGCAGAGGATCTTGAAATTACTTAGAAAGATGAAGCGATAGAGATGGAATACGACTCAGTCATACCTCACGGTGCGTCTGTGAACGCCCTGTACTTGCTTTTAGGTTATGACCCTCTTCGGCCCAAGAGTAGGTGCACATTTACAGATGTAGAAAAGCAAATGTCCCAGAGAGTCAGGGCGACCAGGTGGGAGGTCCTGAGATCATGGCCGGCAGCATCTTTAGGAAGTGCTCAAACCTTATGGCCTTTAATGATTTTTAAAAGCCAATTAATATTTTCTTGTGGCCTTTATTAATTGGCATTTCCCGTTATTCTCCAGATCAGAAAAACAACCTAGTAACTTATCGGTACCTCATACACAGCACATGACAATGGTGGTACCTGTCTCATCAATCGACTTCTGAGGGAGGGACACCTGCCAATGCTGGTGTGCTTCCCAGTCTGCTGTGGGATTTCAGGAAGCCACTGTCATCTTTCCATGTTTCCCCTTTTCTCCATCTCACAAGCCCCCCTTCACTGACCTCCTGGAACATCAGCAAACTGGGCTGATACCCAAGAGGCACCATGAGGGTGAGAAGGGCCCACCGTTCATGGACCTGCACGGCTCCCGCTGCAAGCCCGCAGCTCGTCACAGCCCAGGCAGCAGTGCTGGGGCTTCTTTGTTAGATGCATGAATGCTTCCAAGGTGACACGAGAAAATGCTATGATCCCACCATGCACATGAGTGCTGGGGAGGGAGGGGAAATTATCTATCTATATATCTAAATATATCAATAGTTATCCATACTGCTGAGGAAATATAATGAAATGCTAACAGGAGTTATCCTAGAAGTGAGATTATAAATACAATCTTTTAAAAAATACTTATTCTGTGTTTTCCAAATCTTCTACCAAAACAAAAATTCTCTGGGTTATTTTTATGAGTAGAATGTGTTATTTTTAGAAGTATTTAAAATAAGGTGTAATGATTAGATGTTTTAATTTTTATAAAGAGACCCTGATCAAACTTGGACTTGCTGTTTAGCCAAAACCTGCAGCTTTGACTGCCAGGTGGATTTAAAAGGAAACCTCATTTCAGCATATGTTTAATATACCCAGCAAATGGTAACATTTGAGGTGAAAAAATATTAAAACATACTTTTATTTATTTAAAGCATGGAATGGATAAATGTTAATCTAAGACTTCATCCTTATTTCTGTCTCAACAGTGAGATAATTTATCAATTTATTTGCTAAGTAGAATTTTAAACAAATATTTTACCGTAAAGCCATTTCTTATTATAGTAGTCAAATCATAAAACATATAAATACCTCCATGAAAGACAACTTTTATCTGTTTTTTAATCAAAAGTGGGAAGGGGGGGTTCTCAAATTATAGGTACTTTAACAAACAGTAAGTGACTTTGTCTTTAATTAATGCAATCATAGGACCTTGATTATTTTTAATTATTCAGAACCTTCAAAATAATTGTCTTTTTCTTTTTTTCTTATTTTATAAATTTATTTATTTAATTGGCTGTGTTGGGTCTTCGTTGCTGCACACGGGCTTTCTCTAGTTGTGGTGAGCAGGGGCTACTCTTCGTTGTGGTGCACGGGTTTCTCATTGCAGTGGCCTCTCGTTGCAGAGCACTGGCTCTAGGCGCATGGGCTTCAGTAGCTGCGGCACATGGGCTCAATAGTTGTGGCTCACAGGCTCTAGAGCACAGGCTCAATAGTTGTGGCACGTGGGCTTAGCTGCTCTGCAGCATGTGGGATCTTCCCGGGGCAGGGATCGAACCCGTGTCCCCTGCATTGGCAGGCAGATTCTTAACCACTGCGCCACCTAGTAAGTCCCAATAATTGTATTTTTCTAATAGTTAAATGTGTAAGAATGTTTTTTCTTTCTAATGTTGACATGTTAAAGATCTAATGTATGTGCTCATTATACAAATTATCCAAACAAAAAACAAAAAAACTCCAAAATATGTAAACAGGAGTAGGCACTTCCCTGGTGGTCCAGTGGTAAAGGACCCATCCTGCCATGCCACAGGGCAACTGGGCCCACGCGCCACAACTGCTGAGCCCGCATGCCTCAAACTACAGGGCCCACACACCACAGTAGAGAAGAGAAAACCTGCATGCCACAATGAAGAGCCCATGTACCACAGCTAGAGAGAAGCCCATGCACCACAACTAAGACCTGACGCAGCAAAAAAGAAAACAAACAAAAGAAGTAAACGTGAGTACACCAGACCTGCTCCCAGAACTGAGACAGAACAGCACTTTCTCCCATGTAGGTACCAACAGTTAGTCACTGGCTCTTGCCAATTCTTAAGTATCTCCTGTCGCCCTGTCCGGAGCCTGGGAGGACGGGGAAGGACATGGCGCAGCCAGGTGGCCCAGCTCGGGGAGTGTCCCCTGCCCATCCTGCCGCCCCGACCACACCCAGCCACGCAGACCCCACGACACTGTCTGGAAGGCCTTGGGTCTCATCAGAGCTCTTCCTTCAGGACCTGGCTCAGGTGCTTGCCTCCAAGAAGCCACTTCTGATGCTTCCCAGGAGCCTGAGCTGGGGCCCGCCCCGCCTCCTGTCACCCTGCACATTTCCCACAGCCCCAGTGAACACGGCTCACTGGACTCAGCTCCGGGGTTGATTCCTACTTGTTTCCCTGGAGCGTAGCCCAGGGCCCGGACCGTAATAAGCTCGTCAATAAATCCTCCATGGACGAGTTCCAGTGTGACCTGCAGATCCCTTCCACAAGGTGTCCCTTCATGTGCCATGTGACTGTTTAAAAAAGGAGTTTGGTTGGTCAGAGTAGTCTGATGCCACAGAAATATTCATTGCCAGTGTTATAAATGTGACCTCACTGTAGCTATCAACTCGATACTTGTTCCCTTTTAATGGAAGTTTTCACTTATTAAGAAAAGTATTCATCAACATTCATTATTCTGACATTTGCAAAATCAATCGCAACTAATCCCCATTGGAATCACAGAAAGAGGGAATTTTCTTTAAATATTTAGGGCTTTTAAATATTCTTACATGAAATAGAAAATTAAAGGCCACGAAAACGAAAGACTGAAGGCCTTCCAGCCCACAGGACAGAAAGAGGGGGCCAGACTGGAGTGTCAGGGCGATGCCGACCTCACAGTATGAGTTAGGAATTCTCTCCTCTCCACGTTTAAGGGAAGTCTGAGTAGGACTGGTGTGAGTTCTTTAAACATTTGATAGAAGTCACCAGCGAAGCCATCACGTCTCGGGCTTTGTTAGGAGACCTGATTCGGTGGGGATGGGATGTGGGGGGGAGGGGGCTTTGGGTGTGGAGCTCTGCCTGGAGGCAGCCCCGGGACCGCACAGACTGGGAGCCCCAGCGTGTGAGCTGAGGACCCTGCACCTGGTCCAGGTGGGGAGGGCAGCAGCTTCCATGAGGGCCTGCCATGGAGGAGGCGGCCACAGGCACCAGGCCACCCTGGGCCTTGGGAGAAAGTTATGTGCTTAAAGCTCTGCTGCTCAAGAAAGTGGGAAGGAATGAAAAGGTGGGTGCTGTGTGAAGTACTGTTCCCTAGCTGGTCTCCATGCTTTTCAAGACAGCCTCCTGATACTGACAGTCTGTTATGATCCAGCCAACAGAGAGGTTTAAAAATAAAGTTAGAGCTCATTTAAACCGCCAAATGCTTAATAATGAATATCATTACTGACTATATTGATATCTAAAACCAGGAGTTTTCAATCTATCCATTCACTGTGGTAGGAACTGCACCAATGCTTTCTTCATCGAGCTTTATCCACGTGGTAAAAATACTGAAAATTAAAACATGTTATTTTCTAAAATTGGTGCTGTTAGCTAAAATGTGTTTTCATTTATAATTCCAGTGCCAGCTATGATTTTGGGGCAAGATTCTTTTACCTTAAAAGGCACGATACAGGCAGACCTCATTTTACTGCACTTCATTTGACTGTGCCTCACAGATACTGGTTTTTTTTTCTTACAAATTGAAGGTTGTGGCAAGGCTATCGGCATCATTTTTCCAACAGCATTTGCTCACTTCACATCTCTGCATCACATTTTGGTAATTCTCACAGTATTTCAAGCTTTCATTATTATTATAGTCACAGTGACGTGTGATCAGTGGTCTTTGGTGTCACCACTGTGACTCACAACGGGCTCAGATGATGGCTGTTAGCATTTTTTGTCAATAAAGTATTTTTAAATTGAGGTATGTGCATTGGCTTTTTAGACATAATGCTGTTGCCCACTCAGCAGACTACAGTATAGTGTAAACATCACTTTTATCTGCACCGGGAAACCAAGAAGTTCCAGTGACTTGCTTTACTGAGATGGTCTGGAACCAAACCTGCCACATCTCTGAGGTCTGCCGGTACAACCTTCAAGTCATGGGGCCGGGCGGTCATTATCAACAGCTGCTGACGTCACAGAAGCAAACAACCAGACACGTATGCCCACCACCACTGTTGATGAGCTGCTCTGGTCAAACAAAACAGGCAAACAAAAAAACAACACCAGACTCACATCAAGGCGGGAAATACGGGACAGGGGAAAACTCAAATGACACCATGTGGATGCAACCAGCAAAAATCCAGACAGGGGACACCCTCCAGGACCAATAACCTGGGTTCTGTACGGAGAGAGCACAAGGGAAAAGAGACGGGAGCCCTCTAGATACGGAAAGACTCAGCATGCGACTCAACCACCAATTACAATGCAGGCCTGGGTCCAGATTCGAACAACTACACTGTCAAGAAATTTTTAATGAGACAATCAGAAATTTGAAGTGACCAGGTGATGATGTTCAAGAATTACTGTCAATTTTAAAAGATGATAATTGGCATCATGGTCATGTGAGAAAAAAAAGAGGACCTTTAATATATCTGCGGATGAAATGATATGACATCTGGCATTGGCTTCGAATTGATCTGGGAATGGATAGGGGAGAGATGAAACAAGATTTATAAATGAATTAATAATTGTTAAAAATGGGGGTAGGGGGATCAGGTCATTAGATCATGCTTTCCATTTTCATGTGTGTTTGAATTTTTCCATAAGAAAAAGTTGAAACTCACAACCAGGAGAAGGTACTACAGACAGACAGGTCACACCTGAACAATGTGCCTTGTATGCCTGGATCCTGAGTTTTGTGACATGCAAATTGTAAGTTTTTGGTTTTTTTTTTTCAGCAAAAGGAATTTTTATGCTTTTAGAAATCCCTTAAGATCATTTCCAGGGAGTGCAGTGGTTGCCTGCCAATGCAGGGGACACGGGTTCGAGCCCTGTTCCGAGAAGATCCCACGTGCCTCGGAGTAACTAAGCCTGTGCGCCACAACTACTGAGCCTGTGCTCTAGAACCCAAGAGCCACAACTACTGAGGCCATAAGCCACAACTACTAAAGCCCATGCTCCTAGAGCCTGTGCTCTGCAGCAAGAGAATCCACCGCAATGAGAAGCCCACACACTGCAATGAAGACCCAACGCAGCCAAAAATAAATCAATAAAATAAATAAATCTTAAAAAAAAAACACAGATTATTTCCAGTTTGAACATTGTTTTAAAATATACTGGGGCCTTTAATAAAACAGCATTTCATATCTGCCCTTCCAAGCAGTTTCTCCAGTTTTGACATCTACCACCAACAAAATGGAAAAGCTCTATTTTCTTCTGAAAATGATTTCTGGAGTTAGTTGAAGTAATTTGCAATGATAACAGTGCAAACAATCTATCATGCAGTGTGCTTATCTAAGAAGAGAAGCCAAGGACATTTTTGAGTGAGATTGCAAAACCGTGCATTTCCTGGATCAAAGCATGTGCTGCGGCCTGTGAGGAGACAGGCATGTCCCCACGTAACACAGGCCCGTCTTTGGGAGAGTTCCCATTTCCTGTAGCCGAGCTGCCCCCTCACCACTCACGCCCCCAGTAGGGCTGACCGTGGGGGCAGTGTCGGGGAGCCACACACCCCATGGGAGGCATGGCTTCCGCAGGCAGGCACACAGTCGTGACGGACCACACTGTAAGGAAGGAGAAACAAGCAGCAGCAGGGCCCGGCTCACTGCACCAGCTGCCCGCACCCCAGTCCTCTCTGGAGCACGCTCACTTTCTTACTCCGCAAAACACCTGCGGCACCAGGTCTCTTCTTTCAGACTTGCTCAACACCACTCTGCCTGTCCCATCCGCCAGTGATCTTTCCTTCAGCACTAAGATAACAGTCAGCCAACAGAGCCCCCCAGCTGCACCTGGGTCCTCGCCCTTGGCCTTCCCACTGGCACAGTGGATCCGTGTCCCTGTTCCTGGATAGCCGGCTCCTGCCCGTGTGCTCTTCTTCCTTCTCAGTCATCCCCTTTCCTCTATCCTTTCCTCTTTCTCTACTGTATAATCTACACTGAAAACAAAAAGGGACCAAAAGGCCCTCTGGAGGCTCCGCCGCCCTGGAATTCTCACCCCAGCTCTGCTCCCTGAGAGTGCATCCCCCTCAGGAGTTTTAAACTTTCCGTTCCTTGTGTCTGGGAAGCTCCTCCCCTTGACCTGTGGGCCTCAGGTGTCACCCCTCAGAGAAGCGCTCTGCTGCAGGCTCTGTCATGTGCTGCCAGATGCCCTGCAAGCCTGGGGACGGATTGGGGCTGCGGGGACATGGCCCTCAGCTGGCAGTGCTCCCCAGGAATCCCCCCAGCTGAGATCCCGGCCCCCAGATGCCGCGCCAAATCCAGGCAGCTCCAAGGGCCGTCCTAGCCCGGAGGTCTCAGCACAGGCAGCGGGGGCACCGGGCCAGCCTCTCCCTCCCTTAAGGGACCCAGGCGCCCCTCATCAGCACCTGCACGCGCTGTCAGGGTCAGCCTCCCAGAAAACCCCACCCTGACCTCCACCCAAGATGTCACCTGACCCCTCCATCACCTCAGCTTGCTTCCTTCTTCCACACAGCGTCTAGCACTGGTATTTTTGTTTACTTCTCATTGTCTGCTTTTTATCACTAGAACCTATGTTCCACCAGCGCCAGGGGCTGGTCTTGTTTATCTCTGTCTCCAGAGCCCATACGAGGCCTGGCCCTGAAGACAGCTCTGTCAAAGGAATGGATGGATGCAGTGACTCACGGCCTCTGCGCTTCTCACAGGCGCTTAGGATTACAGATAACGACACACAGGGTTTACACTGCATACTTCCTGAAGATGTAATGATTAGATCGCTATTTTCAACCTTAAGTCTTCATTCAGAAAACAATATGAAAACTGAAGAAAATGCAGAAAAAGGTGATTACAGGTCTAAAGGAGAAAGGAGACCTTAAAACCTGACACAGTCTGGCAACTGACAGACCTCCTGTGTGTAAATTGTCATTTACAGATAAAATAAAAACAAAAGGAGGACTGAAGTTAAGGAAGGAAAGGCTGTGTGACAGAAGGGAATCTGCAGGCCCCAGGAGGAAGTGTCCGCCCCACCCGAGGGTCACCACCTTCCTGCTCGGAGGGAAAGGCACCCCACATCACCAGAGCCCGCCGTTCAGGATCAGGGTACACAGGGCCTTACTCACCGGAGACGTGGTTTCTGGTTTGGACACTGGTGCTTTAAAGGTAGGAGCATTTTGGGAAACATCTTTCTTATCTGCAGCCGCCCCCGTGGACAAACATTCCAAGTAATCCGGTGGTGGGATGACGACGCTGCTTTTCTCAGATAAGTTCATTGTGCTCACACTTCGTACCGGCGCTGAGCTAGTGTCCAAGAACCAGAGGGGACAAGCTAGATGAGACCTGCCCCCTGCACCCCAAACATCCCAAATCTCCTATGGCCAGAACTACGGTGGATTAATAATCCAACACGGTGGGAGAAGAAATTACAGCACACACACATACTATATACATATATATGTATATGTATGGATGACAATGCAATGTTTCTGCTGGCTTATAAATGTACACTCGAAAGATATTCTTTAAAAGATGACAAAAACTAAAAATAGAACTACCATACGACCCAGCAATCCCACTGCTGGACATATACCCAGAGAACACCAAAATTTAAAAGACATGCACCCCAATGTTCACTGCAGCACTATTTACAATAGCCAGGACACGGAAGCAACCTAAATGTCCATCAACAGATGAATGGATAAAGAAGATGCGGTACATATATACAATGGAATATTACTCAGCTGTAAAAAGGAACGAAACTGGGACATTTGTAGAGACATGGATGGACCTAGAGGCTGTTATACAGAGTGAAGTGGGTCAGAAAGAGAAAGACAAATACAGTATATTAACACATATACGGAATATAGAAAAAGGGTACAAATCAACCGGTTTGCAAGGCAGAAATAGAGACACAGATGCAGAGAACAAACACATGGACACCAAGTGGGGAAAGCGGGGGGAAGGTGGGGGGCGGGGATGAACTGGGAGATTGGGATTGCCATGTATACATTACTAATAAGAAAAAAAATATCAAATTGTACACGTTAAATATATGCAGTTTACTGTATGTCAATTTTATCTCAATAAAAGTTCTTAAAGGAAAAAAAAAGGAGGGGAAAAGTAGCTCAATTAGGGGCTGACTCTTGATTAACTTAAGGTGTTCAGTAAGAAAATACAGCAAAAGCATTGAGCACTTCAGACTAAAAATCTCAGAATTTTAACATCCTAAAAATATTTAGTTTCATTTCTTGGCCTGTGGCAGCTGAGCAATTCTGCAAGGGATGGAGACACACAGATGGCTGTGAGCAAGTATCATGGAAGGACTTGGGGGCGTCAAGTGTGGCATCTGCAGTCCCGGGGTTAGAAGGGTTGCTCTGACACAGGAAGCACTGTGGCCAAGGCCACAGTGATCAAGATGATGCCACGTTCTGTTTGGACATGTTGTTTCTGAGGACCCCTGGGACAGCCAACTAATCACATACAAACACTCACGTCTTGGCTGGGTTAGTCTAGTCTTGGCACCACCACTTCTAGCTCTGTGAGCAACTTATTACACCTTTCTGCATCCCCGTTTCCTCAGTTTTCAAGTGGGGCCCTATCTCACAAGGTTGTTGTGAGAATTAAATGACCTGGTCAATGTACGTGGACAGTTCCTAAATGAAAATAACAGTCATTATCTGGGTGGGATACAGGCGCGGGGGCTGTCGGCACTGAGGTGCTGAGTGAAGCCTGTTGACGTAATTTGAGCCATGGGAGCAGACACGGTGGCCCAGGAAGCACAGAAAAGGAAAGAGGACACCTACGTCTAAGCGGAGGGCAGAGGTGAGGCCTGAAACAAGACTGACAATGGATGGCTGGTGACATGGAAGGGAAATAAAGAGTGAAAGGGCAAGAGAACATTCCAGAAAAAGTGTTCACCAGTGTTAAAGGCTGCTGAGTAAGACCAAGACAGAGCACAAGGGCCTTGGATTTAGCTGTGGTGGGCGGTGGGGAGAGTGGTTCTGAGGCTGGAGTGTGGGGTCTGGGGCGTGTCTCGTCCCAGTTTTGTGGCCGACAGAAACCAGGAAAGAAAGAATCATGGAGCACCCCGCCCCCCTGCCCACTCCACACCATTTGCGATTTCCCTGTGGGCTCTGCTCCACATCCAGATTAATTCTGACATGCCTGAGAACACGAGGTCCAGGAGCATTTTCTACCCCTGGGTCATCTGAGCCGCAAGCAGGTCCTACCTTGGCCCGGGCACGCTCAGGGTCTCCTTGGAGTTTTCCTCCAGCAACTTTGTGTATGACGATGGGAACCAACCCCTCCTGCAAGGGGAGAAGACGACCTTGCTGGGGTGCTGGCAGCAGACAAGCAAACCATAAACAACCAGGAACAGCCCGGGCCACTTTCATCACAGTCAGGTGTATCTTACATCCACTTTTAGTTGGATCCCCTTTTTGTCTTTTGTTCCCATACTGGTTTTACTTAATACTTGAATAATCTACACAGAAACTCGGTTTAACCTACTTCTAGTAAGGCTTGTGCACATACAGTTGAAATGATGACACTGGCATTTAAACGATTCACGTGCTAAATCTTAAAGTATATCTTGAGAAATCTGAAGTCACATGAAAAGAAAAAAACTTTCATACGTGACTCCTATTTATGCATCAAACTTATCTATCTACGCACACACATACAGAAAACAGCCTGGGAATGACTGGGAATGGGATAACTGCAGTTAACTACATGACAGCTATCACTGAACTGTGAACGTCACTGTTGTGAAAACGCCATCTGCCCACAAGGACGACCTGCTATGAGGAGACACAGCAGCTCTCTTGGTGCGGGGCCCTGGGGCCGCCGGGCCCGTGTGGAGGCCCCTCCCGAGACCTACACTTTGGTGTCGTCATGCTCTCCGTACAACCAGCCATCCTTCTCCTCAGAGATGAGCAGCGTTATGACATCCCCCTGTGCGAAGCTAAGTAAGGTCTGGTTAGCGCCAGCTGTGTGCGGAAAGATGGTTTTCACTTTCTGTTTTTTCACCATGTTCAGTCCGGTGGCAACAGAAACCGATCGCTGTAAACTGGGGTCATCTGAAGAACCTGTCAGAAATGAACAGAGCAGTGATGATTTTTCAAAGAAGGATGACAAGGTAAGTTCAGAGGAGCCAACCCCAGAAAACCACCCACCCCTGTCTCGCCAGCACACCTGTTCTACTGAGACGCCAATCGACCTATATTTCCACACCTCCACCTGTGCAGAGCCATGGCCCGAGGACTCTCGGAGGAGGATCCCTGTGGCTAAAGACTCTTCCAGGCTGAGAGGATAAGGCAGTGTTGCCAAGCTTCATCTGCACTGATTCAATCAGGACAGTTCTTAAAGAGGCAAAGTGCCCCTGCACCAAATGGCTCCATGCTTTCCTCCCCTGCTCCCCCTGAACAAACCACAGAAGCGCTGTGAGGCACCAGCTCAGACCAAACTGCCAGGGCCTGTGCCACAAAAAAGAGAAACTGGCAATGCAGATGTTCTTGCTGCCGTGGCTCACCTGCTCACCCACGAGCGCGGCAGGGATGTGGTGAGGATGAGTCACTCGTATTGACCCCTTCCTAGGTGCCATGGCAGAGCCAGGAACCAGATGGAAGCAGATGCGGGTGGCCTGGCTGCACGGCCTAACACTGCACTCTGTCATATCTCAGCTCAAACCAGGCTGATATTTACCAGGCCCCGGCCCCCACCCCCACCCCAAATTGGAATGGAAATTTTTTTCCAGATAATTTTTCCACTCAAATTTTGCTAGCCTACTATTTACTTTAAAACAATGCATAATCTCTTTCTGCATCCTTCTCGAAAATTCTTAATAACTACAATGTAAACTTTGCTATCTCTTCAACATGCCGCATACCCTAATTACCTCTGTTGTACTGAATCCAGTGATTTTCACTTAGCTTTTACCAATAAGAACCAAAGAATCATTTGAATGATCGGCCTGCACAGGGCACTGTATATTTTAACTTTCTGATATATATAACTTACAGTCCTTCCAAGGCAAATGGCTACAGAGTGTCGACTTTCCAGCGGATGTTTCCAACAGCTGCATGTGCTGCACAGCCTGTGCGCTCTCCCTAGCAGCACACCATGGGATCGCCACGAACGTCACACCCAAGAGGCCTGTGAGCCCCCCCCACAGAGACAGGGGTCCGGCACCATGACAGTCTCAAGGTCCTGGGTGCCACAGACTCTGTGTAGGCAGAGTGGAGCCTAAGCAAAGCCACCTGAAACGCCTGTAAACAGTAACTGGTCCTGACTTGTTAGAGTCAACTGGGTTAAGAAATTTAAGCCGTTAGAACTTAAGTCTCCAGAAAGCATGAAGTGCTCTGTTGGAGATGATGAAAAACACTGATTATAATTCAATCGAAGCCTACTGGTAAGACTAATAACCACTGATTTTGTCATATAAACGTCTACAGTTTGTTTCATTGAAAGAAAGAAATTTTATTCCAATTGCTACAAATACAGAACATAGCTCAAGGCTCTGTAAGTTATATCTCACTTATTTTAAAATATAACACCTTTCCATAATATGTTTACTCTATGTAAACATCAATCTGTACACAGAATTAGTATGTGTCAAAGCAACGTGTCTTATGGTTCTAGAATAAACCTGGACCCTGTCTGGAGGTGAGTTCCTCCAAGCCAGTGAGGGCGGGTGCAACCACACAGGTGGATTTACCTCTAGTTCAAGGCACAGCTATCCTGAATATTTAAAAAGTTTAAAGGCATTTTAAAAGGATTTTAACCAGGTATCTTACCTGTTGAATTATTTTTTCTTTCTGAATTCTGTGCGACTGTGGCTGGGTTATTAAACATGTCAACCAAAGGGCTGGTCGATGCTCTGGCTGAAGGAGCCGAGGGGATCTTTGGTGAATATTGAGAAAGGGTGTCATAATCTCGCCCAACCTGTGAAAAATTCCTTATTAGTTTAACATTAGTACAACACAGCAACGGCATTAGACAGATCCCCAGGGCTGTTCTGCATAACATGCTTTCAATTCCATCTTCTTCCCCAAGTTTGCTTGCTTGTAGGGCAGTGCCCCATTTTGAATTATTTCAGGAATACCACGTTCTTCCCTCATCTTCATCTTCTTTCTTAAGCAGTTACTCCCACTTTCCCCGGGCCCTGAAAAGCACGTGCCTGCTCCCTGTCTCCCTGGATTTTTAGGCTCCCTTTGAAGTGCCGCTCAGCTTCTTCCCCACTTCTTGGATCCACTGGCTCTGAGCTGATGGCTCCCCCCTCTGCAGGAACCTTGCTCTGCACATCCCTGGGGCTGAGATGTCCTGCTATTTTCATTCTCCACACGCTGACCTTGCTTTTCTCACGCTGGAGACCCCTTCAGTGTTTCTGGTCCACTGACAGCACCTGCTCTTATTTTCCCATGTGGTTGTGGACCTATTAGGCAGGTTGATGGCTCGTCTTAAATATCTTTGCCGTCATTTCAGAGGGCTTTATATGGAGAGCAAGGGTGGACTGACTCGTGTTCAAACTACCTACTGGATTCAAATCTCCACACGTGTTTGTGAAAAATAATAAAACCCATGTTCAAAGAACAGTGAACTGCGACGCTTGCATCCCTTACCTGGAATACTGGGGTGACTGTTTTCTTCCTCAGGTGCCTTATACAGTGACAAATGGCACCAGGGTTTTGCTAATCTGTTTCCTAAGACACTTTATGCTTCCTTTGATGGGAATAAACTTATAAAATTGGAATCATTACAATTAAACACAGTATCAATAGAACCTCCAAAACAAAGATTACAGTGCTAACCACAGTGTGAAAGAAACATTTGCACATCTAATTACAAATCTGAAGGTAAGGGGATAAAAGTGAGAAAAGGTAGACCCTAGAAGCAACACAAGAGGACCCGTGATTTCCACTAACAAAGAAGGCCTTGGTCTGTCATGCAAATTTGGCTGAAATCCTATTAGCAAACATACAACCAAAATCTTGAGGAGACAACCAGCTCTTACCCCGCTACTTCTCTCGATCATGGGTGAAGGCAGAGGCGTTCCAGACATTGGGGTGGAGATTGGGGTCTTAATTTCTTCAATCATATTCATGACTTTCTCTGGTACTTTGGTGGCATCACCACACGTTTCTTGCCACTTAGGCAGTTTGGAATTGATCAATTCTGCAGACTGTAAATTCAAAAGAAGCAAAACCAAAGACAAATGTATGTTGTTAGAAGGACTGACACAAATTACTAATACTACTACTAACATATTCCTGGCTTACCACCGGAAGTGTGGGGGCTGTGAATTAAACTCAGAGAGGAGCTTAAGCATCTGTGGGTGTCTGCTGTGTCTTATTTGTTGAGAAGGATATAGGCTCCTGTTCTAAAGGAATTTACCATCTCCCTCAGTGTGAAATCAGAGTTTAAGACTAATATAAGGATTGTAAATGATTCAGAAGAAATTCAAAAACTAAAAGGGAAGGTGGAGCAAACCGTATTAACCCCCATGTTTTCCTAGTGGACCCAGAACTGCCAATCTCTGCTGTCTTCCTCCCACTCCTTCCATAAGAAGTGTCTCTAACGGAGCGACAGGACCAGGAGTGGGCTCGACCTCAGGGAAACCGGACTGGCATGTTAGAGGAGTGAATCAGATCTGTCCTGAGAAGTTTCTGTACAGGCAGAGGGACTAGAGGCAGAGAGTGGTGGGTCTTCAGAGTAGGGGGCAGTGCTGAGGGGAAGCCCTGGCCAAAGGCTGGCTGGGGCTCTGGGGCAGGCAGATCATGGGCTTTGCAGAAAAACTGGGCTGCAGAGCAGAGAGATGCAGAAGGACAGTGACGAGACCCCTTAGCTGCAGAGGCGTCTGTCTTGTCTCACACAGCCTGGCTCTTCCTCCAACTGGACTCCCAGATTCCCTGGAGCCTTTCTGAGAACCCCTTTTTCCATGCCAGCAATCTAGTTGGAAAAGGGAAGTAGGGGACCCTTTTTGAAACTATTTTCATAACAACCACACTGTTTTCATTTAGGCTCTGCGTTCATCAGGCGGGGGCTGGGGTGTTGATGTCAATCCTAAGCCCCGCCCCTCACACCACCCCTGTCTCCCGCCTGTGACCCGGACACGCCAGGAACCAGCTGCAGAGCCCGCTTCCTCCCAGAAGCCACGGAAAGGCCTGGGGTCAGGGAAGGCACCGGAGAGGGTTCAAAGGCTTGGAGAGATTTCTGGTAGAGAAAGAAGTAGATTTGGCTCATGTCATGCTAAAAAATGTAACAGGGACTCAAGGTTAAGTGTAAGAAAGACTCTGCCCACAACTAGAGCTCTCTGGAAATAGGCCACGTTGCCTCACGACACAGCAAGTACCCCATCGTTGGGGGGTGGGGTGGGGAGGGGTGGCCACAGAGAGCTTCAAGGTTGCTTCTGTCCCCCTCCAGCCCTCAACTCTGCCCCACAGGACACTGTCACCATGGAAACACTAGTACAGATGCATTGGTGACAAAAGTGATCATCTAATGCAGCTTTTTTCTTCTTTCCTGTAACAATTTGAGACCTTAGAGATTTAGATTTGGTAGCTGACTGTTCCTTAAAGTTGCAAAAACTTTATGGAGTATGTAACCCATGATATATGCATACATACAGAGCCAAGTCGCCCCCACTCCCACCACCCCCGGAAAAGAGGAAACTGCGCTATATTCAAGCTCTTAGAAAGCGTCTCGTATCACGGAGCGCTCTCTAAATTACTTTATTATGAATAACAGTGAATATTTGACTTCAGTCAATCCTGGTTCTGGATGCTTACATAAGCCCAACAGAATTCATAATTAAAAAAAAAGAGGAAAGGAAATGTAACACATGGCTTGTAATGATTCTGGAAATACAACCTCACAACTGCACGTGTAGAAGGAGGGCGATAAAGCCAGTCGTGCAGCTGATGGGATCGTGAAAACACACACACCCCGAGGAAGAGTGAAAAAGCAACCCCAACCAGCTGTCCCGATGCTGTGAATGGGCTCTGCGACCTGGGACAGGATTTCCAGCAACAGCGTCTACATGGACCCCCAAGGCAAGCATCTCAGACCACCCAGGTGGGGTGGACCTGGGGCCTGTCGGGACTCACCCCGAGGTTCTGGTGAGGACACTGATGCTGAAGATGCCTCAGAAAGTGTCTGAGAGAAGCTGACTCATGGGCGATAAAAGGAAAAAGTGCCATTTCTCAGTTACTGATTACATATGGATGTGTTACTAAATTAAACATTAAAAGCAAACATTTGACCATTTCATCTACATTTCTAAAAGTTTACACATTTAAGTTGGTCAAAAATTATTTCTTTGGAATCTTCTCACTGGCAAAATAAGCCCATCGCTTTATATTGAGGCATGTATGGAAGGTGAGGCATTTCAAGGGCACTGAAATATGAATGAAATTAGTCCACACGGCACAATTTGCCATCACACCCACCTGTAAGTGATAATGATGTATGTGATTCGCGAAGCTGCAGTGTTTGTCAACTAGAAAGCAGAAGCGCCTTTTCTCCTCAAGTAGAGCTTCTTTGCAACCATCTGCAATAAATTTCTGGATTTCATTCTGGCGAGAAGTAATGGTTTCTACATACTAGGAAAATAAACAATAATTATAGAAGTATGACATGAGGAATCAAATAGCTACACATCCTGACACATCTTCTGCCATCTTTATGCTCGGTTTATTTTGATAATGGAGTAAATGCTAAATGCAGACAAACAGACAAAACACCAAAGTTGTAAGCTGATCTGAGCAGACAGCAACATTCTTATTAAGATCCCTGACTTATGCTTGGAGAGAAGGTGCCAAAGGCTTTACATTCCACTAGGCAATTTGCAAAAAATATTACTTCGTACTCCAGGAATATGATGTTTTATTGGAAAATCATGGGACCAAAAAGTTTGGAGTTGGAAAGTTCAAGTTCAAATCCCAGTGCCAACCATGTGACTTAACCTAAGCCTCACTTTTCCGGTCTGTAAAATGGGGATAAGTAATGCTTATCCCGGAGAGTCCCTGACACCCTCCCCCAACCCCCAAGTTGGGAGAAAATGCCAATGCTCTTGACTAATTATCCTTAACTCTGGGAAACTACAGCCTTCAGCTCCAAGTGAAAATGCTTCAACAGCAGCACAACAGTGATGGATAAAGTATAGGCTGACTAAGGTGAGCACGCTTCCCCGTTAACTGAATAAATCATCAACCCCCAAATAAAGTAAAATAGTGCTGAAAAGTTCACCTCAATCTCTTTGTGTTCATATTTGAGAGCATTTCGTCCTCCTTGACTTTTCCTTCTGATCTTCTTCAATTCAGCTTGAGATTTCTCCAAAGAATCTAATTTATTCCTGTGTTCTGCTTGGTATCTTTTGAGAGTTGCCTGTAAGTTAAATGTCACACTTGTTTTATTGCAGCATCGGGAAAACTGTCAGGTGGTCACTTTTGCTGCGTTTCCACTGGGTGTGGCGGGGGCCACAGGCCCACACTTCACGCTGCCCTTGCCTGGCAGCAGGTACCCCCACTTCACACCACCCGCTTTCCTTCGACTTCAATGTTCCTGAAGTTCCCCGTTTACATGAAGGGCCCTTGACCAGAAGGGCAGCTCTTGGAGGACAACAATGTCATTTCTTTCTTTTATTCCTTTTTTTCTCCAAGGTTTTTGGACACTGGGTGGCCAGTAAGTGCTTTGGTGAATAAATAAACAATATCAAATCACACACTCCTGTTTTATGACTTAATGATTTCAAGAAACAGAATGAACAAGAGCCATCACTTCCGGTGATTCTGGGTATTGTGAAGCAGAGTATCTTGGAGCCTCACAGACCTGGGTTAGAATTCTGGCTTCATCCCTCATTTCCTGTGTGACCTCAGCAATTACTTAATTTTTCTGAAATTCACATTCACCCTCTAATCTGTAGTGAGGACAGTAAGAGTGCCTATATTGTAAAGACAGCTTCCGCGGGGATAAGATGCAGCTAATGGACGGAAAGGGCTTGGTATTACATCCTCCGGATGGAGGCAAGGCAGCAGGACGATTTCAGGGTAACCCACGCTGCTTACTGCCACACGAGGTCTTGGTGAGAAGAAAGGGGGCTTCGGGTGGCAAAGGAAGCAGCTGCTGTACAGCAGACAGGTGGAAAGAGCAGGGGCTGAAGGGCCGGGGGAAGGAGCAAACTGCTGGAATCGACACTGCCGTAGGGCGACAGGGGAGGGATCCCATGACGGGACCGGAGCCCCAGATGGCGTCCTCCCACACGGCTCACGTCTGCAAGTGCTGGTTTGTGAAAGCGACAGCTGCACTAATGCAGACACAGGTGTCATCCACATATGCCTGTTCTTTGAAACCAATGTTTTCCAGAAGTGTATGATTCCTCGCAGGATTTCTTTCTGTGCTTCTTAGTAAAGATCCCGAGTGCTAGCACGTAGCTGGCTCTGCCCAGAGGGACCTTGTGGGGGTTATGCGCCCGCGTACACGTGCGATGGCCAGCTCCATCATGCTTGCTGCTGCTGCTGAGTCAACAGTGGCCCAAGTTCTCCTCAGGCTCAGCCGTCAGGGAAGTGCAGCCTCCCCGAGAGCTGGGCCCCCAGGCCCTGGGCCACCTCCACCCACAGGAGGTGTTGCAAAACCAGGTACTCACGTTCATATATTTCACATCAAGTTCTGTCTTCTTCTCCAGCTCACGGATGATCTCTTTATGGAAATTTTTGAACTGTGAACACAGGAAATGAAAATTTCAGACCAGGTTTGAGACTTGCAGTGAAATAAAATTTAAAAATTAAGTATATTTGGTAAATATAAAAACAGTTCACATACGTTTTCATCAAGGCTCTCATTGAGTTTCTTGTGGATACTCGAAATCTCTATGAGAACATGGCCTGTGAACAAAACCAGATAAGTCAGGGCAAAAAGCCACTGTGTGGTTTATTTTGTAGAGATATGAAGGGAAGTAAAGCGGTGGGTGAAGCCCAGTCCCCGGCTGCTCCCAGACAGGTGGGAACCAGGCCCTGTGGCACTGGGAACACTGGCTGCATCCCCATGGCGGGGGTGGGTGCCAGATGGACGCAGCTGATGGCAAACTCACTCCACAACACCGTTCATCAAAAGCACACCAACCTTGTCTTCAAACTCATATTGTTCTCTAGCTACTTGTTCCCTAAGCGGAATCCTATTTATCAGGTTTAATTGTTAAATTCTCTTACAAAAGATTATCTTGGTTATTATACTAACTATAGGGGAAAAATGACTTATTTTTATCTAATCCCCTGAGTAATCTGATTATCTGTCAGGCATAAAAGATAAAGGTTATTTTCTTTTTCTCATATGAGTTCTTGTATCATTCTGGAAAATCTCGCCATGGGAAACGGCGTCTCCTGGGGCTACACCGTTCTCTGAGGAGGTGAGTGTTCCAGGACAAAGGAGCGGTGCTCCAAAAAGCAGCGCAATGACCACTTGACTCGCGAAGCACATCTCTTGTGGGGCTCGTGACAGAGGCCTGCCCCGCCGCCTACTAAAGGGGAACAAGAGCCTCTCTCTGTCATCTTCTCTACAGGAACCAGATGGGTCTGATCCCTAAGAACTGGGAGCAACAGAATCATTTGGAACCACCACCAAATCATACCAAACCACAAAACATGCCGAGCAGACCACCCTACAGTTCGGTGGGCAAATAAAAGGAATTCTTTGCGCAAACTGAAAGGCTGTGGGTGAGGGAGAATGAAAAGGACGACTAAGACACGGGGGAAGAACAGACTACTGACTAGACTCTGGCTTCAGCGAGCACCTCTATGCAAACGACTCTACTACACCTAGCTCTGAAAACCTACAGCAGAGGTGGGGAGGGGTCTCCCAAGGCCCCTGGCCCCACACGTTTACACCTGCCAGTTGGACCTCTTAGGAGCCGCCCTCCTTCTTCAAGCTCTTATTTCTCATGACTCCCAGCTTGTTCTCTTCTGGATCTTCTCCCTCACAGGTGCCAGGAATCCTTCCAGATCTACATGTAAAATGCCACTCCCTCCCATGGGGTCCCAGAAAAACCAGCTCCTCAGCCTGAAGCCCACTGAGCAGTGCTGCTTAAAATAACCACGGTGGGTGGTGGGGACATAATCTCCTGGAAGGATATAACCGTGTTAATAGAGGTACATAAGTCCCTAAGCACCACGTGATTCTAGGAACACCTGTTGGGTAAGCATGAGAGTGAGGACAGATGAGTCCCCAGCACTCATGGTCCCTCCCGCCAGGGTATCAAGGTACCCACTCTACATCCTCAGTGACACTGACTCCATTTATCCCATAATTCGGTTCTCCTAAAGCTCCACATGAAACAAATAAACAAACCAGAGTTCTTCACAAAGGAAGCCTTTATGTGACCAAGAATACAATTGCATTAATATGTCATTTCATATAATTGAAATAATCTGAGTTACCTTCACATCTATTTTAAACCCATAAATAACTCCTGGTTGGAGATGAAAAATAAACAACATCAAAAACCACTTCAATTAGTCGAAAATCAAGCACTCTAATCCGGGCAAATCAGATCCACTTAAAAAAAAAAGTTTTAAAAATAAATTTGCTTAAATCATTCAAAGTGATTCAGGCTGGAAGCAAAGTGTTCACATTTTTTTTTTCACGTTGTCATGAACTTTATTTCTACAACTTTATATAACATGGACCTCCAAGAATTCTGTTGCCAAAACAAAAGTATGTGCTTGTATGGAGGGAACGCCAGCACTGCTGAAGCTGGAGGGCTCCCGGCCACCCACACCCCCTCCTCACTCTCCCTCCTGCCCGCCTGCAGGCACCCAAGGCCCAGTGAAACAGCCCATTCACTCTGCGGGCAGAACGGAACACCTGACCTGCCCCCTGTTATTCCTGTCCCTCACGGTTCTTGGAATTTAAATGCCCACCTCATAGCAGCAGCCACTGAGTCCTCAGTCTTAAAAAGGATTAGAAAACATCTTTACTGTGATTATGTAAGCTGCCAAAAGAGTATCTTGAAACAGAAAATGAAGACAGCCTTTATGTTCAATCTACAGAAGTTTATTCTTAATATAGCAAGTGTTACTTTATGTCTGAAATGTGGTATCGCACACGTTTTACTCTTAGCCCCGTAACCTACTTTTTCATAAATTACATTTGGGAAGAAAAAAAAATTTTGAAAAGAGAGGGTGCAGTCGAGAAGGCATGGCCCAGATTCTAATGGAGCAGAACTGAGTAAACGCCCAGACAAGAACTGGCGTGTTGATCCCAGAAATTATGGCACTGCATGTACTGAGCAGCCATTTCCTTTTTTTCCTTTTAGGTTTTGAGTCAATATTTTGGGAAGAAACTCATAGTAAGTACAGTAATGTGATTTGTTCTGAATAAATTACATTCTTAAATGGCAATATTAAAGGAATTTATATACAAATTTTTTCAGCATCATGAACTTGATGCAAGTAAAAGTCAACATCTACCATCAGTTTTTCTCTAAAATTCATACAAATAGCAGCTAGTAGTGGTATCACTCTAATTTTAGGAACTATGAAAAAATATGTCCAATATCTTGGACAGTATTGTATGAAGATATGCATTTAGCCAATAGGCAGTATGGACTTTAAAAGTTAAACAACAAAAATTAAAAAGTATTACTGGTATGAACACATAGAAAGTTTTCAGCTGAAATATAGATTAGTCATTGGACTATTAATATATTTTCAACTAGATAATTCTTCATCAATTCACAGTATAAATTTAGAGGAACCAGATGGACACTACTAACAGACTTGAAGAGCATAGAACATGTAGGCATAAATATTCTTTTTCATTTATATTTGATCATGGATAATCAGAACATTTATTATTTCCAGAGAGCACAGAGCAATGACTGAGTCACACCCTATTTCCTCCATGTGACTTCGAGTGGAATCAGACAATAAGCGACAAGGCGGAAGTCAACCCACTCCTGGCCTAAAGTTACAGGGTATGGATTAAAGGAAAACTGATAAAAGGATATATTTTTTCTGAGTTTTCCAAATACCCAGTGTGATGCAGAGAAAATACAATGGAAGTAAAAGCAAACTACACACAGATCGGATACGTTAAAAACACAAGTATGTACTCAGAATCACCAACACTGAATTAGTAGAGTCAGATGAGTAACCACCACCACGTGACCCAACTTGGAAGGCTTTGCCAGCATCTAAGAATAGCTCTCAATGGCTGTCCACCCGAGTCCCTGGACGCAAGTGGGTGCTCTTCTCTTGTCAGTATTGAAAGTGTGCAAATAAACAATGTGCATATAGGCACAATGCCAAATAAGTGACAGGGTGAGCATTTCATCCAACGTTCCTCCAAAAGTCTAGCTTCTGACTTAGCCAATCATAGTTTCCCAGTTCTAAATAATGTCTTGCATGGAGACTAAAATTATCCTACCACTGATGATGATTTATTCCATCTGATGAAAACAAGTAAGACAAACTGAAGTTATACAGCAGAATTACATAGTGTTCCTACATTCTTTCATTGTCAGAAACAAAAGTAAAGTGTCAAGTAATGGCTGGCTTTGATAAGAGAAGATGCATGGTGAAATGTCCAGTGTAGTCACTAAAAGAATAAAGTGCATGTAACTATGAAGCTAATAGAGAGGGGGGAAAAATAATTAGTCAAAAAGAGGACTAGAGAAGAAATTAACATAGGACAGAGAGTAGAAAGTGAAAGTAATTACATTGGATGTCAATGGAGTATATAGTTCAATTAAGAGACAAAGACTGTTAGGATTAAAAAAACAACACCCAACTATACTCTGCTTATAAGAAACACACCTAAATACCGAAAGGTTGAGAGTAAAAGGATGGAATAAGATACATGGCAAACACTAACCAAAAGAAAGCTGATGCAGGTATATTAAAACCAAATAAAGAAGACAAAATAGTCAAAGAAGGCAAGAAGCATTATTAGAGATAAAGCAGTCATTTCATACTGGCAATAGGTTCAATTCATCTGGAAGATAGAAAAACTTTGTATTTGTATACATCTCAATGTATCTAAACCAAAACTGAATTATAAAAAAGAAATAAACCAATAGCCATCATAGGAGATTTTAATATCCCTCTCTTAATACACTGATAGAACAAGCAGACAAAAATATCAGTACAGATATAGATGACCTGAATAATACAATAAGTAAACTAGATCTAGTGAAGATATAAAGAATACAATATCTATCTATATATATACCCTATACACAAAGCTTATCCAATAACTTCATTTTAAAGCAAACACAAAATATTAAAAAGGAACCAAAAGAAAGCTTCCCTGTATTTCAAAAAACTGAAATTATACGTAGGATGTTCTTTAAACACACCACAATTAAGATAGAAATCATTAACAAAAAGGTTACTAGAAAATGTCCATATATTGGAAATGAAATAGACTTCTAAATAACCTGTAAGTCAAAGAAGAAATCACAATGGAAGTTAAAATGATTTCGAAATGAAATGATAAAGAAAATATAGCATATAAAACATGTAAGATGCAACTAAAGCTGTGGTTACAGGAAATTTTATAGACTCTAAATGCAAATATTAGAAAAGAATGAGTAAAAAAATCAATACTCTAAGCACCCACTTCAAGAATTTAATGAAATACTACTCAATAATAAAAAGAAATGAACTGGACATAAAAATATGGATGAATTTCAAACACATTATGCTCAATGAAAGCTACATACTATGTGATTCCATTTATAAAACATTCCAGAAAAGGCAAAACTGACAGTATCTGATAAACAAATCTGCTTACCCCATGACCCAGCAATTCTACTCCTAGATATTTTTCCCAAGAGAAATGAGTGCATTTGTTCACCAACAGACATGCACAAGAATGTTCATAGCAGTTTTATTCATAATATCTCCAAGCTAAAACCAACACAAACATCCATAAAAATGGATAAATTGTGGAATACTCACTCACACAATAGAGCAGGGAGACCCCAAACTGTATGTAAATTCCCCTCAAATCCTTGAATAACACTTAAATTGCACATGCTCAGGGTGAGACTAAAATGCAGCAAAAGCAACAGCTGGAAGGTTGGAAAGCTTAGCAGATCTTCTCGGAGGATACACAGTGTTGGGAATATAGAGTCTGCAATTCAAGTCCCACCAAGTTAGAAAGGCTTGGTAAACACCACAGGCTTCCCACTGAAATTGAGAAGTGCTACATCTTAGGAATGACGACTAAGGCACAGCACTAAGGGCAAAACCAAAATGGATCCACCAGAAAAAAGTCTAAAACTAAGCCTCCACAAAATTAGGGTGATTCATCAGTAATTTAACTGCCTGCTAGACTAAAATTCCACACTCTTAAAAGGAAGATAACAGAATCCAAATTCTCTACAATATTTTACCACAATGTACAGAAAAGAAAAGAAAAAAAATCAGTAGACAGGGTGAATGTAAAACTACAAACTCTGAACTTTTTATTGTCATTTTTTTGTATTTAAAATATATTTCATGATTCTAATATTTAAGTGTATTTACAACATAATAAAATATATTAACATAAATAAATTTATAATATAAAATTATAAATTTATAAAATTTCTGGTAATTCCAAAGCATTTTAGAGGTATTACAGGATTGAGAAAGTGCGTAAATATGTCGATGTGACTGGGAGCCAGGATTCTCAAACATTTTCAAAATATGTAAATGTAAATGCATTTGCTCATTTATTTATGAATATATGTGTGTATACATATTTATACACACACGTCTATCTGTGTGTGTATGTACACAATATAAACTATACATGTGTATATATCTCCTAGCTCTGTTGGTTGAAAGGACACAGATGACACCTCAATAGCAATGAGCACACCTAGTATGAAAATCTTGGTTTCTAAAATCATTCCCCACTAAAGGGAAGTAACACTCCTCAGAAAAATGGCCATGTATTCCACAACTGAGGCATAAAGGGACAAGACGAGCCTGGAACACACTGTTATGCAAGAGAGTAAGGAAGCGCACAAGAACGAATGAATGAATGAGTAAAAGAATCAGCTCAAAGGAGCTCCTACTGGCCAAATATGGGACAGTCTGAGGACCAAAATAAGGATGGTAATATATTATAAATCACTGAAAAATTCATGGAATCCCTAAGACCATAACGATAATAAGCAGATAAATTAAAAAAGAAAGAGATGCGGGAGAAGGGAGGGCTCCTGCTAAAAGTGTAATGCCAAGTGCCAACTGGTGAATATGAAGGGAGTGTTAGGGTTGGAAAACCATCGCAGCAGAGTTTGCAACCATCACAGTAAAGACTGGTTCAGGCAAAAATTATAAATAGGTGCTAAATCTAGGGTACAAATGCTGATGAGAATAAGGTGTTTACATAGTCTGAAAGTAGCAACAGAATAAAAATAAATTGTACATTAGAGAAATCAGACAACACCTTCACTGGACAGTCAGAATTAATGCCACAAATGAGAGGCAGTGTCCAAGTTTGATATTCTGAGCACAAACTGCCTTAGACAGCATTCTAGCCAAGGATGTATAACCTGAATCTAATCATGAAGACCTGGCATTTGAGAGTTATTATTGATATCTTGCATTCCTGACTATTCATCCCCTTTTAGGTTTTCTGACACAGCATTATCTCATACCAGTTCTTTATTGCCAGCATTAAATTTATTTACTTATTGCTGGAGAAGAATAAAATGATCTCATTCTCTGATGGTTCATCCAGTGCTAGTTGACAAAGGTAAGGAAGAGATGAAGAGGTCTGTTGACAGGATAAATAATATCAATGTTCTACTTATCTAAAACCTCAATTTTAGAAAATAGTAGAAATGGCCAAAGATCTGAAAGTGACAAGTCCTCTGAGCCAAACAGAAGTTGTAACCACAAACCTAAACACTACCCCTGCCCCCAACCCCCCCAGAGGAGTGGAGTCCCTATTAGACACAGAACAAACAACACTTACTTTTACATATAAGTCTAGAAGAGGTTGCCTAAAGGACATTGGCTTTTCATAATAAGAGGCCAGCAGCCACTGCTGATTACTAACTGATAGAACACAGGATCTTTAGGAGGAAGAGCTCATCAAGAAGATGAAAGGCTGGTAAAGGAGGCTGGAAAGGATCAGGGTACTGTGAAAGCGAAAAGACTGAAGCATCTTCAGAAAGTGAGGTCCTGTGGACTGTCATCACCCACAGAGAACTTAAGGGACATGAAGACTGGGCAAAGGTCAGACTCTGCAAGAAGTTACAATGGCGCCACACAAGCCTCTTAGCTGTGCACACCTGGGAAGTTACTAAACCTCTCCCCAGGTAATCTCACCTGTATGCTGGTAACTAGAAATATTGACTTCATAGGCTTGGGTGAGTGTGATACTTTCCTGTGCATTGAAGAGAAATACTGGCTTCCAGACAGAAGCAGCAAATTAGTTCAATAATGCATGATACATGCCAACAGCATGGGCCCCCACACTTCTCAAACAAGCCATTTTGTGGGTGAGTACTTGTTTTCTAGAAATAAAATCCACATACTAGGCTGTCAACTTGTAACTAGTCACCATGTTTTATTATTTTCCATTCCTTATACATATACATCTATATATTCTTTAGTATACTTTATTTTAGTATGCTTAAAATGCTTCAGAATAACTCTTAAAATTGACAGAATGAGAGAAATAGACACCGACCTCTCCTAAACTCATCCCCCTGCCAACCCCTTATTCCCAGGGTCCTCAAAGGAAAACATGTCAATCTATTATCAAACAGAACACAAAGCCTGTAGTTAAACGGTATCTATCAGGATTGATCCATTATGAGAACAGACACACTTGACCACTGTTGGTTAGAATGAATTGCAAGGGCACTTCTGGTTTCTGCTCTAATGCATAAGAAGCTTGGAAGTCTTGACTCCCTTACTTACCACAAGAAACAAGTTAAACAAACTGAAAAACAACTTTTAGGTTCATCAAAGAACACAGGCTGATGTGGAAAATCAGAGTTTCCTGGGAGCAGAGACTGAGGCTGGAGCCATGGCTGCCAGGAACGCACGCGGTGACTGAGGCAGCTTGAGAGTTAAAGACAATAGCGGGCTCTTGTTTTCATGAGTTTTATCTCTGGGAGGCACCCTCACCACCAGGTTTTTATTGTTAGGAATGGGGAAAATTCCTCTGGGACTTCTGGGGGTGGGAGGGGGAAGGGGAAAGTGACCGTTTTTGAAATCTGCCCAGAGTGGTTCTGTTCCTGTTCTGTTCTGTGGAAGGAAAGCTAGCCCTCCAGAGAAACACTTTTCTAAAGCCTCACCTGATCTGGGGAAGGACAACTAGCTACCTGCAGCCCCTCTAGCCCTCCTGTCTCAAGTAAAGGGAGGGAAAAAAAGGCTAAGAAACTCTTCTGAAGGTCATATCCCAGATCCTATGACCAACTAAAAACCAAAAATACCCAACAAAACAAAAAAATGGAGATTTAAACATGAGATTATAGGATGCTCCTCCTCTCCAATACTTTACTACCACATCACCCATCAACGGGACTCCAGGATAGTAACAGTGGATTACAACCGATGCTCCATTTAGAAGGATTTTCAAAGGAAATCCAAAGACGAGGGGAGACAAAAACAATGGAGAAAGGATAGTACTTTCATCAAAGGGTGCTAAACAACTAGACGTCCACTTGCAGAGAAATGAATCTAGACACTGACCTTATACTTTTCACAAAAAGCATCTCAAAATGGAGCATATACCTAAATGTAAAATGCAAAACTACAAAACTTTTAGAAGATAGCACCAGAGAAAACCCACATGACTTTGGTTTAGCAACGAGTTTTTAGATATAACGCCAAAAGCATGATCCATGAAAGAAAAAACTGGTAAGTTGGACTTCATTAAAATTACAAACGTCTGCTCTGCAAAAAACACCATCAACAGAACGAAAAGACAAGCCACAGATTTGAAGAAAATATTTGCAACACACATATCTGATAATGGACTTGTATCCAAAATACATATAAAAAAATATAAAGACCACTTAAAGGTCAACCATAAGAAAACAAACTCAATTAAAATGTAAGATATACAGATGGCAAACAAGCACATGAAAAGATGCTGTATATCATATGTCATTAGGGAACCACAAATTAAAACCAGGTACCACCACACACCTATGAGCAGAATGGCTATAATCCAGAAAACTGACACCACCAAATGCTGAAGTAGAGCAAGAGGAACTCTCATTCATCAGGGGTGGGAATGCCAAATGGTACAGCCACATCTCAAGACAGTCTGGCAGTTCTTACAAGGGTAAACAGTCTTACTCCATCTAGCAATTGTGCTCCTAGATGTTTACCCAAATGACTGGAAATATTATGCCACGGAAAAACCTGTACAGTATATGAATGCCTATAGCAGCTTTATTTATATTGCCAAACCCTGGAAACAACCCAGATGAGTGGATAAACAAACTGTGGTACATCTGTACAACTAAAACATTATTCAGGGACTAAAAAGAAACCAGCTATTAAACCACAGAAAGGTGTGGAGGGAGTTTAAATGTATGTTGTTTAGTGAAAGAAGCCAGTCTGAAAAGGCTGCATAGCACACAATTCCAACTAAATGACATTCTGGAAAAGTCAAAACTGTAGAAACAGTGAAAAGATCAGTGACTGCCAAGGATTGGTGGGGGGCTGTTTATACATCTGTCAAACTCATAGAACCCCAATATAAACTACGATCTTTAGTTAATAATAATGTACCAATATCGGTTCATCATTTGTGACAAATGCACCACACCAATGCCAGATGTTAAAAACAGGGGAAACAGTGAGTGGGGGAGAGAGTGCGTGTGAGAACTGTGTGAGATCTATTCAATTTTGTGTAAACCTAAAACTGCCCTAAAAAATAAAGTCTATTAATTAAAAATGAATTCACAGCAGTCATCTGGCTCCTGCAGTGATTAGGAACCAATGCCCTGCTTGGAGGAACACACGCGCGGTGTCTGAATGCTTCTGGCAGTTATACATGGAGCAGAACTCAATCTTCTGATTTCATTACCTGTGTGCCCCCAGGGCCTGCCTGGAACACGCAGGCCTTAGAAGTCTGGTCATTAGTGGATACACTGAAGACACGAGTGAAAGCGTGACTGCAGTGAAGCATGGAAGTTCCATGATGGCAGGAGAAGAAAACCAGCAAAAGCTGGACCCATCAGAAGGTGGTATCTGCAGTGGTTGATTTTATTGCTACATGTATACTGATTACAGAAATGCCTACAGGAAAAGTGACTTTTGGGGAACCCAAATGCTTGGTACCTAATGTGTGAGCCCTGGGTGTCCAACTGCAGCCGCAGTAGGGCTGGCTGGCCCCACATGGGGGGCTGCTTCCATCCTCAGGGCCTCTAGGAGCAAATTCCTGGCATCTTTGTTTCCTATCACCAAGATTTAGAAACACTGAGGTCCAGTCTCAGAAGCTCCTGAGCCACAAACAAGATAATTTTTTTTATAAAAACAAGAGACATATTTGTTTATAAAATTTTCATTTTGCCAAGCAAGAAGCTACGATCCCAGACTCTGTGGGTTCCATGCTGGACACCTGGCAACCAAGTCATGAGGATTAAGTGTCCTCACAAGGGAAATGTGCAAAGAGCAAGACACACACTAGACACTCAGTGTCTGATTCCTTCCAGCTTCCTGACTTCTGGTAAAAAGTGGGAGAGGAAGGGAGAGACGATGGAGAGGGAAGAAGCTGGTATAAACTACTTGTTTTGGAAGTTTGGCAATAAAAGAAAAGTGAATTAAGGTAGCTAGAAAAAGAAATATTAAAACTTTAAAAAAATTAATTTTTTATTTATTTAGGTTTTTTTTTTTGGCTGCGTTGGGTCTTCATTGTGGCACACGGGCTTTCTCTAGTTGTAGCGAGTGGCAGCTACTCTGCATTGTGGTGCGTGGGCTTCTCATTGTGGTGGCTTCTCTTGTTGTGGAGCATGGGCTTCAGTATTTGTGTCTCGTGGGCTCTAAAGCACAGGCTCAGTAGTTGTGGCACAGGGGCTTAGTTGCTCCGCGGCATGCAGGATCGTCCCGGACCAGGGATTGAACCTGTGCCCCCTGCATTAGCAGGCAAATTTGTAACTACTGCGCCGCTGGGGAAGTACAACATTTTTTTTTTTCAACATTTTCTTTTTCTAAATAAGGTCTGAAGAAAGAATAAATGGAAACTAATAAACCCCATTATGACTGACGTGGTGAATTACTTTTAAGCTAATGGAAGAATGCTTTTAAAAATAAAATATTACTATTATCCTAACAACAGGACTTAAATTTCAATGGGAATTATCACTAGAAAGCCTTTTGGATATTTTAAAATCAAGTCTATTCAGTCAGGTATAGAGCAAATGCAATCCCACAATATCGGAGACCTAGTCTTTCAATGCCTAAGGTAATATCTAGTACAGATGTCCCCTCAGAAAATTATAACCAAATATTACGTCAAGGAGGGCGGAGACTCAGGTCTTAGGTATTAATTCTGTCATTGGATTAATTCAGGAAGCAAGCTGCATGTTTATTATCCACTGCATTTTTGATAAGCCTACTTGCCACACATAAGTGCTGTCAAGTTCAACAAAGTACAGGATTTGCAATGAAGAAAAAATATTTCGCAAGCTGGATTTTAATGTGCTACTCCTATTTTAGCTAAAAAAACAATGTTAATTTATTCCAGTGTATCAATTATATATCACAAATAATGTATCACTTTCCCATCCACATACAGATTACAAGCAGCTGTCATCTGTACATCTGAGTGTAAACACAGCGTTGGAAGATTAAGTTTTCTACAAGTTATTATATCAAGTAAGGTAAGTTAACATTAATTATTCATTTTCTTTTTTCATCCATTAGTAGATTAAGGCTAAAATACAACCATTTTGATGCCAACAAAAATGAAAGCAGGTGCATTATCAATAATGAATGAAGCCGACAACCAGTTATTCTTATGGAATCACTAATTAACTGTAGGCATTTTCTTTTAAGTTTTAAAAATGCTACATCTGAAAAAAAAATTTAAGTTCTTTAAAATTATTAAAGCAGGATCCCCTAACACAAAGACGAGGACAATACACAGGTAGAGAAGGCACTAAGAGAGTGTTTGCATTCAGTATTGCTGAGTAAAAACCATCTTAAAATTTTTAAGTAAAGAAAATTTTCAAAAAGACTACTTTTTTTGTTGCTTTGTTCTAAAGCAACCAGTTCTATTTGGGCAAGTTTAACACAAAATAAAACTGGGCTACTGCTCCCAACTTTTGGATGGAAAGCCATTAATCTAAAACCACACACCCCATGTGGGTGCTGGTTAGTCCTATTATGGTGTGAATTAAAGGGAGATTCCACAAAATCCAGAATCCATTTCATTATATCTCATAGTCTGAAGGGACAACTGAAATAAGGAACAAGAACAGAATAACTTGGTGCTTTCACAGTTCAGAAGTATTCCTCACTTTCTTCTACTTCAGAGGGCAAGATGACAACTGTAAGATCTTCACAGACAGCAACAGCCTGCAGGTGTCAAGTCCTTCTCTTGTGCCGAGCACGGTGCTAGCTGCCTTACAGAAATGGCCTCATTTAGTCCTCACAACCTGAGAGGTAGTAGCTCTGTTACCCCACTGTACAGAGGAGGAAGCTGAGACTGAGAGGCTAGATGATTTTCCCCCAAATTACACAAGTACTAAAGGTGGTGGGGCTGGAATTTGAACTCATGTCTGATCCTGAGCCTGGTCTCTTAATTACTTTGCATCCTCACTCAAATACGCAAAAGGAATTAGATTTTCCCTACCAGGTACCCAATGATAGAATGATGCCCAGTATGTGTGAATTACAGGGAAAGGCATGTCTACCCAACATCCTCCAGAACACTTTAATTATTAGGGCTGTTAAAAAACAACAACAACAAAAAAAACAGGCTACCTCCAGAGGAGTGGTATCACAGAGGCACGAAAGCACTGGGTGAGGGCTGGCCTGGTTGCTTGAAGCCATTTCAGCTCAATGTTTGGGTTGGTAGGACTGACTCCCCAAGGCAGCCCATGACAATCAGCCTCCCCGCACCTGTCACGGACCAGATCCTCCCGCCACACACACACGTCCTAACTTCAAGTCAAACAGAGCAGCCAATGGCTTGATGCACCTAAACTTTTGAAACAAACTAAAAAATGCTTTAGGAAAGGAACTAGGGAGGCATAAAGAGCTGATGATCCACCACAAACGATAGGGAAACCTGCGGCCTGCAGTACAGCTCACACTGGAGAAGGGTGCTCAGAAAAGGGCTGGGCTGCCGCCCCACTGGCACGTTCCTGCGGCTGTGAGGCTTTATGTGGGGTGGGGTGGGGTGGGGAGGGGAGTCCTTGCCTCCCTGGTTCATCTGTAAGATGGACAAGTAAACAAATAGCCCCTGATATGACCTGGCGAGACTCAAATGAGCACACAGAGGTGAAGCCTCTGACACACTGTGATGCTCATAATTGTTGGTTTCCTTCCGACTGAGGGAAGCCACAGGGCACACAGTGTTAAGTATCAAGGACACTGGGCGAGGGAAAGATCCCCGTATTGTCCACAGGGATCAAGAAACACACGTTCGCACAATGAACTCCGGACCCACATTTCCAGCTGCCGCCTCAACATCTCTGCTTGGTCTAACAGGCACCCCGAACCTAAGACACCTAAAGGCAAACCCTGACCCCCTCATCCACCACACCCACCTCGCACCTGGCGGCCAATGCACAGCAAACCCCACTGTCTCTCCCTTCAGCCCCAGGCCCACCCAGCATTCTGGCTCACCTGCACTGGTACAACAGCCTCCCAACCCGTTTCCCCGTTCCCACCCTTCTACAGTCTATTCTTTGAACAGAAGCCGGGAAGAACCTTTTATAATATAAGTCAAACCCGTCACTCTGGAGTTCAACACCTTCAGAAGCTCCCTATCCTCACCTCAGGTTAAAAGGCAACGTTCTTACTGTGACTCTCATGGCCCCACAGGACCTGGTCCCACACTTGCAGCCCACCTCCAGGCCTCATCCCCTTCCTCTCTCCCATCCTTAACTGCACCTCAACTGACTGGCTTCCAAACTGGGACCCAAGCTCACAAGGGCTCAGGGAAGCTGCACTTGCTGTCTCCCCCGACACCCGCCTGCTGCTCTCCCTCCTGCCTGTGTGTCCCTGACCCCCCTACCCAAACTGGCTGCACCTCACTCTTTTCTCCATCAATCAGTGGCCCCTCACTTTATTACTCCCTGGCAAATTAGACCTGTTTACCACTCACTAGAATGCAAGTTCCCAAGAGTTCCAAGACTTTTTCATACTGATTTATCCCTAAGTGACCAGAACAATGCCTACTAGATAGATGCTCACTGAATTGAGCATATTGTTATTTAAATGAGGAAAGAAAAACTACTGTAATCCCTTGATTACTGATTATTTGGTTTTATGTGCTTTTCAGAAAAGCATAGAAGGATTTTCTCCCCACCTTTTTTAGTTAAAGGGCAATTTTTCACAAGAGCAAAGAAGAAACAAAGCCTGTACTCATCCTGCCACCACAATGCTCACGCTCCTCCCCAGCACAGGGTCTCCACCTCGGTACCAACAGAGGAAAATTTTAAAGAAGTGAGATGTAGGCAGCCACCAAAATGATGAGTAAGTGGATTACTTATGAATTCACAGAAATATGGGTGGAATGTTAAATTAAAAAAGCAGTGCTCCCTTAATGTTCACAGCAGCACTATTTACAACAGCCAAGACACGGAAGCAACCTAAGTGTCCATCAACAGATGAATAAAGAAGGTGTGGTACATATATACAATGGAATACTACTTCTCCATAAAAGAAAAAAAAAGAATGAAACAATGCCATTTGCAGCAACATGGATGGACCTAGAGATTATCATACTAAGCGAAGTCAGAGAGAGACAAATATCATATGGTATCACTTACACTGGAATCTAAAAAATAGTACAAATGAACTTATTTACAAAACAGAAACAGACTACAGACATATAAAACAAACTTACAGTTACCAAAGGGGAAAACAGGGACGGGGGTAAGTTTCAAGTCTGGGATATAAACAAAAAGGCACTAGAGCATAGCACAGGGAATGATATTCAATATCTTATAATAAACTATAATGGAAAAGAATCTGAAAAAGAATATACGTATATGTAACTGACTCATTTTGCTGTACACCACAAACACAACATTGTGAATCAACTATACTTCAATTAAAAAAAAAAAAAAAGCAGTGCCTAAATAGTTTATATAGCCACAGGTTTTAATTATGTTAAAACAGACATTGTAAATAATAAAGATAGAGACTGTTTCTTAGGTTCATTTTTCAGTAAAAGTATTAATTTTTTAAAAACTTGAAGTGTATTTTAATACTCACTATAAAACAGATTCTAAACTTCTTAGAGGATTCATAAGTTGTTTTAAAATATTAATACGAGGGCTTCCTAGGTGGCGCAGTGGTTAAGAATCCGCCTGCCAATAAATGCAGAGGTCACGGGTTCGATCCCAGCTCCAGGAATGCTCCACATGCCGTGGAGCAACTAAGCCCATGTGCCAAAAAAAAAAAAAAAAAAAAAAAAATATTAATACGAAATGCAAAGTTGGACAGGATTGAGTAGAGAATAAAAGTGAGGTAACATTAAAATATTTAATCATATATATGAAAAGAAAAAAGAAACCTTAGTATGTCACAAATTTCTATTATAAAAATGGAAGCTGTTGATTATCAGTCATGGCTTTGAGTTATAAATACCTGAGTGATATATATCACTGATATATACATTATATGTCAGCTTCATGGGAAGAGACTTAGTCTGGACACTAAGAGTCCAGTGTTTAGTTGTAAAGAGCATGCCATTTAATTTGTCTCTTTAGTCATCTCATAATTTTTATCTTTGAACTTATGCTCCTAAAATATTAGTCAACTTTTAAGAATGCCAAACCTTTTAATCCTAGTGATACTAATTCTTATTTCAATTTGAAATGAGACATACAGACACAGACTCTGTGGCCTATCACTCAATAAGGCTCCAATTCTAACCTATACCCACGACCCTCTCCTTGAGCCCTGAATTCCAGGCAAACTGAAATATCCTGTCCCCTCCAACTGCTCTCTCCACCAGAAACCACCCTCCCTTCCGAATCAGGATTACAGCATCCCCTGACTCAATCTGCTTCTACCCCCTCTACCTGCACACAGGTGTGATCACCTCCTCCTGTGAAATTCTGTAGCCTTTGTACCTTTTACTCTTGTGCTTGGTCCTGTATTCACGCTATGTATGTATATATTTTCATAATCTCCTTTACTAAGCTGAAGATACCCTGAAGGTGGGGACCAAGTTTATTAATGCTGTAAATGACAGTCACAGCTTCAAGAAAGCCTAGAGAAACCTGATTCATAGTCAGAACGGAAGAGCCAAATACCCTTATCTGATACACTCATTTAGTCCATCAACAAGCATTTCTAAGATCATCCTAGAACTTACTTCACATTCTTGCCTCACGGAAAGTTTCACTGAGCAGGGCAGGGGTGGCACATTTGTTGTAACTACTGCCATCTCCCCTCTGGGATCTCCCTAGAGCACACACCACTAAAGGACCATTAGGATACCTCCCCAGCCTCAGAATCCTTCGAGACATTGTTGCAAGTACAGCTGTTCATAGCTCCTTTGCAGGTTTTACAGGAGGACTTGTCCCAAGGCCATTTTCTATACTGAACCAAATGCTGGCTTGCTGTCACTTTCTTCCACTGGATTTCAGGAAAAACACACAAGCGACAAAATCCTTCTGTCATACACCCCAGTCTTCCAGATTTTAAAGACTACTTTTGTAATTTGTTCTTCTCACAGAAATCCAACTTTTGTGGGGTCCTCTTTAAGGAGTTTTAAACACGGTTTAAAACAGGGTTTTAAAAGGTGTTGTGAAACTGAGAGGCCTTAAATCTTAAACTCAGAGTCTGTGGGAAACCCTCCACTTGCCATGGAATCAACCCAGCTTCACTCCTAACTAGTTCTGTGAAGTTAGACAAGTTATTTAACCCAAGTTTTCATTTTCTTGTTTATAAAAGGGGAATATAAAAGGATACCTCCTACCTCAGAGGACCGCTGTGAGAATTAAATGAGACTCCTGAATTTTGTATTTTCATTAATGCCAACAAAATTCATTAAAGATTTTTTTTATATTGAGGTATAATTGACATAGCATATTGTATTAGTTTCAGGTGTACAACATGATTCAATGTTTGTATGCACTGTAAAACAATCACCACAAGAAGTCTAGTTACCACCTGTTACCATATAATGCTACCAAAAAATTGTGTGTGAGTGATGAGAACTTTCAAGTTTTGCTCTCTTGGCAACTTTCCAATATGAACTACAATGTTACTAACCATAGTCATCATGCTGTACATTACATCCCAATGCCTTACTTTACAACTGGACGTGCGCACCTCAAAATTCATTTACTGTGTTATTCCTTCTGAGTCGGGTGGGGCCAACTAAAACCCTCTAAGGGGCTGGGAAATATGTACAACTAGCCTCTTGAATTATTACAATGTCTATTATATTATTTTTAGCATGAATTAATTATACATCGGGAACTTCTCAGAAGTGGCATACTTATGTTTTGCGGGGGGTTTTTTTGGTGGCAGAATACACATAACCTAAATTTACCAATAGCGACATTTAGTACATTCCCAATGTTGTACAACCATCAACACAATCCAGTTCAAAAACATCTCACCACCCGAAAAGGAAACCCTGTACCGACTCCCCATCCTCCCCACTCCGCTGCAACCACCACTCTGCTTTTAGCCTCTTATGGATTTGCCGACTTGGGAACTTTTGTATGAATGGAATCTTACAATATGTGGCCTCTTAATCTGGCTTCTGTCACTGAGCTTTCAAGGTTCACCCATGTTGTTGCATGTATCAATACTTCATTCTTTTATGACTGCATAACATTCCAGAGCATGGATATACTGTATTTTGTTTATCAATTCATCAGCTGCTGGACATTTGGGTGGTTTCTGCCTTGAGCCTGCTGGGAATAACGCTAAGATTTGTGTGGGCATTTGTTTCATTTCTCTCGAGCAGATATCTAAGGAATGGAAATGCTGGGTCATAAGGTAACTCTATATTCTGAGGAACTGACAGACTCTTTCCCAATGCAGCTGCTCCGTTTTACATTCCCACCAGCACATGCTATTGTCTCTTTAGTTACAGCCGCTGCTTGCGTCAAGTGGTATCTCATTGTGGTTATAATGTGCATATCCCAGTGGCTAATGATGCTGAGCATCTTTTCATGTGCTCCTTGGCATCCTTACTTTTTTTTTTTTTTTCAATTGAGGGATAGTTGATTTACACTAGCATGCTTACTTTTAATAATAATTTTGTTAAGTCACCCAGACCAGGAAAAAGTACCTGAGGAAGTGCCTTTAATTCCAAATGGCTGAAGACCAAAAACATTCAGAACCTCACTCGTGCTAACAAGGAATCTACTATGTCCCCCACCAAGCCTGTCACTCTCCCCCATGGCATCCCAGTGTGCTTGGGAACACATGTCCAGCAGGGTCAAGGCAGCCTTCACTCATGCCACGAGTCTAACTACATCTGTCTCTGGCGTGTCCCTCTCCCTTTAACTTCGCTGTCCTCCCCTGTCGACCTGTCCCAGGGGCCACACCCTTTGTTGTGTCTGGTGCCTCTGACCAGAGCCACTCTTTCCTGGCGTGAAGTACCTTCCCCTCCTCTATTTGTGTGTTAGAACTGCATGCTTTTGTATCTGACTCCTAGTTTCAGGCCTAGCATAGCGCCATGAATAGAGTAAGACACCTGCGAGCGTTTGTGAGAGGCTGTGGGTAGCTCTTGTGAACAACGACAGACGCGGTCACAAGGCAGAGCCCCTGGGTCCCCTAGTCCCCGCCTCGCAGAGACCTAGACAGTTGCTGCAGCCCCTTGACTGCTGTTCTTTGGCCATGGCAGAGAGCCTGAGAATAGGGAGTCCTACCCTCTCCCCATCCTGAGTTGATAGGACACACGCTATTCTTTAAGGAGAAAAAGACCAGTTTAAATAATTGTGAAAACTGGATTTAAACAAGATAATTTTCTCTTCACGCAGTTCAAAATTCAAAGATTTAAGAGAATGGGCAAGTATCATACAGTGCATTGAAAAACAGGTGATGACGTTTGAAAATGACATTCAGGATGCGCCCACCATGCCATCAAGAAGCATTAAAGGTTAAAATGACTGATCTCGATTTGACATCTTGGCTTTCATACCTGTAGTTTTTGCTAATTATAATACATCATCTGCACAAATGGTTACTTCAAAGCTGCGAGAAGGCATGCTTTTCTTACAACAAGTTCTGTAGAGAGGTACAATTTACAATATAGAACATCCTCGTAAAGTGTTAGGGATTTATATATACTTATGCCATTATGCCTAGATGATATATGGACTTAAATGCTATGCACTTACATAGATGTTATAAATTATACATTCATAAATTATAAGTCTTTCTTTCTCTATAGTCAGATCTTTTTTGCTCCAAAAGAGGTGTAACTGCCACTCAAAAATTGAAATGGCAAGTCATTTGCAAAGCTGGAATAAATGGTCATGTAATAAATACTCCCAATATGAAATACAAAATCCTGATTATATCCGATGAAACACAAAATACAGACTCATACTCACATGATGAATCAGTTTCAGACTGCATGATGGTTCACTATTTAATACAATCTTTTATCTGTGCAACTATAATGGACAGGACAATCTGAGTGCCATAAAATAAATCATGTCAGAAAAAGCCCATCTTTTTGACATGTAGAAAATTAAGTCAGCATAATAGGCCACACAGCTGGCAGACTGCCTGGGCTCAATTAATCAGCCATTAACCAGCTGGGTGACTTCTTAACTCCCTTTGAACCCCAGTTTCCTCATCTGTAAAATGAAAATAATAATAATAGTACCCACTTCAGAGAGAAATAAGTACAGGAGTCAATACGCATGCAGCAGGTACAATGTTAAGCAAATAAAATTCCCTATTAACTGTTTCCTATTTTTGTGGGAAGGATTTTAATCTCTTTAAAGTGAGACTCACCAGCAACTAAAAGATAAATGGTTTTGGTCAATAACGGCTTTGGCTCAACTTAGCTCTCTCATTGCCTCTGCTCTGAATTCTTTTATTTTATCTAGACCTTAGGAATCTACTTATGATATTTCTCTGAACGAATAACATTTCTTTAAAAATATTTCAGGTATTTTTTCTGCTATTATTTTTAAGACCCAAGACTGTCAGATTGGATTTTGAGTGCCAACAAAACTGTAATAAATATATTTTTTAATTGCATGACTGATAAACCTTTTATCCATAACAAAAGAAAACTTATGATTTTCTATGTTTCCTCATGGTGAGGAGAGAAAATCTTCTGTTTTGTGCCCAATTTAAGAAACTGGCCCAAACAGTTTAATGGAGGATTCAAAATAATAGCTGGCTGAATTGGAACAAAATAACATAGACTAAATTTATGTAATGTTGAGGTCCTTACACCTCACAGGAAATTTCTCAACTCCCCAAAGAAAGTCCCCTGTTATTCCTTGAGAAATAAATGAGAACAAGCTTTATTTTTTTATGGTTTAAAGTTGAAAAAACTGGTCCAAAGTTTCTTCTGAATATTTTGTTAAAATATTTTCCCCTGACCATTTCTGTTTTCCCTTTCTGCCTTTTCCATAT